>NC_092336.1:518905000-519228333 GCF_046630445.1 Rutidosis leptorrhynchoides
ATTTATCACATAACAAGTAACACAATTAGGGTGGATATACAAATCAACCCAAATTGACAACTAGTGCAATTTCGACCCAAATGCACTTCCAAGCACAAACCGAGCTCAAACTGACCAATAATCACTAACACAAGTGGGAATGGTCCTAATATGCCAATCAAACCCAATCATAGGTGTTAAACACCTATCTTGCCCAAAATGACACTTAAACCCTAATTTGACCTATAAGAAGTCAATATCATGCCATTAGCAAGTTTTGACACCAAAACATATTTAACTTGGTTCTATGCTTCAACTTAATCCATTTTAAGTTTATAAACCATATTAAATCGGCAATTTAGTCATAATCATCAACAAACCCTAATTTTGACTCTAGTCAAAATTAGTCAACTATAAGAACCCTAATGGTTTCCAAAACACCAATAATCACTAACACTAGTGATTATACACCATTTACAAGTCTTAAACATGGTTAAATCATTAACCAACCCAAAACCCACCAAATATCAAAATAGCAAGTTTCCATAAACCCTTTTCATCAACCAAATGGGTTTTACAACTAACAATCTCAAACCCTAACTTGAATATCAAATCTAACAAATGAAATTCGGAGTTAAAACTTACCAATACTACCAAAACGTAGCTAGGAGCGAGATGAACAACTTTAAAACCCGAGCTTTGGCTAGAATTCGACTCCTTCTTCTCCAAATCAAGCTCTCTCACTCTAGAACTCTTCCTCTCTCTCTCTAAATAAGGATGAGAGTGTTTGTGTGGGTGAGAAATGAGCTCCAATGGAGTTCTAGATCAGTTTTGGTGACCCTAAACTGACCCCAATTGAAAATACAAAAGTACCCCTCATTTAAACCTTTTAAAAAAGCTGAAAATTGCTTCTGACGCGATCGGAGCGCCGCGCCATAAGGTGGAGCGCCGCTCCAACCTTCAGGTCAGTTTTCAGAAACTTGTTTTGGCCATAACTTTTTGACCGTAGCTCCGTTTTCGATGAATCAAATATCGTTGGAAACGTTCTTTCCAATGGTAAGGCTTTGAAACATCAACTCAAACTTTATTTGGGGTTGAAAAGATACGTACACACCTTGTCACTTCAGACAACGTCCAGTTTCCTTTGACGTTCGAGCAAACAACACGTACATGCTTCGTACACTTCATACACGTATCGTACACCATAAATACATTATGTACAATAAATATTTGGGTCTTACAACTCTCCCCCACTTAAACTCGATCACGTCCTCGTGATCTTCTCAACTTAACCAATCCGGACCTACTCAATGGTCCTCAATCATAAATCCCAATCCGAACTTTCCTAGACAATTCTTCCCAATGAATCACCTTTAACAACTAAATCGTCACCCGCGATTTATCAAATCCACCAACCGAGCACTAAAACCTTGCTCAATCCCTTACATCGGGAAAAACTCGACCAATCTCGAATCGAGATATCAATTCCTTAGCATACCTTTACCAAGGACCACGCTAAAAGCGACCAAGTCTCAACCTAAAGTCAACAATCCGAACGTTGAAGATCGAACCACATGAATCCTTACGAATTACACTTACCACTAAACATCCTTTGTAGTGCGCAATACAACCAATACGCCACTATCCTAACATCATATGAGCGAAACACGGCTATCGCAATCACTAATCACACAACATCGTCCTCACGATCCCACCATCGGTGTATAAAACGACCGATAGATCACACCACACAGTCCTTACGAACCCACCATCAGTGTATAAAACAACCGATAGATCACTCAACACCGGATGAAGTCAGCGGACCCCGTCAACGGTCATGCTTCACCGATATAACACTACACCCATGATGAAGTCAGCGGACCCCGAAGGTCATGCTTCACCAATCAATGATCTCATGATGAAGTCAGCAGACCCCGAAGGTCATGCTCCACCAATCAACGATCCCATGATGAAGTCAGCGGACCCTGAAGGTCATGCTTCATCAATCACCAATACCATGATGAAGTCAGCGGACCCCGAAGGTCATGCTTCATCAATCAACGCCCTTTTGGCCTCGAACGACGAGTAGCGTAACACCGCGCTCTGCTACGCCATAGTGAATCCTAACGGATACCACTAACCATTCACACAATCGAGCAAGAACCACCTATATCAAACATAGGCACAAAACATTAATTCTCTAAAAGAGGATCCGATACGCACATCCCTTAACCGAGGGATTTCACCTTGCTCGCCATACCCGTCCATTATCTCTCAACGAGATTTACCACATTACCACCTTGGTGATAATTCAAATCCAAAATCATAGGTACAATTTAACCGAAATTGTACTCTACCACAAATCGACCAAAAGCATTGTCCGAAATCTCACACTAAAACCTCCGCGTGCGGGAGTGTAACTCCCCCACTTGGAACTACGTTCCATAACCGCATCTCGTACACCCGTACAATGCTACCAAAGGTAGACTTTACCAATAATTGGGTTCACACGGCCCATCACCATGTCTTGCTTCAACTTTGAGCATACCAAGGATCCTAACCTATCCTTAAACACTTCGAACGAAAAGTGTACCACAAATTACACGAACTATACACTCGCAATCATCCAATTGCTTTAGTTTGTCGAATTTCACCCGATCACTCTTGTACCTAAGGGTTTCACTTCGGTACCCTAAGTACAATGTAACCGCAACACAATCGGAGTCGAACACCACGCTAGTAGGTATAAAAAGGCACCTAATGTCGCGTCACGTAGACTCCTTTACCAACATACTTCGAGATCAACACTCGATTTCAAGAGTTTCAATCCACCCGACGAACCTCATGGTTCATCAACTTCAACACGAAAGCAAAAACGCGCTTAACGACCGAACACCAAAACCCATTTCCATGGTTTGGTAGAAACATTTCCCAAATAATAAGGAATGCTTGGTTGCACCAAGTCTTGCGCCCTTCGCCCGACAATCAAACGTCACCATAGGGTACTTCCATTCGGAACGTCACCCATATCAATAACATACACAACACCATTGAGACTTTAAGGGTCTCACTCAAACGAGCTTAACGACCCGATACCAACCAAAATGCTTAAGCACCCAAGGATTCGCACCATAGGATCAAGGCACAACACACCACTTATACACTCTACTGAGAGCAAACCGGAACCATAAACGTAAACCGCCCGCTTGCTACGAATTATCTCCAACGGAGAATAAAGTTTAGCTAAGATTTACGCACATACTGCATGTTATTACAAACGAACAACATATAATTTCGTACTAAAAGTACCTGATGTAGCGCTGTTGGGCTTCCGTGCTCCACTACCCATCATGTAATTGCGCTCTAACCTCCTAACCCGATCGTCATGCGATTCGGAACACTCTGACTTCCGGTGTCCCTCCATCCGGCAAATGAAACACCTGATTGAGCCTAAAGGCACCACTGTACAATCTTGTGCCAAATGACCCCGTTCCCCACACTTAAAGTACGTGAGCTTGTAACCCTTCTTACTCTTCTTCTTCACATTCCCGACGCCTTCAGGCGTACTTCGTGCCCTCTTGCCATGAGCACCATGTAATCCTAACCTTGCAAGTACATCTTCATCATCGCTACCTCGAGGTTTGGGAAACCTTATTTCAAACTCTTCCTTTACAACTTTAGTCACTTGGTATCGGACCATTTCCGTCATTTGTCCTTCGACCAACTCCTTGGTTACTTCTCTAACTTTGCCGGTGAAAATCGAGACATATTGTTCAAACACAGCCTCAATCCTTAACGTTAACTCATCCTTCCCTTCGTGAATAGGCTCACTCGTTCCGCATCCATCTTCTGTTTTCATTCTAAGGAATGCAAACGATTAGATCACGAACGTATAAACCACACGCACAACACCGTCCCATCTTGCTAACACTCATTGTACATCACTTGTTAGACATGATTTGCACCCGTAATAAGGTTTGCAAGTCCTTATTACGCATACACGCCATATCAACTTGTTAGTACAACGACCTCCTCGCTTGATGACATAAACAAAAACAAACAAATTCTACGTGACAACATCACACGCGAGAAGTATTATCACAACACAATGACATATTAATAATATCCGCATTACTAATATAAACGTTAGTCCACCTACAGACAAGGCACTAACTATAACCCATTCCGACCCGTAATTTCTACAAGTCCCGCAACAAATTAAGCACACACACAAGTCTAAGTCTAGGCACCTATCTCAAGTCACCTAAATCCCTTAGACCATGCTCCGATACCACTTGTAATGACCCAACCCGATATACAACGATCACGCGAAAATATCAAATAAAAAAAATATTTCTTTGTGCAGCAAATGGCGCGGCGCGCCATGACCTCGTGCGCAAAAGGGCTTGGATAGGCTGCTGTCCCAAAAAGTCAAAAACACGAAAAAGATTGACCACTTCCTGACGTATTTAGACAAAACGCTTTTCACAACATATTCATATATGAAAACTAACACGTTCCATTAATAAAATAAGTTTTACGAGACCGGGCCCACATATTTTATTAAATTAATTAGACTAATTATATTATATAGATAATATAGATACAAATACATATAAAACAGATATGTCTATATATATATATATATATATATATATATATATATATATATATACAGATATACATATATCAAGAAATTTGTACTATTTTATTTAGATTATTAATATTAGGATTATTATTATTAATATATTTAATTATTTATTAATATTAATTATAGGATACGATTTATAAAAGAATCAGGTACATATATAAATTGGAATCTGTTTATGGTCACAATCATATAGTACTGATTTTGTTTTCATGTCTATAAATCGAATAATATCACAAGCAAAACAACAAAATCGGTTAGCTATACTTATCACTTTATAATTTAGTTTATTTTTTTTATTTTTTTCTTCTTCCTGTACGATTTAAATCATCTGTGATTTTCTTTTACTATAATACAACTAATTAACACTTGATATTAAAGAATCATTCAGTTCTTCCATTTTCATCTTCAACTAAAACAAATTCAGGCTGTATCAGATTGAAATTTAAAAAGAAAAAGGGATGAACCAGACGTTTACCCCTGTTCTGGTATCATATAATCAAAAACCCATTTTCAAATGAATTTTTAAAATCTATAAATGCAACACTGTTAGAAGTCCTTCGTTCAAAGTATCTGGAAAGTTTTAAACTCCAATTTTTCATATTGATTACGAATTTCGTGAGTCAAAGTTCAAATTCAAAAAGTCAAACTTCGTGTTCATCAAGAAATTCGTTGATGTTTTGATGTTTCTGATTAAATTGACAATCTCAGTAGTTTATAGGAATGATTTACAAACTTTTTTGTGTAGAAAGCATTAGTTAAAACCTTCTAAAAATCACGTTTAATGTTGGAGTTCATATCCGTTATATTTTTTTTTATCTGCTACTGCAATACGTCTTTTCTTTTTCTGTTTTAAATCAAAGCAAACACCCCTCACAATTGATTCTTAAATTCATATATTAAACACATTTTAGATTACTGTTACCTTGATTAATGGAGATAACCGAATTGAAAATTTTGGAGGAGAAGATAGAGAAATAGACAGTTATACGGGTTTTTTAGTATTTAGGGTGAGTTATAAAACGGATAAACGAATGGGAGCAGATGGTTAGGGTGTTAAGCGGGTTAGCGAGTGGTCTCGGGTTCAAACCCCGGCATGGGCTGTTTTCAATATTTTTAGGACTTCATCCCTTTGAGGTAGTCTTCTTTTGTTATTTATTTTTATTATTATTATTATTTTTACTTATTAATGTTAATTAATATTATTAGTAATATGATTATTATTGTTATTGTTATTAATATTAGTACTTAAATTATTACTGTCATTAACATTATTAATATAAGACGTAATTATCAAGTATTATTATTACTAAGTATTAGTAATATCATTATTTTTATTAGTATTATTATTATTATTATTATTATTATTATTATTATTATTATTATTATTATTATTATTATTATTATTATTATTATTATTATTATTATTATTATTATTATTATTATTATTATGAAGATTGTTGTTAGTATTTATATCATTATTATGATTTTGATTAGTATTATTATGAACCTAATAAAAATTCATTATCATATTGATTAATATTAAAACTAGTATCATTATAAATATTAGAATTATTACTATAAACATAAGTATTATTCAAAATGATTATTTCTTTCATTACTAAATTTTTCATTTTATTAAAAACCACTATAATTATCATTATTATAAGATTTAGTATTAAGACTATCATTTACAGAAAAGATTAATATTTTATAGTTATTATTATACCATACATTTATCACTAAGATTATTAACATTTTTTTTAGTAATATTAAGTATTATTATTTTTACCATTACAAATATTAATTTAGTATTACTACAATTACTAGTTTCAACAAACAAATGTTATATATATATATATATATATATATATATATATATATATATATATATATATATATATATATATATATATATATATATATATATATATATATATATATATATAACAAACATAACTTAACTATATATTAATGCTTTTTATATAAAAAGAATATATTTAATGAAATAATGAAAAGTATATATAAGTTAATAATATAAAAGTTAAATCACTAATAATAATATATATTTGTTTGATTTCCAGTATATGTATTAATAAAAATACAAATGATATAGGTTCGTGAATCCGAGGACAACCCTGCTTTGTTCAATATAGTCATATGTATTTTTACTACAAAATACATTAGGTGAGTTTCATTGATCCCCTTTTACTCTTTACATTTTTGGGGCTGAGAATACATGCAAATGCTTTAGTAACTGTTTTACAATAATTATATGTGTGAGTTTCATTTCCCTTTTACTCTTTACATTTTTGGGGCTGAGAATACATGCAAATGCTTTAGTAACTGTTTTACAATAATTATATGTGTGAGTTTCATTTCCCTTTTTACTCTTTACATTTTTGGGTTGAGAATACATGCAAATGCTTTATTAACTGTTTTACAATATTTATATGTGTGAGTTTCATTACTCCCTTTTTAAATGCTTTTGTAATATATATTTTTGGGACTGAGAATACATGCGCTGCTTTTATAAATGTTTTACGAAATGGACACAAGTGATCGAAACTACATTCTATGGTTGGATTATCTAATCGAATATGCCCTTTTTATTAAGTCTGGTAATCTAAGAATTAGGGAACAGACACCCTAATTGACGCGAACTCTAAAGATAGATCTATCGGGCCCAACAAGCCCCATCCAAAGTACCGGATGCTTTAGTACTTCGAAATTTATATCATGTCTGAAGGAGGATCCCGGAATGATGGGGATATTCTTATATGCATATTGTTAATGTCGGTTACCAGGTGTTCAATCCATATGAATGATATTTTTGTCTCTATGCATGGGACGTATGTTTATGAGAAATGGAAATATGAAATCTTGTGGTTTATTAAAATTATGAAATGATTATTTATGTTAAACTAATGAACTCACCAAACTTTTGGTTGACACTTTAAAGCATGTTTATTCTCAGGTACGAAAGAAATCTTCCGCTGTGTTTTTGCTCATCTTAGAGATATTACTTGGAGTCATTCATGACATATTTCAAAAGACGTTGCATTCGAGTCATTGAGTTCATCAAGATTATTATTAAGTCAATTATAGTAAGATATATTACGAAATGGTATGCATGTTGTCAACTTTCGATGTAATGAAAGATTGTCTTTTCAAAAACGAATGCAATATTTGTAAAATGTATCATATAGAGGTCAAGTACCTCGCGATGTAATCAACTGTTGTGAATCGTTTATAATCGATATGGACTTCGTCCGGATGGATTAGGACGGGTCTTTACAGTTGGTATCAGAGCAGAGGTCTTAGCGAACCAGGTCTGCATTAGTGTGTCTAACTGATAAGTCATTAGGAGGCATTAGTGAGTCTGGACTTCGACCGTGTCTGCATGTCAAAAGTTTTGCTTATCATTTCTAGTCAGAAATCATCTGCTTATCATCCTTAGGAAATTACCTATTTATCATTCTTAGTCTAGACACATCTTACTGCAATGATTGCATGGATAGTGTATAGATAAAATTTATATCTTGTCGTATCTGCTAATCCATATCTTAGCGTATCTGTTACTGTAACTTTCCCTGACATATTCCGTAGATTCCTCCGAACTTATGGGATTTTAGTATTATATATGCATATGTAAAGTATGTATTGCAGGGTACTAATCTACATCCTATAATCTATTTCTTATCGAAAATCCTTCATCTGATCGTACGAGATGAATCCCTCAACCAGTTCGAATTCTTCGAATTCCGACAGCTATTCCGATATGGAGTTTCACCTAAGCTCCGAAAGCAATGTCACCAGAATGAATCAACCAATAATCCATCCTCAATTCATCTGATGGGTTCATAGTCGACTTAATTAATGGAGACGAGTAGAAAGCGATTCTTTCCACCCATCAACCTGCACTCTTGGCAAAGAATCTGAAGCACTTACCAACAAACCAATCCGAAACACCATTTTCACCATCATTTCCTGAATATCTCACTATGATTATGTACTACCTAAAATTCTAAACCTTTTTCATCCGCTCGTTCCGACCGACAATCATTCCAGAATAATAGAAGAAGTTAGCAAACTTCGTGCTCGAGTAATCAATTTGGAAAATATGGTGCAAAATTTACCAGCTTCAGCAACATCACCAGCACCAACAGTACCATCAGCAACAGCACCAGTACTATCAACAATCCATGTCTCAACATCTCATTCTGTACCTCGAGTATAATTATCGTTCTACATCATTTATCTTCGTACGACATGACGATTATATAATCTCTAATGTTCTAGAGATTATATATTCTTGTTCTAACGGTAAATCAAATGAGTTTAATATCATATTGACTCATTAAATCCATGATTATATCTGAAGAAAATATATATGAAAATATATTTTCATAAAGATTGTAATTAAAAACTCTATTGTATAAACTGTTAATGATGAAAATATTTTAACGGGTAGGTAATACCCGAGGAATATTTAAGATTCACATTAAATAAGTTACACTGTACATTCTTCAAAGCTGATTCAACAGTCGTTTACCATCCTATTTACATCCACCGATATACAAATCCGATCACCACAGAATAATCATATTCATCCAATTTCATATTTGGATTTTGATTTCTCAGAATCCAACAAGTGGCATAACGAAGAAAATAATTGACACAATAAAATTTGTTAGAAACAAACAAATTAACTATGAGGAATTTTATTCAGAATCCACGCTAACTGTTCCTAGCTAATTGTTCCTAGCTAACTTATTATATTTTAGTTAATGCAATTTAATTATCGCAATTTACATTTTCGCAATTTTAATTATCGTCATTTAATTTTCTGTTATTTACTTTACGCACTTTATTTATCGTCATTTAATTTCTGTTATTTATTTTTACGCACTTTAAATATCGGGACACGTATACAAGGTTTTGACATATCATATCGACGCATCTATATATATTATTTGTAATTACCATAGACACTCTATATGCAGTAATGATCGAGTTCTCTATACAGGGTTGAGGTTGATTCTACAATAATATATATAGTTTGAGTTGTGATCGAGTCTGAGACGAATACGGGTCACGATACGTATTAATAAATTCGAATATTATATATTAAATTATATATGAATTGTCGAATTGCTAACCGTGGACTATCAAACGGGGACTACCAACATTGGACAATTAAAATGAATTAAAATATTAATTATAACATATGAAACTAAACAAATCTTCAAGTTTGCCACCTGATTTCATCTTAAACCTCATTGTATCTCGACGATTACAATCTGCGTTCAAGCCTTTCGTGATTCTTGAAAACACCTCAATCGAGAAGATGAACCAACCGCACTTCATCTACGTAAGAAGATATTGATACATATAGTTATACACTTGAAAACACTCGGAACCTGAGTAAACGTTTAACACGTATCTGTGCTAGCTCTTTTGGTGTTGTTATTACCGAAAATAGCTTTGCAATCCTTTTCCAAAATTAGTCAATTTTGTCACAGCTCCAGCAAGTCAACTTCGATTTTTATTCGGATTAACCTTATTATAATCTTTATATATATGCGTGCTCTTTTATTGTTACCGGGGAACCTTTTATATCCCACCATATTATCAGTAGACGTACCAACAACCTCGTTGCTTCTTGGCTTAAATCTCTTCGATAAATCACTATATTTATCTATTGAATTCTTATCATATACTCATCTGCATCTTGTAACGAGAACTGCCATACCAACTATCGGGAATCAGCAATCAGTACTTTGAAAACTCACAGCATATATACATTAACAGTTATATGTATAACATTTATCTCTTAGAATTATGATCTTTCATTCTGAAATTCTGAAAAGCACTCAGTCTACAAATCAATACTCTGAATGTTGAAAAAGTTGAATGAAGCAGCAGAAACCGTAGACAACCGTAAACGACCTTAATCATTAGAAGTTTGATGATAAAGAATAGTATGTTGGGAAAGCTCAAAAAAGTTGGAACTGGAAAACGGATTGAGCTAACCACTAAGGAGACCAAGGACAAATACAAGGACCATACCCTATATTTAAAGAATCCAGGTAATTCTAGATCCGTTGAAATCTTTAGAGAATATCTTGCTCCGAAGTCATGTTAAAATCTTGCGGAAAATTTTTCTTCAGCAACCTTCAAACTTAGAAATTCCAAAATATCATCATCAATATCTTCGATATTTCTGAGGATATTTTCATAAATATTCTCGTCCAAAATTATATACCTCTTCGTGCTTCCTGTGTATCACTATATTGGAAACATTCATTAGAAAATTTAGTACTGAAAAGCAGATTATGCAAAACTATGAAGGAAGCCGTGGACAAATCACAAAGAATAAATTTGACTTCAAAGAATCCAAATGATTCTGTTTCTGATGAAGTCTTTAGCGAATACCTTGCTTCCGAATCTAAACCCTTACGAATAAATCTTCTTCATCATCCATCGATATTAGAAATTCCAAGATATCATCGTATCTTTCATTATAAATATCCTCCATACTTCTGGAGATATTTTCATAACTATTCTTATCTGAAATCTTTAATCTCTTCGTGCTATCAGTATTACATCATAAAGAAACTGTTAGTTTCTATATTCTGTAAACTTTCGAGCTTAAAATATGAATGTTATTGAAGTAATGTTGAGAACTGATGCATGAATTAGTATAATATAATGACACTTGATCAACGTGATTATATTACATTAAATCATGCTGAGTTTCTAAATGGGACATGATGATTCACAGATTATAACGTCATCATGTGCCATGTTACACGACTCTTACATTTTATCTGATATATAAACATATCAAGAACATATTTTCTTGATAGTTTTATCTTTCCTGGATATTCTGGTAATTTAACAAATCAAGATCGTTCCATTACCATTCCCTTCTTAGAACATTAACAATGTTCATTCTGAAACTTATATCCGCGAATTCTGGACCATTACAAGAAATACCCAATCGCAAGAAAAAGAAACGAAGAGACAAAGCTCTAAAATAGAAAGTGGAGTATAAATCGCAGCAAATAGGAGGGAGTATTAACTGTGGATAACAATGATTATAGGAAATAGAAATGGGGACATTGAAATATAAGGGGGAATATAAAGCCCAAAAACAACACGGAAATTACAAACCGTGTATATCGATGTTTATCGCAACATAAAGACACGGGAGAATTAAAAACACTATAACTCCAAGAGCGATGTAGAAGAAAGCAGATTCCTCCGGTGGTAATTGGAAAAGAAGAATGATTATTGTGATAGTAAGAATAAGGATAAGAATCAGAACTGGAATAAGTATTTTCAAATCTTTTGAATTTGAGAATTGATTATAGAAGTGGTGAAAACTAATGGAACGGAAAAGGTAAATTTATAATGGAAATATCAGACGTGGTAATCTGGACAGATCATCACATTTAATTATAGAGATTTTAATCTCCTTATTCGTCGAAGAATCAAATCTCCCAGATTTCAAAGATTTTCTTTTAAATCCCTTGAATTCCGGAATTCAACCCTGTTTACGTCAAAAACTAAGGAAAATCTTATTTTCTTCAATTCACTCTTTCGCGATAGCTTCACTCGTATTCTTAGAATAATCGAATTATTTTATCATTATTATTCAATAATGATAAAACTCTAATTATCAACTTATATTCGTCATGAAAACATTTTTTATTGTTAGCCATGACCACCTCACTCAAATTTCGGGACGAAATTTCTTTAACGGGTAGGTACTGTGATGACCCGGGAATTTCCGACCAAATTTAAACTTAATCTTTAAATGATTTCCAACACGATAAGCAAAGTCTGTAATGTTGAGTCTCGAAAACCTTAAAACTATGTTCATATATTCAATTGACCTTCGACCAGTGTAGACGATTCACGAACAATAATTTGTAAATATGATATAACTAATAAACTGTAACATTAATGTATTAAACGTATTTACAAGTTGAAAATATATTTGTATAATATTATTATTACTTTTATTATTATTAATATCAATATCAAAATTATTAATATCATTAATCTAACACGAAAATAGAGTACATGTAACTTGATATATCTTTCATATCACTTATATTAGATATCATTATCATTATTAAGAATTATTAGTATTATTATAAATTAATATCATCATTATCCTATTTTGTAGTAACATTATAAATATATTGAAAATAAGTATTATTAATATTATTGATATAAATCTTATAGATATTATTATTATTATCAATAATATTATTACTATTATAAACATCATTTATTATTAATAATATTAAAAGTATTATTATAATAGTTATATTTTATTAATTAATTAGACTAATTATATTATATAGATAATATAGATACAAATACATATAAAACAGATATGTCTATATATATATATATATATATATATATATATATATATATATATATATATATATATATATATATATATATATATATATATATATATATATATATATATATATATATATATATATATATATATATATATATATATATACAGATATACATATATCAAGAAATCTGTACTATTTTATTTAGATTATTAATATTAGGATTATTATTATTAATATATTTAATTATTTATTAATATTAATTATAGCATACGATTTATAAAAGAATCAGGTACATATATAAATTGGAATCTGTTTATGGTCACAATCATATAGTACTGATTTTGTTTTCATGTCTATAAATCGAATAATATCACAAGCAAAACAACAAAATTGGTTAGCTATACTTATCACTTTATAATTTAGTTTTTTTTTTTTTTTTTTTCTTCCTGTACGATTTAAATCATCTGTGATTTTCTTTTACTATAATACAACTAATTAACACTTGATATTAAAGAGTCATTCAGTTCTTCCATTTTCATCTTCAACTAAAACAAATTCAGGCTATATCAGATTGAAATTTAAAAAGAAAAAGGGATGAACCAGACGTTTACCCCTGTTCTGGTATCATATAATCAAAAACCCGTTTTCAAATGAATTTTTAAAATCTATAAATGCAACACTGTTAGAAGTCCTTCGTTCAAAGTATCTGGAAAGTTCTAAACTCCAATTTTTCATATTGATTACGAATTTCGTGAGTCAAAGTTCAAATTCAAAAAGTCAAACTTCGTGTTCATCACGAAATTCGTTGATGTTTTGATGTTTCTGATTAAATTGACAATCTCCGTAGTTTATAAGAATGATTTACAAACTTTTTTGTGTAGAAAGCATTAGTTAAAACGTTCTAAAAATCATGTTTAATGTTGGAGTTCATATCCGTTATATTTTTTTTTATCTGCTACTGCAATACGTCTTTTCTTTTTCTGTTTTAAATCAAAGCAAACACTCCTCACAATTGATTCTTAAATTCATATATTAAACACATTTTAGATTACTGTTACCTTAATTAATGGAGATAACCGAATTGAAAATTTTGGAGGAGAAGATAGAGAGACAGACAGTTATACGGGTTTTTTAGTATTTAGGGTGAGTTATAAAATGGATAAACGAATGGGAGCAGATGGTTAGGGTGTTAAGCGGGTTAGCGAGTGGTCTCGGGTTCAAACCCCGGCATGGGCTGTTTTCAATATTTTTAGGACTTCATCCCTTTGAGGTAGTCTTCTTTTGTTATTTATTTTTATTATTATTATTTTTTTTACTTATTAATGTTAATTAATATTATTAGTAATATGATTATTATTGTTATTGTTATTAATATTAGTACTTAAATTATTACTGTCATTAACATTATTAATATAAGACGTAATTATCAAGTATTATTATTACTAAGTATTAGTAATATCATGATTTTTATTAGTATTATTATTATTATTATTATTATTATTATTATTATTATTATTATTATTATTATTATTATTATTATTATTATTATTATTATTATTATTATTATTATTATGAAGATTGTTGTTAGTATTTATATCATTATTATGATTTTGATTAGTATTATTATGAACCTAATAAAAATTCATTATCATATTGATTAATATTAAAACTAGTATCATTATAAATATTAGAATTATTACTATACACATAAGTATTATTCAAAATGATTATTTCTTTCATTACTAAATTTTTCATTTTATTAAAAACCACTATAATTATCATTATTATAAGATTTAGTATTAAGACTATCATTTACAGAAAAGATTAATATTTTATATTTATTATTATACCATACATTTATCACTAAGATTATTAACATTTTTTTTAGTAATATTAAGTATTATTAATTTTACCATTACAAATATTAATTTAGTATTACTACAATTACTAGTTTCAACAAACAAATGTTATATATATATATATATATATATATATATATATATATATATATATATATATATATATATATATATATATATATACCAAACATAACTTAACTATATTAATGCTTTTTATATAAAAAGAATATATTTAATGAAATAATGAAAAGTATATATAAGTTAATAATATAAAAGTTAAATCACTAATAATAATATATATTTGTTTGATTTCCAGTATATGTATTAATAAAAATACAAATGATATAGGTTCGTGAATCCGAGGACAACCCTGCTTTGTTCAATATAGTCATATGTATTTTTACTACAAAATAAATTAGGTGAGTTTCATTGATCCCCTTTTACTTTTTACATTTTTGGGGCTGAGAATACATGCAAATGCTTTAGTAACTGTTTTACAATAATTATATGTGTGAGTTTCATTTCCCTTTTACTCTTTACATTTTTGGGGCTGAGAATACATGCAAATGCTTTAGTAACTGTTTTACAATAATTATATGTGTGAGTTTCATTTCCCTTTTTACTCTTTACATTTTTGGGTTGAGAATACATGCAAATGCTTTATTAACTGTTTTACAATATTTATATGTGTGAGTTTCATTACTCCCTTTTTAAATGCTTTTGCAATATATATTTTTGGGACTGAGAATACATGCGCTGCTTTTATAAATGTTTTACGAAATGGACACAAGTGATCGAAACTACATTCTATGGTTGGATTATCTAATCGAATATGCCATTTTTATTAAGTCTGGTAATCTAAGAATTAGGGAATAGACACCCTAATTGACGCGAACTCTAAAGATAGATCTATCGGGCCCAACAAGCCCCATCCAAAGTACCGGATGCTTTAGTACTTTTTAATTTATATCATGTCCGAACGAGGATCCCGGAATGATGGGGATATTCTTATATGCATATTGTTAATGTCGGTTACCAGGTGTTCAATCCATATGAATGATATTTTTGTCTCTATGCATGGGACGTATGTTTATGAGAAATGGAAATATGAAATCTTGTGGTTTATTAAAATTATGAAATGATTATTTTTGTTAAACTAATGAACTCACCAACCTTTTGGTTGACACTTTAAAGCATGTTTATTCTCAGGTACGAAAGAAATCTTCCGCTGTGCATTTGCTCATCTTAGAGATATTACTTGGAGTCATTCATGACATATTTCAAAAGACGTTGCATTTGAGTCATTGTGTTCATCAAGATTATTATTAAGTCAATTATAGTAAGATATATTACGAAATGGTATGCATGTTATCAACTTTCGATGTAATGAAAGATTGTCTTTTCAAAAACGAATGCAATGTTTGTAAAATGTATCATATAGAGGTCAAGTACCTCGCGATGTAATCAACTGTTGTGAATCGTTTATAATCGATATGGTCTTCGTCTGAATGGATTAGGACGGATCTTTACAAAGCTAACGCTTAGTGAGTGAGAATATACTACATACATTATATGCATAAAATGGACACGCCACACAAAACCAAATACCGCATACCAGAGCATCCAAGCATAAAGGCAAGCTAGTCTAAGCATACCGTAAGATCACTAAGCAACGAGCTAAAGATACATCAACAAAATATAAGTTCACCAACAACGATGTGAACAATGCCAATAAGCTACATCCGGAGGGTTAGCTACATCACGAAAACACAACATTATATATATATATATATATAAATATATATATATATATATATATATATATATATACATCTCGAATAACATAATTTGCTTACGCTTACAACACAATAACCATGGATAACCAATCGTACAAGGGAATGGCGCTCGAAAAAACGCCATCGGTGTTCATAACATCCGTTAGGGTAGTTAACACCTCGTATCACTAACCCCTAGGGTGGCACCTTAACACCTCGTCACTTCACCCCGAGTGGCATCTTAACACCTCGATGCTTCACTCATTATTTTACGGAGTGGTTTCTTAACACCTTGACACTACACCCCTAGGTGGCATCTTAACACCTCGATGCTTCACCCCGAGTGGCATCTTAACACCTCGATGCTTCACTCATCACGTGAAACGTGGTGTCTTAGCACCTCGACACTACACATTTCACGCTACAATAAATAGATACATTATATACCTACACATATAATTATTCCACTCACTATATTAACCCTTCGTCAATGGGGTTATATAAGTCCACATCACACGCCCATGTGATAACGTACACACAAAGTGTGCACCTCGCCAAAGTGGTCAACCAAAATGCACAACCATGCCAATTGGACCTATACACAAGTCCAACAATTCCACCTATACGAGAAGCGAGTTCTATAAGCGAGAACCCCTTCACCCGACCCGCACCCATCCTACACATACATATGCATATAGGATATTAACACTCACCTTGTCACCTTGAAGAATGCTACCGAATAATCCGCAATCGCTGATGGAATGTACCTAATCCATTTATCACATAACAAGTAACACAATTAGGGTGGATATACAAATCAACCCAAATTGACAACTAGTGCAATTTCGACCCAAATGCACTTCCAAGCACAAACCGAGCCCAAACTAACCAATAATCACTAACACAAGTGGGAATGGTCCTAATATGCCAATCAAACCCAATCATAGGTGTTAAACACCTATCTTGCCCAAAATGACACTTAAACCCTAATTTGACCCATAAGAAGTCAATATCACGCCATTAGCAAGTTTTGACACCAAAACATATTTAACTCGGTTCTATGCTTCAACTTAATCCATTTTAAGTTTATTAATCTTATTAAATCGGCAATTGAGTCATAATCATCAACAAACCCTAATTTTGACTCTAGTCAAAATTAGTCAACCATAAGAACCCAAATGGTTTCCAAAACACCAATAATCACTAACACTAGTGATTATACACCATTTACAAGTCTTAAACATGGTTGAATCATTAACCAACCCAAAACCCACCAAATATCAAAATAGCAAGTTTCCATAAACCCTCTTCATCAACCAAATGGGTTTTACAACTAACAATCTCAAACCCTAACTTGAATATCAAATCTAACAAATGAAATTCGGAGTTAAAACTTACCAATACTACCAAAACGTAGCTAGGAGCGAGATGAACAACTTTAAAACCCGAGCTTTGGCTAGAATTCGACTCCTTCTTCTCCAAATCTAGCTCTCTCACTCTAGAACTCTTCCTCTCTCTCTAAATATGGATGAGAGTGTTTGTGTGGGTGAGAAATGAGCTCCAATGGAGTTCTAGATCAGTTTTGGTGATCCTAAACCGACCCCAATTGAAAAGACCAAAGTACCCCTCATTTAAACCTTTTAAAAAAGCTTAAAATTACTTCTGATGCGATCGGAGTGCCGCGCCATAAGGTGGAGCGCCTCTCCAACCTTCAGGTCAGTTTTCAGAAACTTGTTTTGGCCATAACTTTTTGACCGTAGCTCCATTTTTGATGAATCAAATATCGTTGGAAACGTATTAAGATTTTATTTCCAATGGTAAGGCTTTGAAACATCAACTCAAACTTTATTTGGGGTTGAAAAGATACGTACACACCTTGTCACTTCAGACAACATCTAGTTTCCTTCGACGTTCGAGCAAAAAACACGTACATGCTTCGTACACTTCATACACGTATCGTACACCATAAATACATTATGTACAATAAATATTTGGGTCTTACATGTAGCCCTTCTCTTTTACATTTTTACCCACCTTCAACTTCCTACTTTCACTTTCCTTGCGATCGATTTAGGTTTCATTCCTCTCATATTCCTCTTCTTTGATTATTACGCAGGAGACCAATTATTCAATTTGTTGTCGAAGTAATTTGTGTCTCGGGTTAGTAGATTTGTTAATGGAGTGGTTTAGTTTCTAGGATCCTCGATAGAGTTCTGAAGCAAGTCTTAAAAACGACAATACTAGATCGTTAAAAATATTTTCGGTTATATTGGACGTTCCTTCACAGTGGTCGGTGGTTCACGATCATAATATTTTGTTTAGTGGTTGTGTATTTACCGGAGTGAAGGAGGTTCAAGGTTGTTTTGGTTCATGGTTCAGATTCGATTCGTTGTTTTTTTCTCGTTGCCGATGTTATGAAGTTCATTTATCTTTCTACTAAAAGGTAGTTTCCTTACGTTGACAACTGAGTTCATAGAAGGTTTACGGGTTTGATTGTGCCGAGATGGATTTTGATTTATTTTTTCGGAATCTGAATGGATATCTTCCTCACAAAACTCATTTACACTGGATTAGTAGGTGTTGGTTTGTGTTGATTGTTAATTGATTGCGTCCTTCAGTGATTATTGGTTTTTTGTTAATGTCGTTCAAACTTTTCATTATTTAAATGTCCTTTCATTTGGTGTTGAATAACTCATCTTCATCAACGTATGTCCACCGTTTTAGATTGGTTACCCTGTGTCGCTGCACATTCTAAATTATGACCAGTTTATATTATGGTTGTTCTCATCGTCGGTTCCAGTAGGGTCATGATATTACCAGTTATCTTTGGTAAGTTTTTTCCTCAAATGTCACCTTCAATGGTCAAGTCCCGGTTTGGCCCAGTATAACGACCTTCATTTTTCCATTCTATACTTTTCCTTATTAAATGCCCAACAATATAATTAAACTTAATAGTTAAACTTTAATCGATAAAGGTTAAGCGTTAAGAATTATAAAATACGATAATTAACTTTGTACAAGTTAATAAAAATAATAAGTTAATAAACTTTTGTGAGTAAATATATAACTATAAAGACTTGTGTAATTAAAATAAATAAACTTGGATAATTAAGGGTTACTAAGCTAAATTAAAGTACAAGGACTTAAGTGAAAATGTTAAACCCTAACCCTAATTAGCCTAGCCGATTTTAGGGAGGGTGAAATACCCTTTTTGCCCCTCAAATCTTAGGCCCATGCATCCCTCCTAACCCCTTCTCCAAGTTAGACTTGTTCCCTAAGTAATTCCTTATAAAACCCTAATTCTAGAATAATCCTAACACTCCTATAAATAGGGACCTAGGCTAAACTATTCTATGTACCAAATCACAATCAAATCCCTCACTCAAATCTCTCTCCCTCTCTTGATTTTGGCCCCAAAAACCGAAATCCACCACCACACCATCGAAATCCTTGAGGGTTTCCAAGTAATCTTCAAGTGTTCTTCGCGTTCTTCGTGATCTTCAAGAATCTTCAAGGTGTTCTTCAAGATATTCAAGGCTTTTATCTTTCATCTTCATCGAGTTCTTCTTTTCTTTGTTAATCTTCTTGGATCTTCAAAGGTATAATATAAAACCCTAAACTATTTCCTTAATTCTTTGATCTTTGTTTTAATCTATATTCATATAAATTTATAAACATATAAACATAAGAACAAACCTAGATCTATACATGTAAGAAAAAAAATATAAATCTATACATGTGTGTGTGTGTGTGTCGACTAGAAAAAGAAAAAGAAGGAAGGAAAATTTGATCTTTAAAAACCCTAGATACAATTAGGAGATTTGTTGGGTTTAATTAAGGAAACAAAATAAACCTACATATATATACATATAATTCGACATATACATATATATACATGTAAAAATTAAATTATATATATATATATATATATATATATATATATATATATATATATATATATATATATATATATATATATATATACACGACTTCATATACATATATATACTAAAACCCTAAACCCTAATTACACCTAAACTATACTACTTTAATCAAAACCCTAGTTTATTAAAACCCTAATTAAATAAATGAACCCTAGATATTTATGAAACCCTAGGGCATTAATTATTAAACCCTAATCATTACCTAATCATTACTACATTAAATAAAACCCTAAATTACTAAACCCTAATTTATGAAACCCTAGGATATTAATTACTAAACCCTAGTTAATTAAATACTACTTTAAATAACTAACTCTAATTAATGAAATCCTAATACTACTTATACTATTAATTAACATGTATACACTGTTATTATTATTAACACCTATAACCTACTACTTATGTTATAACACGTAAAGACATTTTGGGATATGTATTAGAGATGTATAGATCTTCGAACTTTCTGGACGAATGGTTTCTACGAAACTCTAGGTGAAAGGGTTTGGATTTCCGATTTAAAGGGTCCTATAGCTCAAGCCCCTAGACCTGAAATGGACATTCGAAGAGAAAGGGGTGATTGAAAGCTTATCTAATACGGTAAGTATCCTAAAATGGAAAACACTCTTAAAGTAGAAACTTTTCTAATTATAGAAACTTACTAAAATAAGGAACCTACTAAAATAAGAAACTTTCTAAAAATGGAAAATTTCTAAAAGTGGAAACTTACTAGGAATAGAAACTTAGTAAAACAAATTATACTTACACACTTAAACTTAAACACATACTTAAACTTAAACATGGGCAAAACACTTAACTACTCTTAAATGTCAATAGGTTAACTTTCCTGCTCACTCATCCAACTTTCTATTTCGAGGAATAACTAGCTCTCTCTACTAAGGTGAACTTCATAGCCCCATTTTCTATTGTGCACAACTTACTTACTTTACTTGGGGTGAGACACATGCTGTTTTTATTTTTTACACTTTAGACACAAGTATCAAACTGTTAAACTATGTTATACCCGGCTATGTCCGACTAAGTCCCTACAGTGATATTTTTAATTACTGCGGCATGCTTAATTATTGGGGGTAGGCCTATCGGGAGTAACGTCCCCGATACATTTGACTAAGTCTTTGTATTACTTGATAATGAAATTAAAACCGACAAGGACAGACACAAGTTGTCATGGGGCAAACTTGAACGTTTAGTCTAAATATCACGCTTTGGCATAACTTTTTGATCCTGCGGGAGATCAACTTTACAAACTAAATCTTGTGGTCTAAAACAACGGTCAAACTTTTGTTAAACCTATGAACTTCACTCAACCTTTTTGGTTGACACTTTAGCATGTTTTGTCTCAGGTGCTGTTTGATTCATGCTTACTTATCTACTGCTTATGTGATGCTACTTGGACATAGAATCAAGAGATTATCACATTTATTACTATTGCATTTAAACAATTACTTTATTCCTTTGTAACGACATTTCATTTTCCGCTGCGTACTCATTGAAGTTAATTTTCTCATTTAGTATTGTTCTTGTTATTATAATATATTGGTATATTTTGATATAAAGTCACATTTCGCCCAGGCCCATAACTGGGGGTGTGATAGATTGGTATCAGAGCATAACCAGGCTGTTATAGAGAACCAGGATTGCATCTTTATGTGTATCTTATTTGCTAGCTAGGGTGCCTTAGCAATCTAGGAAACTATAACCTTTTCTGCCATAGACTTTAAAGCACTTAGGATTGCCCTATAATCTTAACATTTATGCTTTCCTAAACTTAACTAAAAGATTCTAATCAAAGTCTCTTTCCTAATGATAGGATGTTAAGCTCAAGCGTTAACAAGCCCAAAAAGGCAATTCACAACCCTACTATCGAAGTAGGTGTTGGACACTCTGAAACATCAAGACCTGTTCAAAGTCCTTCTTACAGTCCTGCTTCACCAAACTATAGTCCGGATACTCTACCTGCTCCTCCTGAATTTCACCCAACTCAAGGATCTGAAAGTGAAGGAGAAAGCCCTGCTGATTCTGCTAACTCTGGCTCTTTTCACTCATTGGTACATAAATCGATGAGTACTCTTGAATGGGATGTGATGTGCATAGAGGTGTATACAAAATAGTTATATATTTGCTACGAAATACTATTAAAAAATGATACAATTTTACACAAGTTATTTATTTATTTATAGAGTGGATATACCTAAACCTTGCTACAACACTTATAGACAGTGTACCTAATCGTACAATAGGGTAGTTTTTAGTAAGTTCGGTTCATCCACAGGGAACTAGCCAAATTTAACGCTATATTTTTAAAACTATATTTGTATATATATATATATATATATATATATATATATATATATATATATATATATATATATATATATAAGTAATAATATTATTATAAAAAGGGGTTTTTACCGTTTAATGACTGGTTTGTCGATTTTAAAACTTTAGTCGCAGTTAAAACCTAATGTAAAATATTAAAAATAAAAATAACTTAATTTAAAGCATAAAGTAAATAACGATAATTAAAGTGCGATAATTAAAATTGCGATAATTAAAAGTATGATAAATAAAATGACAGTAAATAAAAGTGCGATGAAATATGAAATAAAGAATTATGCTTATTTAAACTTCCGTAATCATGATGTTCGACGTGTTGTTTTTAATTTATTACCATGGGTTAATTGTCCTTTGTCCTGGAATGTTCGATATGTCCATACGGTTTTGTCCATAATAGTCCATCAGTCATAAATATAAAATACGAGAGTCTTCGTTAAATTATCCTTATACCCGAAGTCAAATATTCCAATTAATTGGGGATTCGAATTGTAACAAGGTCTTAATACTTTGTTTAATGAATACACCAGGTTATCGACTGTGTGTAATCCAAGGTTTTACTACTTTGTTAACAATTACACCAATTACCCTTGAAAGTAATCCACCCCTATTTTAATGAGTCCATTAACTATTAATCCATCCCCGTGTCCGGTAAAATGAACGATAATTCGTATTTATAGATATCCCGCCCACCGTACTCGATTAAGCGTATGTGGTTATAAATAGATACGTCAAATTGTAATATTTATATTAAATTAACGAGGTATCGTTTAGTTAATATAAAGCCCATTAATAGCCCATAGTCTAATTTCCACAAGTGTCGTTCTTTTATCCAAACCCCAATTATGGTCCAAAGCCCAATTACCCCGTCTTTAATATTTAGCCCAACATCACGATTACTTCGATTTAAATAAGCATAATAATAACTTAGCTACGAGACATTAATTTAAAAAGGTCGAACATAACTTACAATGATTAATAATAGCGTAGCTTTACACAGACATAATTTCGACTTACACACTTACAACATTCGCTAACATACCCTTATTATTATTAATCTTAAATTAAAATTAAAATTAAAATTTTAATATAATTATATATATATATATATATATATATATATATATATATATATATATATATATATATATATATATATATATATATATATATAATTATATTTATATTTTAATTTTAATTTTAATTTAAGATTAATAATAATAAGGGTATGTTAGCGAATGTTGTAAGTGTGTATATATATATATCAGAGAGTGATAGAGAGGAAAAAAAAGATGTAAAAATTCGGCCAAAACACGCGAAATTTATAGGACCTCTCGTGCTACAGTGCACCATGCGACCGCATGGTTTTTGCACTTCCAGGCCATGCGGTCACATGGCCTGCTTTTCCAGCTCACAAAGATTCCAAAACGTGGGCTGCTGGATTTTTATAATATTTATACTATAATATAATATAATTAATTATATATAATTAATTATATATTATATTATATTCTTGTACTCCGTTCACTTGTAATTTTCGGTCCGTTGCGTCGCGCGTTGAGAGTTGGCTAAGGTCCTGGTTCCGGATTTTCCAACGTCCTTTCGTACTATTTAATATCTTGTACTTTGCGTTTTGCGGCTCGTACTCTTGTAATTTCTAGACGTTTCTCATCAATAATTTGAACCATTTTGATTGTACTTTATACTTTTTAGCTTTTTGGTCGTTTGCGTCTTCAAATCGTCGAATCTGTCTTTTGTCTTCACCTTTTATTATTTAAACGAATATCACTTGTAAATAGAACAATTGCAACCAAAAGCTTGTCTTTCTTGAGGGATAATGCTATGAAATATATGTTTGTTTTTAGCATTATCAAATATTCCCACACTTGAGCGTTGCTTGTCCTCAAGCAATATAGTCTTGAAATAAAAATACAAGAATCACTTCTTTATTCTTCACACTTTGTACATCAGTGATTTTAATACGACGGTATGAACAATGATAGTAACGTTGTGGTTTATAGTCCCACATGACTATGAAAATTTAGATCCTTAAAGAAATTAGATCTTTATGAAAACATTTGATCTTTTGAAAATTAAATCTAGCTTTTACCCTAGATAAGTTTTCCAGAATAAGCCTTTACCGGTGTTTGCGAAATTGTTTTTGTGGGTTTTGTGGGTTTCAGATTTGAAAATTTTAGCTCAAAACTTATGGTTTTATGTCACCCACTTGCTAACCTTGTATTGGGAAAGCTACACGTCCAGTAAACTTGCTTCGTATATTACCTTTCGGTAAACTACCGTCCGGTTGTAAAGGAAAGCGTTGAACAAGCAACTGTTAAGGCAATGTCCCGTGACATGCTTTTAATTATGGTCTATATCGTGTCAGATGCAATTACTATCCTTTGTAGGAGCAATAGTAAAGATCACCCTATAGTTTTTCGGTCTGGCACAAGGTCCTGTCTTCGACCATTCTATGCAACCACCGTTCTTACGGTTGACACCCGATTTGGTTCAGGTGACCTAATGAATTCCAGGTGAATTCCTAAGATTTTACGTTCAATGGTAATGAACGCATTAAAAATGGGTTTTCAGAAAACAAATTGGTTTGTAATTTGATCAAAATATTTTCTCGTTCAAGCTCGAGTTTAGATATCATCGAATTCCATGAGTTTGTAATTCTCAATCTTTAAGGTCAATCTCAAGGATTGAGTAATATCAGTTTTAAAAGCTGATTTTTAATTTTTAAGGAGATTATCCTTTCTGGGGATCTGATTCATTAGTCTTATAAGCTAATTTGCACGGTGCCCCCCATTATACGAGACAGATCCTCTCATGGTTAGGATAAGTCTGACCACTTGGCGACCCCGTTTGATGCTGAGGTCCGTGGATTTCCAGCTGATTTTCGAGAAAACTTTTCAAGGTTTTTGGTAGACTCTACAACTGGTCTGGTCGACAACTACCTGACCTAAATCAAGAAGCGCATGTATTTTTCTCTCGAAAGACTTTACTTCCTTTTATATTACAATAAACTGGGTAAAACTGATAAATATCGTCCAAAACAAAAGTATCTTCAGTTATTTGTACAAAAATATGTGTCATATGTTCTAAATAACTTGGTAAATTTTTCCCACACTTAGCTTTTATTTTCCTTTCTTTGCCTTTTTATTTTCCTCTATTCCATTTTAAATGAATTCTAACATTTTGGGTTGTTTCTCAATTTATGTCCTTTCCAAGGTAACAATAATTTCGGTGTTAACACCTAGTTTTATCGCTCATAAATATGTATAAACATGATTTTGAGTTCATTTATTTGAAAATTTTGAAAATTTTTACTAGAATTGGGTAGTCAGTATATAAGACTAGGGCTGTTCTTTATTATCAGAGAGTACTAGATTCTAATACAACTACTGCGTTACTAGTATTTTTAATGGTAACCAAGTGTTTAAATTTAAAATTTTTAAAAATCCGAAAGAATTTAACCCCTTCCCACACTTAAGATCTTGCAATGCCCTCATTTGCAAGAAATCAGTATAATTTAAATTATTGAGGGTGATTAGCGTAGAAAAATGATTTAATTTTACCAAAGTTTCCAAACATATTGTTGTTTGCTTTGAATGATAAATGGGGCACATCATTTGTTCATTCCGTTTGTTATTCTGGACAACGATCCGAAACGCCCTCATCATAATTTTAAAATTTGTCACTTTTTAAGCGTTGTTTTAAAAGCAAAGATTTTTGGGTTTTTTAATGTTTTTGGCATACTTTAATTTAATAAGATTAAAAATAATGATAATAAAAGTTCTCGTCCCGCCCTCGGGTAAAGCAATTTCGATTCAACGACCTAGTCTTTAACTCATGACGAATTTTAGATATCAAATTTTCAACTTAATGAAATAAAGTAAATTTTTGTTTTTAAATTCACACCAAACTTAAATTTAAAATGCATAAAATTAAAAATTCATATAAATATAATTAATATTTTTATACATTAATTTTACAAACTTATATTAAAAATATTAATTTAAAATATTTACAAACTTAAATATATTGATTTTAAAAATTTGCATTAATAATTTAATATTTATATATTAATTTTAAAAACAAGGTAAAGATAAAATTAAAAATCTTTTTGGTTTTTTTTTATCCCACTTTAATCAATCAAATATTATCAAAAATATACGCCCCTCTTTTGGGTAAAGTAATTTCGGCTATATTACCTAGTTTTACTCCTGACGAATTTCTGAAATACTTTGGATTGATTGATTAAAGATATTTATACCTTAAGAATAAACGGTAAATTTCGCAGTGATGTAATAAATTTTTGTATGATATCAATAATTTCGGTTACGCATACCTAATTTTATTGAATACCAATTTAATACTTTATAGCGAACGATTCAGCGTTTATTATCAAAAGGTTAAAAGCAATAAATAAGAACAAATAAAAACTGTACATACTTACCTATTAGATAGAATTCTCAGAGACCTGCTTTAGCTGACTCATAGGAGAGTCGTGTGATTTGGTTTTCCATAGCTATATAAGCGTAACCTTGATTCTTCATAATCTTTTTTTCTAAACATATGAACGGTCCTTCTCTGCATAGAGTTACAAATTCGGTATTTGAATATGTTTGATTGTTCGAACACTTGCCTTCGTGTGACCATTTTTCGCATTTATAACATCTTTCAAGGTGTCGTGCTCTTCTTTTTGTTGCGGATTTTGATTTTCCTTTACCAAAATGTATCTTATGATGATCTTTCCTGAGTTCTTTCCTCACTTCGTCCATTTTGCCTCTTATAAATGATACCACTTCACTCGGGAGTGTGTCATTATTACGTTTAGTGATCATAGCGTGTAGTAGTAGACCATGGTTCAGATCAAAGGAATTCTTCATCTCGTAAAACCTAAAAAAATAAAAATTCAAAATGGAGGGAGAAGACTAGTTCTTTAGGGTCTGCTAGGGAAAGACCATTCGGATTCCATTCTCGAAAACTACACGAAAACGGAATATCTAACTCTAACAGAAATATATATTATCCTTAAAAGACTTGATTCTCCCCACACTTAATTAGCTGTGGTGTCGAAATTGTGATTAACTTCATTGTCAACTTCCATTGGATCATGTATGTAATATTTAACTCTGTGACCATTAACTTTAAATTCAATCTCATTTGCATTTATTAACTCTATTGTTCCGTATGGGAAAACTCTTTTGACTATGAATGGTCCAGACCATCTTGATTTCAATTTTTCAGGAAATAGCTTGAATCGTGAATTGAAAAGAAGAACTCTGTCTCCTTCCTTAAATTCTTTTGAACTTCTGATTCTTTTATCATGCCATTTCTTCGTTCTTTCCTTATAGATTAACGAATTTTCGTATGCTTCATGTCTTAATTCTTCTAATTCTTTTAATTGACTTAATCGTAAACGTCTAGCTTCATGTAAATCAAGATTACATGTCTTCAAAGCCCAAAATGCTTTATGTTCAATTTCTACTGGAAGATGACATGCTTTTTTGTAAACGAGTTTAAAAGGTGTGGTTCCAATTGGAGTTTTGTAGGCTGTTCTAAAAGCCCATAGTATATCCTCTAATTTCATGGACCATTCCTTTGGATTTGATCCTACGGTTTTCTCTAGAATACGTTTTAAAGCTCAGTTGGTATTTTCAACTTGTCCACTTGTTTGTGGATGATAAGCGGTTGAGATTTTATGAGTTACTCCATATCTTTTGAGAACTTTCTCAAGTAAATTATTACAAAAATGAGTACCCCTATCACTTATTAAAGCTTTCGGTGTTCCGAACCTAGCAAAAAGATGTTTTAAGAAGTTGACTACAACTCGTGCATCGTTAGTTGGGAGAGCTTGTGCTTCCGCCCATTTAGATACATAATCAATGGCAATGAGAATGTAGAGATTATTATGAGATTTTGGAAATGGACCCATAAAGTCAATACCCCAAACGTCAAATACTTCACATACTTGAATGACATTTTATGGCATTTCATCACGTTGACTTATTTTTCCGGCCCTTTGACATGCATCACAGGATTTGCAAAGAAGGTGTGCATCTTTGAAAATTGTAGGCCAATAGAATCCAGCATCATAGACTTTCCTTGCTATAAGTTGAGGCCCATAATGTCCTCCTATTGGTCCTGTGTGACAATAGTTTAAGATTTGACTAGCTTCATCTCCGAATACACATCGACATATTATTCCATCGGGACAACTTTTAAACAAATGTGGATCTTCCCAGAAATAGTAATTTATATTACTAAAGAATTTCTTTCGTTTTTGGTACGACAACCCTTTTTCAAGGAATCCACATACTAAGTAGTTTGCATAGTCTGCAAATCATGGAATTTTATTATAATCTATCTTCAATAGATATTCATCAGGAAAGTTATCTTGTATGGACGATTCATTTAGAACTTCTAATTCGGGATTCTCAAGACGACAAAGATGATCAGTGGCGAGATTCTCTGCTCCCTTTTTGTCTCGGATTTCAATATCAAACTCTTGTAAGAGTAAGATCCAACGGATTAATTGTGGTTTGGCATCTTGTTTTGAAAATAGGTATCTAAGAGCAGAATGGTCGGTATAGACCACCGTTTTAGCTAGAACGAGATATGAACGAAATTTGTCAAAAGCAAAGACAATAGCAAGGAGTTCTTTTTCAGTAGTTGTGTAATTCGTTTGTGCTCCTTGTAACGTCTTACTAGCGTAATAAATAGGTTGAAATAGTTTTTCAATCCTTTGTTCTAAAACGGCTCCTATTGTAAAATCACTTGCATCGCACATAAGTTCAAATGGTAAATTCCAATTTGGAGTTATCATGATCGGCGCATTAGTGAGTTTTTCTTTAAGAGTATTAGAAGATTTGATACATTCATCTGAAAAGATGAATGGAGCATCCTTTTCTAGTAGTTTATTCATAGGAGTGGCAATTTTAGAAAAATCTTTTATGAAACGTCGGTAAAAATCGGCATGCCCTAGAAAACTCCTAACTCCTCTAACATTGGTGGGATGTGGAAGTCTAGCAATTACATCTACTTTAGCTCTATCTACTTCAATTCCTTCCTTTGAAATTTTATGACCAAGAACGATGTCTTCTCTAACCATGAAATGGCATTTCTCCCAATTAAGAACTAGAATTGATTGCTCTCATCTAATAAGCATTCGTTCAAGATTAACTAGACATGATTCAAAAGTATCACCGAAGACTGAAAATTCATCCATGAAAACTTCCATACATTCTTCTATCATGTCGTGAAAAATCGCCATCATGCACCTTTGAAAGGTTGCAGGGGCGTTGCAAAGTTCAAATGGCATACGTTTGTATGCAAAAGTACCATAAGGGCACGTGAACGTGGTTTTCTCTTGGTCCTTGGGTGCTATTGGGATTTGAAAATATCCAAAAAAACTGTCAAGAAAATAATAGTAACTATTTCTGGCTAATCTTTCCAACATTTGATCAAATGAAAGGTAAGGGAAAGTGATCTTTTCTGGTAGCGTCATTTAATTTTCTATAATCAATACAAACACGCCATCCTGTTACAGTCCTAGTAGGAATAAGCTCATTTTTTTCATTTGTGTTGACAGTCATGCCACCCTTCTTAGGTACGCATTGAACTGGGCTTACCCATGGACTATCAGAGATTGGATAAATTAAACCTGCATCTAGCAGTTTAATAATTTCTTTCTTAACAACATCTTGCATATTAGGATTTAGTCTTCGTTGGCGTTGCACATACGTTTTATGACCTTCTTCCATAAGGATTTTATGTGTTCAATACGAAGGACTTATGCCTTTAATATCATGAATCTTTCATGCAATAGCTGGTTTATGAGCTTTTAGCATAGAAATGAGTTGAGATTTTTCATTTTCCGTAAGAGAAGACGATATTATTACAGGTAATTCAGATTCACCATGTAAATAAGCATATTTCAAATGATTTGGAAGTGGCTTTAACTCTAATGTCGGTGGTTCTTCTATCGATGATTTGTATCGATATCTGTCTTCCTCTTTTAGCATTTGAATTTCTTCTGTTGTTGGTTCATATCCATTAGCCATAAGTGCAGCTATCATTTCAGCTTCATCAATTGGTTCAGTTCCTTCTCCTAAAGAACATTCTCCTGTTCCTTGTAATTCTGAAAATTCTTCTAACAATTCTGCATGTGAATCTATAGTTTGAATATAATAACATGTATCATCTCCAGATTGTGGTTGTTGCATGGCTATATCAACAGAAAAGGTAACACTCTCATCCCCTATACTTAGGGTCAGTTTCTTACCGAACACGTCTATTATTGCTTTAGCTGTGTTTAAGAATGGTCTTCCTAATATGAGAGGAACTCGAGAATCTTCTTCCATGTCTAGAATAACAAAATCTACTGGAAATACTAAAGTACCAACTTTAACTAGCATGTTTTCCATTATCTCTCTAGGATATTTTACTGATCGATCGGCTAGTTGTATGCTTATTCGTGTTGGTTTCAATTCTCCAAGGTCTAGTTTAGCGTATAGTGAATACGGCATTAGATTTATACTAGCACCTAAGTCTGCCAATGCTTCTATCGAACTAAAACTACCCAGAAAACATGGAATTGTGAAACTTCCTGGATCTGATAATTTTTCTGGTATCTTATTCAACAGTACTGCGGAACAATTTGCATTCATAGTAATAGCCGGGAGTTCTTCCATTTTCTTTCTATTTGTGATTAGATCTTTCAGAAATTTAGCATATCTAGGTATTCCTGAAATTACATCAATGAAAGGAAGATTGACATTTATTTGTTTAAACATATCTAAGAATTTGGATTGCTCGGCTTCAAGTCTTTCTTTTCTCATTTTACTCGTGTAAGGAAGTGGTGGTTGATATGGTTTAACATAAGGTTTAGCCTTAACTGTGTTATCTTCATTAACCTTTTCAACTACCGGTTCTGTTTCCTTATCTTGTTCAGGTTGTGATTCTTGTGGAGTAGGAATAGAGTCATCAGAAATTACAGGTATTTTAGGTGGTTTAAGTGTAATACCACTTCTTGTGGTAATGGCTTTAGCCGTTTCATTCCGGGGGTTAGCATTTGTATCACTAGGTAAACTTCCCGGTTTTCTTTCACCTATCAACCTTGCTAGGTTACTTACTTCTTGTTCCAGATTTTGGATTGAAGCTTATTGATTTCTAAATGCTTGAGCATTTTGTTCATTGGTTTGTTTCTGAGATGTGAAAAACTGCGTTTGAGATTCAGCTAGCTTTGACATCATGTCTTCTAGATTTGGTTTTTTATCATCGGTTTGTGGTTGTTTATTTTGAAAAATAGGTCTTTGCTGATTGTAAGTATTACTGGATACTTCTTGATTGCTAGGACTTTGTTGGTTGTTGTATGGAACATTCCGATTATAATTCTGATTTTGATTGTAGATTGGTCTTGGCGGTTGATAATTATTCTGATAATTATTTCCAGGCCTTTGGTTTATATATGAAACATTCTCTCTTTGTTCCATTGTTTGTTCAATACTGAGACAATCTTTTGTCAAATGTGGTCCTCCACACTGCTCACAACTAATTTGTATTGAATGAATATCTTTAGTCATCTTTTCCATTCGTCTCTCGACAGCATCTATCTTTGCAGACATGGAATCAAAGTCATGGCTAGAATCGGCTCTAGCCGCTTTAGATGATCTAACGATATCTTTTTATTGGTGCCACTCATGTGAGTGGGAAGCAGTGTTATCAATAATTTTGTAAGCTTCAGTTGTAGTTTTCTTCATAATGGAACCACCTGCTGCTATATCAATGTCTTTTCGTGTAGTGATGTCGCATCCTTGGTAGAATATTTGTACTATTTGATAAGTGTCTAAACCATGTTGCGGACATCCTCTCAACAACTTTCCAAATCTTGTCCACGCCTCATACAGAGTTTCATTTGGCTTTTGCGTGAACGTAACTATTTCTCCTTGAAGTCTCACGGCTTTAGATGCCAGAAAGAATTGTTTAAGAAATTTTTCAACTAAAACATCCCATGTATCAATCGCCCCTTCAGGTAACGATTCTAACCAATCTTTGGCTTCTACCTTTAAAGTCCAAGAAAATAACATGAGATATATCTGTTCATCCTCCACTTCTTTTATTTTGAATAAAGTACGGATTCTATTAAAGGTACGAAGATGTTCATTTGGATCTTCCATCGGCGCACCACTAAATTGGCATTGATTAGTTACCATGTGTAGGATTTGTCCTTTGATTTCATAATCTGGCGCATTAATGTCTGGTTGAGTAATTGTGTGACCTTGGCCAGTGCGTTTAGCTCTCATTCGGTCTTCCATAGTTAGAGGTTCCAGATTCTCCATGATTGAATTTATTGAATCTGAATCACTAGAGGATTCTGATTTAATGGTTCCTTCCTCGACAATCTCTGGATGAGTGATTTGTGGTTCAGGAGGAATGATTAGTGGTTCAGGATCTCTGAATTGTCCCTGAATATCCTCCGGATTCTCAATTGTGAGGTCGGGTTCAAAAAATGGATTATTGGAAATTTGAATTGGAGTATTTGGTCGACTTGATGACGATTCTAAAGAAAAATCAACGGCGGCAATATTGGCTAGATGTCTTGATCGTGTTACAGGTGGTGAACGTATAAAAGGTGGTGAACGTTTTGCTCGGTGCATTCACTGAATATCCTATTAGTTATGAAAGATAAAAATTATATAAGTTATCAAATTAATAGACTTTTCTGATTTTTCCCACGTTTCGAATAGCCAATAGATGCAGCAGGTAGCCAGGACCCTTTAAATCGGAAGCCCACAACTCGCCACTAACAAATCCAACTATTACTACGAACCAGAAAATTTTGGATGTCTATCAATTTAACCGCTTAAAATAATTTTTCGTTTTGAAATTTTAGAGAAGAAATAGAAAATTCTATGTCCTAAAAACTAGAGCGGCGAGAAATAAGAAAGAAAAAGAGCGTGTCGAAAAACGTTGAAAAATAAAAATAAGAAAATAAGCGTCGAAAAATAATAAAATGCAGCGTCGAAACTTAAAAATCTAAAAACTGAAATTTAAAACTTACGTCTAAAGGTATTAAAGCTTAAAAAGGAATTCTATATCCAAAACGACAATAACTTAAAAAGTACTAAAATCTTAAAACGGCGTCGCAAAATTCTAAAGCATCTAAATCTTAGTCTAAAGAAAAAGCACTTAAGGGATTTTACGGCAAAGCCTAAATAGAAATAAAAAAAAACTACGGCAAAATACTAAGTCTTAAAACTAGTTACGAGCGATAAAAATACAAATTACGTATTAAATAATAAAAATATACAATTTATAAAAAGATACAAAAATGATAAAATTACCAATTTTTATAAAAATATTATTTTTATATTATTTGTTTTATAAAAGTATTATTTTATATAATTAATAATAATAAAAACACTTAATATTACAAATAAAATAATAAAACTAAAACTAATATTAAAAACTAATAAAAAAAATTAAACCCTAATTAGGGTTGTTTAATAATAATTATTAATAATACCCCGTAATTAATGCTGCACCAGAATCAATCCAGACGTGTCAGACTGAACCATGCGGTCACATGGTTTTAACTCTTCTGGGCCATGTGATCGCATGGGTTGTGGATCCAGGCCAAATGTTGGGCTGCTATAGTTCTCGGCCCGATTATTTTTACTTTTTTTTCTTCTGTTTTTAATTTATTTATATAAAATAAATAAAAACTTAATTTTTAAAAACTAAAATAGTAATAGAAAAACTTTAACTTTTAAACAAACTCTTAAAAAATATATATATATTTTTTTTCTTTTTATATTTTTGTATTTTTAATATTTAAAACGTATTTTTTTCAAAAATAAATTAAAACTTAATAAAAGAATTTTTTTTATAGCGTTTCGCTTTCGGCGTTGCTTTTCCCCGACAACGGTGCTAAAAATACTTGATGTGCGTAGAGGTGTATACGAAATAGTTATATATTTGCTACGAAATACTATTAAAAAACGATATAATTTTACACAAGTTATTTATTTATTTATAGAGTAAATATACCTAAACCTTGCTACAACACTTATAGGCAGTGTACCTAATCGTACAATAGTGTAGTTTTTAGTATGTCCGGTTCGTCCACAGGGAACTAGCCAAGTTTAACGCTATGTTTTTAAAACTATATTTGTATAAATATAAGTATATATATATATATATATATATATATATATATATATATATATATATATATATATATATAGATATATATAAGTAATATTATTATTATAAAAGGGGTTTTTACCGTTTAATGACCGGTTTGTCGATTTTAAAACTTTAGTTGCAGTTAAAACCTAATGTAAAATATTAAAAATAAAAATAACTTAATTTAAAGCGTAAAGTAAATAACGATAATTAAAGTGCGATAATTAAAATTGCGATAATTAAAAGTACGATAAATAAAATGACAGTAAATAAAAGTGCGATGAAATATGAAATAAAGAATTATGCTTATTTAAACTTCCGTAATCATGATGTTCGACGTGTTGATTTTAATTTATTACCATGGGTTAATTGTCCTTTGTCCTGGAATGTTCGATATGTCCATACGGTTTTGTCCATAATAGTCATCAGTCATAAATATAAAGTGCGAGAGTCTTCGTCAAATTATCCTTATACCCGAAGTCAAATATTTTAATTAATTTTGGATTCGAATTGTAACAAGGTCTTAATACTTTGTTTAATGAATACACTAGGTGATCGACTGTGTGTAATCCAAGGTTTTACTACTTTGTTAACAATTACACCAATTACCCTTGAATGTAATCCACCCCTATTTTAATGAGTCCATTAACTATTAATCCATCCCCGTATCTGGTAAAATGAACGATAATTCGTATTTATAGATATCCCGCCCACCCTACCCGATTAAGCGTATGTGGTTATAAATAGATACGTCAAATTGTAATCTTTATATTAAATTAACGAGGTATCGTTTAGTTAATATAAAGCCCATTAATAGCCCATAGTCTAATTTCCACAAGTGTCGTTCTTTTATCCAAACCCCAATTATGGTCCAAAGCCCAATTACCCCGTCTTTAATATTTAGCCCAACATCACGATTACTTCGATTTAAATAAGCATAATAATAACTTAGCTACAAGACATTAATTTAAAAAGGTCGAACATAACTTACAATGATTAATAATAGCGTAGCTTTACACAGACATAATTTCGACTTACACACTTACAACATTCGCTAACATACCCTTATTATTATTAATCTTAAATTAAAATTAAAATTAAAATTAAAATATAAATATAATTATATATATATATATATATATATATATATATATATATATATATATATATATATATATATATATATATATATATATATATATATATATCAGAGATGATAGAGAGGAAAGAAAAAGATGTAAAAATTCGGCCAAAACACGCGAAATTTATAGGACCTCTCGTGCTACAGTACACCATGCGACCGCATGGTTTTTGCACTTCCAGGCCATGCGGTCGCATGGCCTGCTTTTCCAGCTCACAAAGATTCCAAAACGTGGGCTGCTGGATTTTTATAATATTTATAATATAATATAATTAATTATATATAATTAATTATATATAATTAATTATATATGATATTATATTCTTGTACTCCGTTGACTTGTAATTTTCGGTCCGTTGCGTCGCGCGTTGAGAGTTGGCTCAGGTCCTGGTTCCGGATTTTCGAACGTCCTTTCGTACTATTTAATATCTTGTACTTTGCGTTTTGCGGCTCGTACTCTTGTAATTTCTAGACGTTTCTCATCAATAATTTAAACCATTTTGATTGTACTTTGTACTTTTTAGCTTTTTGGTCATTTGCGTCTTCAAATCATCGAATGTCTTCACCTTTTATTATTTAAACGAATATCACTTGTAAATAGAACAATTGCAACCAAAAGCTTGTCTTTCTTGAGGGATAATGCTATGAAATATATGTTCATTTTTAGCATTATCAGGATGCTCTTCAAAACCTCCCTAACTACGACAGTGACTTCTCAAATTACGAACCTGAAGAAGAGCCTATTGAAGAATCGTCTGAAAACTCAACTCTAAAGAGAAAGTAACCCGAACCCGCTAACAGTCCATTATTCTGTAATAACGAAATCATGTAAGGGTGAAGTCTGATATCATCAACCATCAGAGTAGCTGTAAGAAGAATAGGGAGTTTAGTAGGCGTCATGTTGCTCGAATAGAAGTGCGTCTAAAGAACCTCGAAAAAGAAAACAAAATCTTAAAGGAAATTATCAAAGAGTCTCTCGACTCTCAAACCGAAAGGCTAGAGAAACTTGTGAAGGATAACATGGAAAAAGTGATGAAGCAGTTTGAGGACGAGAAGAAGAAATATGAAGACTATTTCAATCTTAATATTCTTTAGTTATCTTTACTATTTTTCCATCTATGTAAAGGCTATGCCTTAAAACTATTTCTATTTCCGAACCGTTTAATAAAAAGGCTTATTTAATGCCTCGTTCCTTAATAATATAAAGTGTTTTATATATATCATGTGATATCAATACTTTATCTTATTCCTACTTGTAATTGCTCAACCCTATAATTTATTAACTTATCCGACTTATGTTCACTTATGTAGCGATATCATGGTTCGTCCAGCTGCACCTACTGTTAACAATATCGTATTGACTACTGAGCAATTCCAACAACTACTCACTACCGCACAAGGCAACAATCAAGCTAACAATGTTAATCCTCAACCGAAACCTTGTTCCTACAAGGATATTTCAAACTGTCACCCTCCTGCGTTCAAAGGAAATGAAGAAGCTGTCGAGCTAGTTCGCTGGTTCGAGAAGATGGAATCTATTTTCCATATTTGCAACTATGGAGATAACGATTGAGTAAAGTATGCCACTAGCTCATTAGGTGGTAATGATTTAACTTGGTGGTCAGCTCATGCCAAGTCTGTAGGGATTGACAATGCTAATGCAATTCCATGGGACGAACTCAAAAGCATGATGGTCAACAACTTTTGCCCGAGAAGTCAAGTTCAGAAACTTGAAGCTGGGTTCTGGGAACTCAAGGTCAAGGGTACTGATATTGAGAACTACACCAATCGTTATTTGGAACTTTCCACTCTATGTCCTGAGATGTTTCCTACCGAAGCTAGAAGAATTGAGCAGTATATTGAAGGTCTTCCCGAGGATGTTCAAGGGAATGTTATAGCTGCCAAGAAGGTTACTCTGGATACTGTGATTCTTATGGCACAAAATCTTATGTTGGCCAAGAAAAGAAGAGCGTCGGCTAATAAGCAGGTTGAAAACAAGGGTAATGATGGTAAGAGGAAGTTTGAGCCATCTTAAGGTTCGGCTCAGAATGATAATAAGAAGCCTGTGGATAACACAAGGTCGAGTTATAAGGGTACTTATCCTTTCTATATTCGTTGTGAGAGGCATCACCCGGGGAAGTGTACTGCTGTTTGTGCGTTGGTAAGAAAGTGGGACACATTGCTAAGACGTGTAAGACTCCTCCAAAGGATAAGGCTATTGTTCCAGCCAAAACTCCTCCAACCTGCTATACTTGTGGAGAAAAGGGACACATTAGTCCTAATTGTCCTAAGAAGAAGGATAATCCCGCTACTGGAGCTAATACTACTGCTGCGAAGGGTCGTGCATTTGTTATTACTGCTGCTGAAGCTCGAGATGAGGATGAGGTCATCACGGGTACGTATCTTGTCAATAATTGTTATGCAACTATTTTATTCGATACTGGTGCTGACCGAAGTTACGTGTCTAGTGATTTTTGTACCCTATTTACTAAAAAGCCTCAACCCTTAGAAACTAAACGATTAGTAGAAGTAGCCAATGGAAAGATCATGCAAGTCGATAAAATCTATAAAACCTGCTACTTAATCTTAGCCGATAAGGAATTTAAGATAGACCTTTTGCCGGTCGAGCTCGGAAGTTTTGACGTCGCAGTTGGAATGGATTGGTTACGTCCATTACATGCTGCTATCATGTGTTACGATAAAACTGTTCATGTTCCATTGGAAAATGGAGAGACTCTCATCATCCAAGGTGAAAAGAGTGGTTCCAATCTCAACATCATCTCCTGTATTAAAACTCGCAAATACCTTATGAAAGGTTGTCCAACTATTCTAGCTCACGTTAAGATGATTGAATCTAAAGAGAAGTGTATTGAAGATGTACCAGTGGTTAAAGACTTTCCAGATGTGTTTCCCGAAGATCTTCCTGGCCTTCCACCTCCTCGACAAGTTGAATTTCAAATTGATTTAACTCCCGGTGCAGCTCCTATTGCTAAAGCACCGTATCGTTTAGCACCCTCTGAGATGAAGGAATTATCCAACCAGCTCCAAGAACTATTGGATAAAAGTTTCGTTCGTCCTAGGTCGTCCCCATGGGGAGCTCCTATTCTGTTTGTTAAGAAGAAGGATGGTACGTTAAGGATGTGTATTGATTATCGCGAACTTAACAAGCTTACTATCAAGAACCGTTATCCGTTGCCACGTATTGATGATCTATTTGACCAACTTCAAGGGTCAAGCATCTATTCAAAAATTGATTTGAGATCTGGTTATCACCAACTCCAAGTCAAGGAATCCGATATTCCTAAGACTGCTTTTCATACTCGATATGGACATTATGAATTCTGTGTCATGCCTTTTGGTTTGACCAATGCTCCTGCTGTATTCATGGATCTTATGAATCGTGTCTGCAAACCTTACCTCGATAAATTCGTTATTTTGTTCATTGACGATATTTTGATCTATTCCAAGAGTGAGAAAGAACATGAGCAACATCTGCGTATGATTCTTGAACTCTTAAGAAAGGAACAACTCTATGCTAAATTTTCTAAGTGCGAGTTTTGGCTCAAAATCGTACAATTCTTTGGACATGTTGTTGATAGAGACGGAATACATGTCGATCCAGCTAAGATTGCTGCTATTCAGAACTGGGAGATACCAAAGACTGCGAAGCATATTCGCCAATTTTTGGGACTTTCCGGTTACTATCGAAGGTTCATAAAAGATTTTTCTCTCATTTCTAAACCTCTTACGAAGCTAACTCAAAAAGGGAAGAAATTTGAGTGGTCCGAAGAACAGGAATCTGCTTTGAAGATTCTGAAGGAGAAATTGACCACAACCCCGATTCTATCTTTACCTGAAGGTACTGACGTCTTTGTTGTTTACTGCGATGCTTCGAAGCAAGGCTTTGGTTATGTTCTAATGCAACGTGAAAAAGTTATTGCCTACGCATCTAGGCAGATGAAGAAACATGAAGAGAACTATACCACACATGACCTTGAGTTAGGTGTCGTGGTATTTGCATTAAAGATATGAAGACATTATTTGTACGGTACCCATTTTACGGTGTACACTGATCATAAAAGTCTTCGACACATCTTTGATAAAAAACAGCTGAACATGAGGCAAATCTGGTGGCTCGAGTTATTAAACGATTATCACTGTGAGCTGAAATATCATCCTGGCAAGGCGAATGTAGTTGCCGATGCCCTTAGTCGGAAAGACGATGTTAAACGTGTTCGTACTCGAAACCTGAAAATCAAATCAAATCTTATCTCACGAATCTTTGAAGCTCAATTGGAAGCCATTAAACCGACACTTATCGAAGGTGAAGGACCCATTAGTTTTGAGAACCAACTTCAAGTGAAAGCTAATGGTACACGGTACTTTGACAGCAGGATTTGGGTTCCTCGTTTCGGTAATCTTCGTGAACTAGTCTTGGATGAAGCAGATAAGACTAGATATTCTATTCATCCCGGTTCAAGTAAAATGTATCACGATGTGAAGCAATTCTACTGGTGGCCTAATATGAAAGCCGACATTGCTACTTATGTTAGTAAGTGTCTAACTTGTTTGAAGGTCAAGGCCGAACATCAAAAGCCTTCTGGTCTGTTGACACAACCCGATATTCTGCAGTGGAAGTGGGAATGTATCACTATGGACTTTGTTACTAAGTTACCTAAGACTGCGAACAGTAACGATACTATTTGGGTCGTAGTTGATCGTCTTACTAAATCTGCACATTTCATACCGATTAAGAAAACCGACAAGATGGAGAGATTAGCACAGCTTTATATTAAAGAAATCGTCTCACGTCATGGTGTTCCTATTTCGATTATATCTGATCACGACAGTCGATTCGTTTCCAGATTCTAGAAAACTTTACAATCTGCTCTTGGAACTCAACTCGACATGAGTACAGCTTATCATCCCCAAACTGATGGTCAAAGTGAACGGACTATTCAAACCATGGAAGATATGCTACGTGCTTGTACAATCAATTTCGGCAAAGGATGGGATAGACATCTACCTTTGGTTGAATTTTTTTACAACAACAGTTATCACTCTAGCATTAAAGTTGCACCTTTTGAAGCTTTATATGGACGGAAGTGTAGATCCCCTCTGTGTTGGGATGAACTTGAGGACAGACATTTAACTGGTCCTGAAATTATTCACGAAACTACCAAAAAGTTCGTTCAGATTAAGCAACGTTTAGAAACTTCCCGTAGCCGACAAAAGAGCTATGCCGATAAGAAACGAAAAGACATCAAATACCAAGTTGGTGATAAAGTCATGTTGAAAGTATCCCCTTGGAAAGGTGTTGTCCGCTTCGGTAAGCGAAGTAAACTCAGTCCACGATATGTAGGACCTTTCACAATCACTGAAAGAGTCGGTCCCGTGGCATATCGATTAGAACTACCAACCGAACTCAGTCAAGTACATGATGTGTTTCATGTCTCAAATCTTAAACGGTGTCTTGCTAATGACACACTCGTTATTCCTCTGGATGATGTCCGCATTAATGAGCAAATGCACTTCGTTGAAGAACCTATAGAAATCATGGAAGGAGAGGTCAAACAAACGCGTAAAAGCAACATACCTATCGTAAAAGTCCGGTGGAATTCGCGTAGATGCCCCAAATATACCTGGGAATGCAAAGACCACATGAAACAGAAATATCCCCATCTCTTCTCAACTGCTGATGCAAATGAGGAAACTACCTAAAAACTTCGGGATGAAGTTTTCAATAACGGGGAGGTACTATAACGACCCTCATTTTTCCATTCTATACTTTTCCTTATTAAATGCCCAACAATATAATTAAACTTTAATCGATAAAGGTTAAGCGTTAAGAATTATAAAATACGATAATTAACTTTGTACAAGTTAATAAAAATAATAAGTTAATAAACTTTTGGGAGTAAATATATAACTATAAAGACTTGTGTAATTAAAATAAATAAACTTGGATAATTAAGGGTTATTAAGCTAAATTAAAGTACAAGGACTTAAGTGAAAATGTTAAACCCTAACCCTAATTAGCCTAGCCGATTTTAGGAAGGGTGAAATACCCTTTTTACCCCTCAAATTTTCGGCCCATGCATCCCTGCTAACCCCTTCTCCAAGTTAGACTTGTTCCCTAAGTAATTCCTTATAAAACCCTAATTCTAGAATAATCCTAACACTCCTATAAATAGGGACCTAGGCTAAACCATTCCATGTACCAAATCACAATCAAATCCCTCACTCAAATCTCTCTCTCCCTCTCTTGATTTCGGCAACAAAAACCGAAATCCACCACCACACCATCGAAATCCTTGAGGGTTTCCAAGTAATCTTCAAGTGTTCTTCGCGTTCTTCGTGATCTTCAAGAATCTTCAAGGTGTTCTTCAAGATATTCAAGGCTTTGATCTTTCATCTTCATCGAGTTCTTCTTTTCTTTGTTAATCTTCTTGGATCTTCAAAGGTATAATATAAAACCCTAAACTATTTCCTTAATTCTTTGATCTTTGTTTTAATCTATATTCATATAAATTTATAAACATATAAACATAAGAACAAACCTAGATCTATACATGTAAGAAAAAAAATATAAATCTATACGTGTATGTGTGTGTGTGTGTGTCGACTAGAAAAAGAAAAGGAAGGAAGGAAACTTTGATCTTTAAAAACCCTAGATACAATTAGGAGATTTGTTGTGTTTAATTAAGGAAACAAAATAAACCTACATATATATACATATAATTCGACATATACATATATATACATGTAAAAATTAAATTTTTATATACATATATATATACACGACTTCATATACATATATATACTAAAACCCTAAACCCTAATTACACCTAAACTATACTACTTTAATCAAAACCCTAGTTTATTAAAACTCTAATTAAATAAATGAACCCTAGATATTTATGAAACCCTAGGGCATTAATTATTAAACCCTAATCATTACCTAATCATTACTTAATCATTACTACATTAAATAAAACCCTAAATTATTAAACCCCAATTTATGAAACCCTAGGACATTAATTATTAAACCCTAGTTAATTAAATACTACTTTAAATAACTAACTCTAATTAATGAAACCCTAATACTACTTATACTATTAATTAACATGTATACACTGTTATTATTATTAACACCTATAACCTACTACTTATATTATAACACGTAAAGACATTTTGGGATATGTATTAGAGATGTATAGATCTTCGAACTTTCTGGAAGAATGGTTTCTACGAAACTCTAGGCAGAAGGGTTTGGATTTCCGATTTAAAGGGTCCTATAGCTCAAGGCCCTAGACCTGAAATGGCCATTCGAAGAGAAAGGGGTGATTGGAAGCTTATCTAATAAGGCAAGTATCCTAAAATGGAAAACACTCTTAAAGTAGAAACTTTTCTAATTATAGATACTTACTAAAATAAGGAACCTACTAAAATAAGAAACTTTCTAAAAATGAAAACTTTCTAAAAGTGGAAACTTACTAGGAATAGAAACTTAGTAAAATAAATTATACTTACACACTTAAACTTAAACACATACTTAAACTTAAACATGGGCAAAACACTTAACTACTCTTAAATGTCAATAGGTTGACTTTCCTGCTCACTCGTCCAACTTTCTATTCCGAGGAATAACTAGCTCTCTCTACTAAGGTGAACTTCATAGCCCCACTTTCTATTGTGCACAACTTACTTACTTTACTTTGGGTGAGACACATGATGTTTTTACTTTTTACACTTTAGACACAAGTACCAAACTGTTAAACTATGCTATACTCGGCTATGTCCGACTAAGTCCCTACAGTGATATTTTTAATTGTTGCGGCATGCTTAATTATTGGGGGTAGGCCTATCGGGAGTAACGTCCCCGATACATTTGAGTAAGTCTTTGTATCACTTGATAATGAAATTAAAACCGACAAGGACAGACACAACTTGTCATGGGGCAAACTTGAACGTTTAGTCTAAATATCACGCTTTGGCATAACTTTTTGATTCTGCGGGAGAACAACTTTGCAAACTAAATCTTGCGGTCCAAAACAACGGTCAAACTTTTGTTAAACCTATGAACTTCACTCAACATTTTTGGTTGACACTTTAGCATGTTTTGTCTCAGGTGCTGTTTGATTCAAGCTTACTTATCTACTGCTTATGTGATGCTACTTGGACATAGGATCAAGAGATTATCGCATTTATTACTATTGCATTTAAACAATTACTTTATTCCTTTGTAACGACATTTCATTTTCCGCTGCGTACTCATTGAAGTTAATTTTCTCATTTAGTATTGTTCTCGTTATTATAATATGTTGGTATATTTTGATATAAAGTCACATTTCGCCCAGGCCCATAACTGGGGGTGTGATACCCGGTATTGAGAAGCTCGCTGCATGTTTTGATTTGTTGTTTCAGTTGTATTTCTGAGTTTGACGGTTTGGATATAGTTTCTAGTTGATTCATAGTCTAGGATTAGCTTGTGGTTTGCAGTGGTAGTCGTTATTGGCTTTTGACTTTTTAGGTTGATTTAAGATTTACGATGGTGATTAGTCAGTTGTTTGAAGGTGTTAGGTGTTGGGGTTTTGAACGGTTTATTTGTTCGGTTACACATGGACTAATTCTTCTGTATCTTCATTCCGTTTTCCTCAAATTCTCACTAGACAATACCAACAATTGCATACCTGCATGCGTTTTACTTTTTGATAGCTTTTCGAGAAGAGTGGAGTTACGAGTTTGGTTGTGTGTGTTAATGTTTATAGTAGTGAGTTGTTTATGTTTTAGCATTGGTGCAATGTTTTTTTTTTTTTTTTCAACAGTTTGGGATCACCCAGTGGACTAAACCACCCACGCGATCATCTTACGCAGTTGCATAACCCGCCCCCAATTGTTGTCTTGGAGGAAATCCGGACCAATCCGGAGGCATGTCCGGTAAAAACTCCCTTCCTGCTGCCCCTGCAGCGTGATGTACGAAGTGCGACCTTGGGTGAATTTCTATATTAAGGGAATATCCTTGTATGCAATGTTTCTATCTCAGAGAGTCGAACTTCTAACCTCTAACAAAGAGGTATGAGTCATTATCATTGAACTAATAACATAAGGATCATAGCTGCAATGTGCAATGTTACTAGGATCGTGGTCAACTGATTGCATCAAATAGATATATAGCTTTTGTCAAATAGACTATATAGAGTCTGGATCAATCTTTCGATTGTTTTTTAAACTATGATGACATTTATGTATTCACAAAATGAGAAAATAAAATCTTACCCAGAGAAATAATGTCATCTTATTATCCATGGAGAAATAATGTTATCTTATAATCAATGGAGAAGGTATTAAAAAAGTTTATTTTAATGACAATAAAGCATAAATAAATTAAATGAACTTAATGTCAATAAGACATCACATAATATTCAGTATTCAGTAGTATTATATACGGAGTAAATAAGATTGATCATATATAATTGCAACTAAAGGAATATTTATCTACAACAAATGTCCCATCTACAATATTTCATTCAAAACGTTTAGTAATAATTTGGAACATATTAGTATAAAATTATCTAGCTATGTTGTGGTTCATACACGAGTCATTTGCAATCTGGTGCGAGTGTTATTTTAACATAGATAGAAGATCGTTTTATTCAACGAGCACCGAAAGTAAATACGACAAAATCTTTATTAGTACATATGTTGATCGAAACACAAGAAATTATCGAAGTCCAAAATGTTTAAAAACAAGTGGTAAAAATAGATAGTGGATGCATGAGATCAAGGTAGTACATTTTAACAAATATTCTGCAACCACTTAATTGTTTTATTGGGTTTTATTGAAAGAAAGAAGAGGGATGTTGGCAGTGGTGTTCGTGCAATCTCGGTCGATGCGAAGGTGGTCAGCAACGGTGTGTTTCCGAGCACTTGATTTATGTGATGATATTCTCTGTGTTTCTGTGTGGGTCTTCGCAATTTTAACTTTACTTTCACCACCTGCCCATAACTAGTATCGGACTAATCATCCAACACGTGGATGGATAACAATTTTCCTTATTTAGTCTAAACTAGTTGTTGAACCCTCGCTTCGTGCCGGAGGTTCGGTTTTCAATATATTTTATTGCGTTTAGTTTGTAAAATTATTTTGTGGCTAAAGAATGATGTCGTTGAAGCGCAACTCGAGTCGAATTAAAAGGTATAACCCGTGAAAGATTTAAATGTTATTTTAAATTAACAATATATGTCCATCTCCGCCTTTAGCTATGTAATTATCGACTTTTAAAAATTTAACGCAAAATCAACGTGTATGAAAAGTACCCCAAATATTTAGCGTTTTTTAAAAAGCGTCCGTTTAGCATATAGTTAGTGACATTGTGTTCCTAAAATTATTTCGAGTTTAACGATGGTGTCGAAAAAATTTAACTCGTTGCGAGCGAGAAGATATGACATGTTGAATAATTGGGTGGAGTTTATTTAAGATTTTTTATAAAAATAGTTATTTAACACTTTACCCCCCTGTTTGGGGGTCGATTTGAATATTTGAAAAAAGTATTGGGGTCTTTGTTGGTGGAGTGAAATTTGATTAGAATTAAAAAAAAAAGATGAAAGGACAAAAATGCCCCTAATTACTATTCACCATTTTTGTCTATTAGATAATATAGTAACAAATACATTTACACAAACCCGTGGAACTACGGATTTATTTAAACAAAATAGATATATTATTGGTGGAGAATGAAGTTAGTGGAATTTCCTAAAACTACGTGTTTTTTGTCTGGGGACAATAGATTTGGGACGGAGGGAGTAGTTTAATGAACCGTGGAACCAAGGATTCCGACTAAAAAACTTGTCGTTGTTTTTACAAACATATTGATATACTTAATTTAGTCAAGATAAATGAATTATATTTATTCACCCACCGCCATCTTCCAATTTTTATCACAATTACTATTTTTCTTGTTATAAAAGCCAACATTACAACCTTTTATTGAGACATCTATTTCGCATACATATGTAACGTATTTAATAAAAATTATAATTATAATAACAAAGTTGCTTTAAAATGAGTATTTATATTTTTAATAATAATTATTAGTAATAACAAATGCCTCTTGCAATTTTTTAAAATTAAAATACAATCATTATATGAAGGTTGTACAATATTCTTCAAAGTTTATACATATGTTCATGTGGTGTTTTGTAAAAGATTGTACAATTTGTTTTAAAGTTTGTACATATGGTCATGGATGTGTTTTATTATAAGGTTGTACATAATACTTCAAATATTGTACATATGGTTATAGGGGTGTTTTACCATAATGTTGTATATATGCTTCAAATATTGTACATATGGTCATAGGGTGTTTTATTATAATGTTGTACATAATGTTTTATATTATTATACAATTAACATGTTAATATTTTAATTAAATACAATTAATTATTTTAATGATATCATCATGGGGACTTAGATTTTTTTCTATTTACTTTTGAATTTTTTTTAATCTTGAAAAATTCTTATTTATGACATCATTATTTTAGAAATTTATATGATACTATATATATACATAGAGAGAGAGAGAGAGAGAGAGTAGGGTTGTAAACGAGTCGAGTTCGAGCTCGGCTTGACTCGAGTTTGGCTCGTTTAAATTTGAAAGAGCTCGAGCTCGGATCGGTCGGAGCTTAGTATCCTATACTCAAGCTCGAGCTCGACTCGTTAAGTACATCATTTTATTTTTCTTTATGTTATTTAATTTAATTTTATATTTATTATTAGGTAATTTTTATCCATTTATCATCATATTTACTATTATTATTTAAACATCATTTATATAATATTGACTATTATTATATAATTATATTATTACTATAATAAAACTTAGTGTATATATATATATATATATATATATATATATATATATATATGAAAAACTCGTTTTGGCTCTCGAGCTCGTTCGAGCTCGAGATACGAAGCTCGAGTTCGAGCTCATTTATTAAACGAGCTTTAAAATATGTTCAAGCTCGAGCTCGAATCGAGCTTTTAACGTGAAATGTCCCGTTCTTATTGATTAAAAACGTTCCATATTAATTGATTTCGTTGCGAGGTTTTGACCTCTATATGAGACGTTTTTCAAAGACTGCATTCATTTTAAAACAAACCATAACCTTTATTTCATAAATAAAGGTTTAAAAAGCTTTATGTAGATTATCAAATAATGATAATCTAAAATATCCTGTTTACACACGACCATTACATAATGGTTTACAATACAAATATGTTACATCGAAATCAGTTTCTTGAATGCAGTTTTTACACAATATCATACAAACATGGACTCCAAATCTTGTCCTTATTTTAGTATGCAACAGCGGAAGCTCTTAGTATTCACCTGAGAATAAACATGCTTTAAACGTCAACAAAAATGTTGGTGAGTTATAGGTTTAACCTATATATATCAAATCGTAACAATAGACCACAAGATTTCATATTTCAATACACATCCCATACATAGAGATAAAAATCATTCATATGGTGAACACCTGGTAACCGACATTAACAAGATGCATATATAAGAATATCCACATCATTCCGGGACACCCTTCGGATATGATATAAATTTCGAAGTACTAAAGCATCCGGTACTTTGGATGGGGTTTGTTAGGCCCAATAGATCTATCTTTAGGATTCGCGTCAATTAGGGTGTCTGTTCCCTAATTCTTAGATTACCAGACTTTATAAAAGGGGCATATTCGATTTCGATAATTCAACCATAGAATGTAGTTTCACGTACTTGTGTCTATTTTGTAAATCATTTATAAAACCTGCATGTATTCTCATTCCAAAAATATTAGATTTTAAAAGTGGGACTATAACTCACTTTCACAGATTTTTACTTCGTCGGAAAGTAAGACTTGGCCACTGGTTGATTCACGAACCTATAACAATATATACATATATATCAAAGTATGTTCAAAATATATTTACAACACTTTTAATATATTTTGATGTTTTAAGTTTATTAAGTCAGCTGTCCTCGTTAGTAACCTACAACTAGTTATCCACAGTTAGATGTACAGAAATAAATCGATAAATATTATCTTGAATCAATCCACGACCCAGTGTATACGTATCTCAGTATTGATCACAACTCAAACTATATATATTTTGGAATCAACATCAACCTTGTATAGCTAACTCCAACATTCACATATAGAGTGTCTATGGTTGTTCCGAAATATATATAGATGTGTCGACATGATAGGTCGAAACATTGTATGCGTGTCTATGGTATCTCAAGATTACATAATATACAATACAAGTTGATTAAGTTATGGTTGGAATAGATTTGTTACCAATTTTCACGTAGCTAAAATGAGAAAAATTATCCAATCTTGTTTTACCCATAACTTCTTCATTTTAAATCCGTTTTGAGTGAATCAAATTGCTATGGTTTCATATTGAACTCTATTTTATGAATCTAAACAGAAAAAGTATAGGTTTATAGTCGGAAAAATAAGTTACAAGTCGTTTTTGTAAAGGTAGTCATTTCAGTCGAAAGAACGACGTCTAGATGACCATTTTAGAAAACATACTTTCACTTTGAATTTAACCATAATTTTTGGATATAGTTTCATGTTCATAATAAAAATCATTTTCTCAGAATAACAACTTTTAAATCAAAGTTTATCATAGTTTTTAATTAACTAACCCAAAACAGCCCGCGGTGTTACTACGACGGCGTAAATCCGGTTTTACGGTGTTTTTCGTGTTTCCAGGTTTTAAATCATTAAGTTAGCATATCATATAGATATAGAACATGTGTTTAGTTGATTTTAAAAGTCAAGTTAGAAGGATTAACTTTTGTTTGCGAACAAGTTTAGAATTAACTAAACTATGTTCTAGTGATTACAAGTTTAAACCTTCGAATAAGATAGCTTTATATGTATGAATCGAATGATGTTATGAACATCATTACTACCTTAAGTTCCTTGGATAAACCTACTGGAAAAGAGAAAAATGGATCTAGCTTCAACGGATCCTTGGATGGCTCGAAGTTCTTGAAGCAGAATCATGACACGAAAACAAGTTCAAGTAAGATCATCACTTGAAATAAGATTGTTATAGTTATAGAAATTGAACCAAAGTTTGAATATGATTATTACCTTGTATTAGAATGATAACCTACTGTAATAAACAAAGATTTCTTGAGGTTGGATGATCACCTTACAAGATTGGAAGTGAGCTAGCAAACTTGAAAGTATTCTTGATTTTATGTAACTAGAACTTGTAGAATTTATGAAGAACACTTAGAACTTGAAGATAGAACTTGAGAAAGATCAATTAGATGAAGAAAATTGAAGAATGAAAGTGTTTGTAGGTGTTTTTGGTCGTTGGTGTATGGATTAGATATAAAGGATATGCAATTTTGTTTTCATGTAAATAAGTCATGAATGATTACTCATATTTTTGTAATTTTATGAGATATTTCATGCTAGTTGCCAAATGATGGTTCCCACATGTGTTAGATGACTCAAATGGGCTGCTAAGAGCTGATCATTGGTGTGTATATACCAATAGTACATACATCTAAAAGCTGTGTATTGTACGAGTACGAATACGGGTGCATACGAGTAGAATTGTTGATGAAACTGAACGAGGATGTAATTGTAAGCATTTTTGTTAAGTAGAAGTATTTTGATAAGTGTATTGAAGTCTTTCAAAAGTGTATAAATACATATTAAAACACTACATGTATATACATTTTAACTGAGTCGTTAAGTCATCGTTAGTCGTTACATGTAAGTGTTGTTTTGAAACCTTTAGGTTAACGATCTTGTTAAATGTTGTTAACCCAATGTTTATAATATCAAATGAGATTTTAAATTATTATATTATCATGATATTATCATGTATGAATATCTCTTAATATGATATATATACATTAAATGTCTTTACAACGATAATCGTTACATATATGTCTCGTTTAAAAATCATTAAGTTAGTAGTCTTGTTTTTACATATGTAGTTCATTGTTAATATACTTAATGATATGTTTACTTATCATAGTATCATGTTAACTAGGTGAACACCTGGTAACCGACATTAACAAGATGCATATATAAGAATATCCACATCATTCCGGGACACCCTTCGGATATGATATAAATTTCGAAGTACTAAAGCATCCGGTACTTTGGATGGGGTTTGTTAGGCCCAATAGATCTATCTTTAGGATTCGCGTCAATTAGGGTGTCTGTTCCCTAATTATTAGATTACCAGACTTTATAAAAGGGGCATATTCGATTTCGATAATTCAACCATAGAATGTAGTTTCACGTACTTGTGTCTATTTTGTAAATCATTTATAAAACCTGCATGTATTCTCATTCCAAAAATATTAGATTTTAAAAGTGGGACTATAACTCACTTTCACAGATTTTTACTTCGTCGGGAAGTAAGACTTGGCCACTGGTTGATTCACGAACCTATAACAATATATACATATATATCAAAGTATGTTCAAAATATATTTACAACACTTTTAATATATTTTGATGTTTTAAGTTTATTAAGTCAGCTGTCCTCGTTAGTAACCTACAACTAGTTATCCACAGTTAGATGTACAGAAATAAATCGATAAATATTATCTTGAATCAATCCACGACCCAGTGTATACGTATCTCAGTATTGATCACAACTCAAACTATATATATTTTGGAATCAACCTCAACCTTGTATAGCTAACTCCAACATTCACATATAGAGTGTCTATGGTTGTTCCGAAATATATATAGATGTGTCGACATGATAGGTCGAAACATTGTATGCGTGTCTATGGTATCTCAAGATTACATAATATACAATACAAGTTGATTAAGTTATGGTTGGAATAGATTTGTTACCAATTTTCACGTAGCTAAAATGAGAAAAATTATCCAATCTTGTTTTACCCATAACTTCTTCATTTTAAATCCGTTTTGAGTGAATCAAATTGCTATGGTTTCATATTGAACTCTATTTTATGAATCTAAACAGAAAAAGTATAGGTTTATAGTCGGAAAAATAAGTTACAAGTCGTTTTTGTAAAGGTAGTCATTTCAGTCGAAAGAACGACGTCTAGATGACCATTTTAGAAAACATACTTCCACTTTGAATTTAACCATAATTTTTGGATATAGTTTCATGTTCATAATAAAAATCATTTTCTCAGAAAAACAACTTTTAAATCAAAGTTTATCATAGTTTTTAATTAACTAACCCAAAACAGCCCGCGGTGTTACTACGACGGCGTAAATCCAGTTTTACGGTGTTTTTCGTGTTTCCAGGTTTTAAATCATTAAGTTAGCATATCATATAGATATAGAACATGTGTTTAGTTGATTTTAAAAGTCAAGTTAGAAGGATTAACTTTTATTTGCGAACAAGTTTAGAATTAACTAAACTATGTTCTAGTGATTACAAGTTTAAACCTTCGAATAAGATAGCTTTATATGTATGAATCGAATGATGTTATGAACATCATTACTACCTTAAGTTCCTTGGATAAACCTACTGGAAAAGAGAAAAATGGATCTAGCTTCAACGGATCCTTGGATGGCTCGAAGTTCTTGAAGCAGAATCATGACACGAAAACAAGTTCAAGTAAGATCATCACTTGAAATAAGATTGTTATAGTTATAGAAATTGAACCAAAGTTTGAATATGATTATTACCTTGTATTAGAATGATAACCTACTGTAATAAACAAAGATTTCTTGAGGTTGGATGATCACCTTACAAGATTGGAAGTGAGCTAGCAAACTTGAAAGTATTCTTGATTTTATGTAACTAGAACTTGTAGAATTTATGAAGAACACTTAGAACTTGAAGATAGAACTTGAGAAAGATCAATTAGATGAAGAAAATTGAAGAATGAAAGTGTTTGTAGGTGTTTTTGGTCGTTGGTGTATGGATTAGATATAAAGGATATGCAATTTTGTTTTCATGTAAATAAGTCATGAATGATTACTCATATTTTTGTAATTTTATGAGATATTTCATGCTAGTTGCCAAATGATGGTTCCCACATGTGTTAGATGACTCAAATGGGCTGCTAAGAGCTGATCATTGGTGTGTATATACCAATAGTACATACATCTAAAAGCTGTGTATTGTACGAGTACGAATACGGGTGCATACGAGTAGAATTGTTGATGAAACTGAACGAGGATGTAATTGTAAGCATTTTTGTTAAGTAGAAGTATTTTGATAAGTGTATTGAAGTCTTTCAAAAGTGTATAAATACATATTAAAACACTACATGTATATACATTTTAACTGAGTCGTTAAGTCATCGTTAGTCGTTACATGTAAGTGTTGTTTTGAAACCTTTAGGTTAACGATCTTGTTAAATGTTGTTAACCCAATGTTTATAATATCAAATGAGATTTTAAATTATTATATTATCATGATATTATCATGTATGAATATCTCTTAATATGATATATATACATTAAATGTCTTTACAACGATAATCGTTACATATATGTCTCGTTTAAAAATCATTAAGTTAGTAGTCTTGTTTTTACATATGTAGTTCATTGTTAATATACTTAATGATATGTTTACTTATCATAGTATCATGTTAACTAGGTGAACACCTGGTAACCGACATTAACAAGATGCATATATAAGAATATCCACATCATTCCGGGACACCCTTCGGATATGATATAAATTTCGAAGTACTAAAGCATCCGGTACTTTGGATGGGGTTTGTTAGGCCCAATAGATCTATCTTTAGGATTTGCGTCAATTAGGGTGTCTGTTCCCTAATTCTTAGATTACCAGACTTTATAAAAGGGGCATATTCGATTTCGATAATTCAACCATAGAATGTAGTTTCACGTACTTGTGTCTATTTTGTAAATCATTTATAAAACCTGCATGTATTCTCATTCCAAAAATATTAGATTTTAAAAGTGGGACTATAACTCACTTTCACAGATTTTTACTTCGTCGGGAAGTAAGACTTGGCCACTGGTTGATTCACGAACCTATAACAATATATACATATATATCAAAGTATGTTCAAAATATATTTACAACACTTTTAATATATTTTGATGTTTTAAGTTTATTAAGTCAGCTGTCCTCGTTAGTAACCTACAACTAGTTATCCACAGTTAGATGTACAGAAATAAATCGATAAATATTATCTTGAATCAATCCACGACCCAGTGTATACGTATCTCAGTATTGATCACAACTCAAACTATATATATTTTGGAATCAACCTCAACCTTGTATAGCTAACTCCAACATTCACATATAGAGTGTCTATGGTTGTTCCGAAATATATATAGATGTGTCGACATGATAGGTCGAAACATTGTATACGTGTCTATGGTATCTCAAGATTACATAATATACAATACAAGTTGATTAAGTTATGGTTGGAATAGATTTGTTACCAATTTTCACGTAGCTAAAATGAGAAAAATTATCCAATCTTGTTTTACCCATAACTTCTTCATTTTAAATCCGTTTTGAGTGAATCAAATTGCTATGGTTTCATATTGAACTCTATTTTATGAATCTAAACATAAAAAGTATAGGTTTATAGTCGGAAAAATAAGTTACAAGTCGTTTTTGTAAAGGTAGTCATTTCAGTCGAAAGAACGACGTCTAGATGACCATTTTAGAAAACATACTTCCACTTTGAATTTAACCATAATTTTTGGATATAGTTTCATGTTCATAATAAAAATCATTTTCTCAGAAAAACAACTTTTAAATCAAAGTTTATCATAGTTTTTAATTAACTAACCCAAAACAGCCCGCGGTGTTACTACGACGGCGTAAATCCGGTTTTACGGTGTTTTTCGTGTTTCCAGGTTTTAAATCATTAAGTTAGCATATCATATAGATATAGAACATGTGTTTAGTTGATTTTAAAAGTCAAGTTAGAAGGATTAACTTTTGTTTGCGAACAAGTTTAGAATTAACTAAACTATGTTCTAGTGATTACAAGTTTAAACCTTCGAATAAGATAGCTTTATATGTATGAATCGAATGATGTTATGAACATCATTACTACCTTAAGTTCCTTGGATAAACCTACTGGAAAAGAGAAAAATGGATCTAGCTTCAACGGATCCTTGGATGGCTCGAAGTTCTTGAAGCAGAATCATGACATGAAAACAAGTTCAAGTAAGATCATCACTTGAAATAAGATTGTTATAGTTATAGAAATTGAACCAAAGTTTGAATATGATTATTACCTTGTATTAGAATGATAACCTACTGTAATAAACAAAGATTTCTTGAGGTTGGATGATCACCTTACAAGATTGGAAGTGAGCTAGCAAACTTGAAAGTATTCTTGATTTTATGTAACTAGAACTTGTAGAATTTATGAAGAACACTTAGAACTTGAAGATAGAACTTGAGAAAGATCAATTAGATGAAGAAAATTGAAGAATGAAAGTGTTTGTAGGTGTTTTTGGTCGTTGGTGTATGGATTAGATATAAAGGATATGCAATTTTGTTTTCATGTAAATAAGTCATGAATGATTACTCATATTTTTGTAATTTTATGAGATATTTCATGCTAGTTGCCAAATGATGGTTCCCACATGTGTTAGATGACTCAAATGGGCTGCTAAGAGCTGATCATTGGAGTGTATATACCAATAGTACATACATCTAAAAGCTGTGTATTGTACGAGTACGAATACGGGTGCATACGAGTAGAATTGTTGATGAAACTGAACGAGGATGTAATTGTAAGCATTTTTGTTAAGTAGAAGTATTTTGATAAGTGTATTGAAGTCTTTCAAAAGTGTATAAATACATATTAAAACACTACATGTATATACATTTTAACTGAGTCGTTAAGTCATCGTTAGTCGTTACATGTAAGTGTTGTTTTGAAACCTTTAGGTTAACGATCTTGTTAAATGTTGTTAACCTAATGTTTATAATATCAAATGAGATTTTAAATTATTATATTATCATGATATTATCATGTATGAATATCTCTTAATATGATATATATACATTAAATGTCTTTACAACGATAATCGTTACATATATGTCTCGTTTAAAAATCATTAAGTTAGTAGTCTTGTTTTTACATATGTAGTTCATTGTTAATATACTTAATGATATGTTTACTTATCATAGTATCATGTTAACTATATATATATATCCATATATATGTCATCATATAGTTTTTACAAGTTTTAACGTTCGTGAATCACCAGTCAACTTGGGTGGTCAATTGTCTATATGAAACATATTTCAATTAATCAAGTCTTAACAAGTTTGATTGCTTAACATGTTGGAAACATTTAATCATGTAAATATCAATCTCAATTAATATATATAAACATGGAAAAGTTCGGGTCACTACAGTACCTACCCGTTAAATAAATTTCGTCCCGAAATTTTAAGCTGTTGAAGGTGTTGACGAATCTTCTGGAAATAGATGCGGGTATTTCTTCTTCATCTGATCTTCACGCTCCCAGGTGAACTCGGGTCCTCTACGAGCATTCCATCGAACCTTAACAATTGGTATCTTGTTTTGATTAAGTCTTTTAACCTCACGATCCATTATTTCGACGGGTTCTTCGATGAATTGGAGTTTTTCGTTGATTTGGATTTCATCTAACGGAATAGTGAGATCTTCTTTAGCAAAACATTTCTTCAAATTCGAGACGTGGAAAGTGTTATGTACAGCCGCGAGTTGTTGAGGTAACTCAAGTCGGTAAGCTACTGGTCCGACACGATCAATAATCTTGAATGGTCCAATATACCTTGGATTTAATTTCCCTCGTTTACCAAATCGAACAACGCCTTTCCAAGGTGCAACTTTAAGCATGACCATCTCTCCAATTTCAAATTCTATATCTTTTCTTTTAATGTCAGCGTAGCTCTTTTGTCGACTTTGGGCGGTTTTCAACCGTTGTTGAATTTGGATGATCTACTCGGTAGTTTCTTGTATAATCTCTGGACCCGTAATCTGTCTATCCCCCACTTCACTCTAACAAATCGGAGACCTGCACTTTCTACCATAAATTGCTTCAAACGGCGCCATCTCAATGCTTGAATGGTAGCTGTTGTTGTAGGAAAATTCTGCTAACGGTAGATGTCGATCCCAACTGTTTCCGAAATTAATAAAACATGCTCGTAGCATGTCTTCAAGCGTGTGTATCGTCCTTTCGCTCTGCCCATCAGTTTGTGGATGATAGGCAGTACTCATGTCTAGACGAGTTCCTAATGCTTGCTGTAATGTCTGCCAGAATCTTGAAATAAATCTGCCATCCCTATCAGAGATAATAGAGATTGGTATTCCATGTCTGGAGATGACTTCCTTCAAATACAGTCGTGCTAACTTCTTCATCTTGTCATCTTCTCTTATTGGCAGGAAGTGTGCTGATTTGGTGAGACGATCAACTATTACCCAAATAGTATCAAAACCACTTGCAGTCCTTGGCAATTTAGTGATGAAATCCATGGTAATGTTTTCCCATTTCCATTCCGGGATTTTGGGTTGTTGAAGTAGACCTGATGGTTTCTGATGCTCAGCTTTGACCTTAGAACACGTCAAACATTCTCCTACGTATTTAGCAACATCGGCTTTCATACCCGGCCACCAAAAATGTTTCTTGAGATCCTTGTACATCTTCCCCGTTCCAGGATGTATTGAGTATCTGGTTTTATGAGCTTCTCTAAGTACCATTTCTCTCATATCTCCAAATTTTGGTACCCAAATCCTTTCAGCCCTATACCGGGTTCCATCTTCCCGAATATTAAGATGCTTCTCCGATCCTTTGGGTATTTCATCCTTTAAATTTCCCTCTTTTAAAACTCCTTGTTGCACCTCCTTTATTTGAGTAGTAAGGTTATTATGAATCATTATATTCATAGATTTTACTCGAATGGGTTCTCTGTCCTTCCTGCTCAAGGCATCGGCTACCACATTTGCCTTCCCCGGGTGGTAACGAATCTCAAAGTCGTAATCATTCAATAATTCAATCCACCTACGCTGCCTCATATTCAGTTGTTTCTGATTAAATATGTGTTGAAGACTTTTGTGGTCGGTATATATAATACTTTTGACCCCATATAAGTAGTGCCTCCAAGTCTTTAATGCAAAAACAACAGCGCCTAATTCCAAATCATGCGTCGTATAATTTTGTTCGTGAAACTTCAATTGTCTAGACGCATAAGCAATCACCTTCGTTCGTTGCATTAATACACAACCGAGACCTTGCTTTGATGCGTCACAATAAATCACAAAATCATCATTCCCTTCAGGCAATGACAATATAGGTGCCGTAGTTAGCTTTTTCTTCAATAACTGAAACGCTTTCTCTTGTTCATCATTCCATTCAAATTTCTTCCCTTTATGCGTTAATGCAGTCAAGGGTTTTGCTATTCTGAAAAAGTCTTGGATGAACCTTCTGTAGTAACCAGCTAGTCCTAAAAACTGGCGTATGTGTTTCGGAGTTTTCGGGGTTTCCCACTTTTCAACAGTTTCTATCTTTGCCGGATCCACCTTAATACCTTCTTTGTTCACTATGTGACCGAGGAATTGAATTTCTTCCAACCAAAATGCACACTTTGAAAACTTAGCGTACAATTCTTCCTTCCTCAATACTTCTAACACCTTTCTCAAATGTTCACCGTGTTCTTGGTCATTCTTTGAGTAAATAAGTATGTCATCAATGAAAACAATGACAAACTTGTCAAGGTATGGTCCACACACTCGGTTCATAAGGTCCATGAACACAGCCGGTGCATTAGTTAAACCAAACGGCATGACCATAAACTCGTAATGACCGTAACGTGTTCTGAAAGCAGTCTTTGGAATATCATCTTCTTTCACCCGCATTTGATGATACCCGGAACGTAAGTCAATCTTTGAATAAACAGACGAGCCTTGTAGTTGATCAAATAAGTCATCGATTCTCGGTAGTGGGTAGCGGTTCTTGATGGTAAGTTTGTTCAACTCTCGGTAGTCGATACACAACCTGAATGTACCATCTTTCTTCTTGACAAACAAAACAGGAGCTCCCCACGGTGATGTGCTTGGTCGAATGAAACCACGCTCTAAAAGTTCTTGTAATTGGCTTTGCAGTTCTTTCATCTCGCTGGGTGCGAGTCTGTAAGGAGCACGAGCTATTGGTGCAGCTCCTGGTACAAGATCTATTTGAAATTCAACGGATCGATGTGGGGGTAATCCCGGTAATTCTTTCGGAAATACATCGGAAAATTCTTTTGCAATGGGAACATCATTGATGCTCTTTTCTTCAGTTTGTACTTTCTCGACGTGTGCTAGAACAGCATAGCAACCTTTTCTTATTAGTTTTTGTGCCTTCAAATTACTAATAAGATGTAGCTTCGTGTTGCCCTTTTCTCCGTACACCATTAAGGGTTTTCCTTTTTCTCGTATAATGTGAATTGCATTTTTGTAACAAACGATCTCTGCTTTCACTTCTTTCAACCAGTCCATACCGATTATCACATCAAAACTCCCTAACTCTACTGGTATCAAATCAATCTTAAATGTTTCGCTAACCAGTTTAATTTCTCGATTCCGACATATATTATCTGCTGAAATTAATTTACCATTTGCTAATTCGAGTAAAAATTTACTATCCAAAGGCGTCAATGGACAACTTAATTTAGCACAAAAATCTCTACTCATATAGCTTCTATCCGCACCCGAATCAAATAAAACGTAAGCAGATTTATTGTCAATAAGAAACGTACCCGTAACAAGCTCCGGGTCTTCCTGTGCCTCTGCCGCATTAATATTGAAAACTCTTCCGCGGCCTTGTCCATTCGTGTTCTCCTGGTTCGGGCAATTTCTAATAATGTGGCCCGATTTTCCACATTTATAACAAACTACATTGGCATAACTTGCTCCGACACTACTTGCTCCGCCATTACTTGTTCTGACACCATTTGTTCCTTTCGTTCTGTTAACCCCTGGTCCGTAGACCTCACACTTCACCGCGCTATGACCATTTCTTTTACACTTGTTGCAAAATTTGGTGCAGAACCCCGAGTGATACTTTTCACACCTTTGGCATAGCTGCTTCTGATTGTTGTTGTTGTTGCGGTTGTTATTGTTGTTGGGATGATTGTTGTAGTTGCTGTTGTTGTTGTTGTTGTTGTTGTTGTTGTTGTTGTTGTTGTTGTTGTTGTTGTTGTTGTTGGGCCGTTTGTTGTAGTTGCGATTGATGTTGCGATTGTTGGGATAATTATTGCGATTATTGTTGTAATTGCTGTTGTTGTTGTATTGGTGATTCTTATCACCGTTTTCCTCCCACTTTCTTTTGACTTGCTTCACATTGGCCTCTTCAGCAGTCTGTTCTTTAATTCTTTCTTCAATCTGGTTCACTAGTTTATGAGCCATTCTACATGCCTGTTGTATGGAGGCGGGCTCGTGTGAACTTATATCTTCTTGGATTCTTTCCGGTAATCCTTTCACAAACGCGTCGATCTTCTCTTCCTCATCTTCGAACGCTCCCGGACACAATAGGCATAATTCTGTGAATCGTCTTTCGTACGTGGTAATATCAAATCCTTGGGTTTGTAACCCTCTAAGTTCTGTCTTGAGCTTATTGACCTCGGTTCTGGGACGGTACTTCTCGTTCATCAAGTGCTTGAATGCTGACCACGGTAGTGCGTAAGCATCATCTTGTCCCACTTGCTCTAGATAGGTATTCCACCATGTTAACGCAGAACCTATGAAGGTATGCGTAGCGTACTTCACTTTGTCCTCTTCAGTACACTTACTTATGGCAAACACCGATTCGACCTTCTCGGTCCACCGTTTCAATCCGATCGGTCCTTCGGTTCCATCAAATTCCAAAGGTTTGCAGGCAGTGAATTCTTTGTAGGTGCATCCTACACGATTTCCTGTACTGCTAGATCCAAGATTATTGTTGGTATGTAGCGCAGCCTGTACTGCGGCTATGTTTGAAGCTAGAAAAGTACGGAATTCCTCTTCATTCATATTCACGGTGTGTCGAGTAGTCGGTGCCATTTCCTTCAAAATAGTCAAATGGGACAAGTTAATCATACAGAATATTAAGAGTAGTTAATAGTATTTCGTAGCATAATATGAACTCATTTATAAAAGCTTTTTCTTCATATTAGCGTTTTATAAGTTTAAATTCGGGTAGTACCTACCCGTTAAGTTCATACTTAGTAGCTAATATACAATTCAACTACTACAATTCTATATGAAAAACTGATTATAATAATATTTCTCGTTCAAACTTTTACACAATATTTTACAAACTTACAATACCGCTTATTTTACATATAGCATGAAATATAGCACACAATAAATTTGATACAAGATGGTTGTGAAGATAATTCTAGCTAGTACACAAGTCGTTCAGCAAAGGCAATAAAGACACGTAATTCATACGTCCAGAAACAAGTCATGCATTCTGGTTTTACTAGGATTACTTCCCATCCTTGGTCTTGTGGAACATAACCGTTATGGCCGTTGATAAGACAGCGTGTTGTAACGTCGTCAAAGGGACGAGGGTTACGTAATGTCCAACAGTCCCGTAACAATCTAAAAACCTCATTTCTTACCCCAATTACTGACTCCGTCACTTGTGGGAACGTTTTATTTAATAGTTGTAGCCCGATGTTCATGTTCTCACTTTGGTGAGAAGCGAACATTACTAATCCGTAAGCATAACATGCTTCTTTATGTTGCATGTTAGCCGATTTTTCTAAATCAAGAAGTCCAATATTCGGATATATTGAGTCAAAATAATTTCTTAACCCATTGCATAAAATAGCATTTGGATTCCCCGCAATATATGCGTCAAAGTAAACACATCGTAACTTATGGATTTCCCAATGTGATATCCCCCATCTTTCGAACGAAAGCCTTTTATAAACCAAGGCATTCTTGGAACATTCTTCGAATGTCTTACAAACTGATCTCGCCTTAAATAGTTGTGCCGAAGAATTCTGACCGACTCTAGACAAGATTTCATCAATCATGTCTCCGGGTAGGTCTCTTAAAATATTGGGTTGTCTATCCATTTTGTGTTTTTATACTGTAAAATAGACAAGAGTTAGATTCATAAAAAAAAATACTTATTAATACAAGCAATTTTTACATATATCATAAAGCATAAGCACACTATATTACATATATTACACCACACGAATACAACTATCTTATTCCGACTCGCTTGTTTCTTCTTCTTCGGTTTTGGTTCGTTTTGCCAAGTTTCTAGGGATATATGATGTTCCTCTAATACGAGCCGTCGTTTTCCACATTGGTTTAGAAAAACCTGGTGGTTTAGAGGTTCTCGGGTCATTGTTACAACTTAAGGACTTCGGGGGTTGACGATACATATAAAGTTCATCGGGGTTGGAATTAGATTTCTCTATTTTTATGCCCTTTCCCTTATTATTTTCTTTTGCCTTTTTAAATTCAGTTGGGGTAATTTCTATAATATCATCGGAATTCTCGTCAGAATTCGATTCATCGGAGAATTGGTAATCCTCCCAATATTTTGGTTCCTTGGCGGAAACACCATTGACCATAATTAACCTTGGTCGGTTGGTTGAGGATTTTCTTTTACTTAACCATTTTATTATTTCCAACACCGGTTCTATTTCTTCATCCTGTTCCGATTCTTCTTCCGGTTCCGATTCTTCTTCCGGTTCCGACTCTTCTTCCGGTTCCTCTTCGGGAACTTGTGAATCAGTCCACGAATCATTCCAATTTACATTTGACTCTTCATTATTATTAGGTGAGTCAATGGGACTTGTTCTAGAGGTAGACATCTATCGCATAATATCAAACGCGTTAAGAGATTAATATATCACATAATATTCACATGTTAAAAATATATAGTTTCCAACAAAATTTGTTAAGCAATCATTTTTCAAGTAAACACAGTCGAAGTCCAGACTCACTAATGCATCCTAACAAACTCGATAAGACACACTAATGCAAAATTCTAGTTCTCTAAGACCAACGCTCGGATACCAACTGAAATGTCCCGTTCTTATTGATTAAAAACGTTCCATATTAATTGATTTCGTTGCGAGCTTTTGACCTCTATATGAGACGTTTTTCAAAGACTGCATTCATTTTAAAACAAACCATAACCTTTATTTCATAAATAAAGGTTTAAAAAGCTTTATGTAGATTATCAAATAATGATAATCTAAAATATCCTGTTTACACACGACCATTACATAATGGTTTACAATACAAATATGTTACATCGAAATCAGTTTCTTGAATGCAGTTTTTAAACAATATCATACAAACATGGACTCCAAATCTTGTCCTTATTTTAGTATGCAACAGCGGAAGCTCTTAGTATTCACCTGAGAATAAACATGCTTTAAACGTCAACAAAAATGTTGGTGAGTTATAGGTTTAACCTATATATATCAAATCGTAACAATAGACCACAAGATTTCATATTTCAATACACATCCCATACATAGAGATAAAAATCATTCATATGGTGAACACCTGGTAACCGACATTAACAAGATGCATATATAAGAATATCCCCATCATTCCGGGACACCCTTCGGATATGATATAAATTTCGAAGTACTAAAGCATCCGGTACTTTGGATGGGGTTTGTTAGACCCAATAGATCTATCTTTATGATTCGCGTCAATTAGGGTGTCTGTGATGCCCCGTACAAAACCATCGTGTACGAATCATCAACAACAGGATCATTACAAGGTTAAGTACTATATGCTGTAATAAAAGAAGTTGCATTCATGATAAAAAGGTGATGTCATAACCGACATCAATTGTTTTACATTTCAAAAACATGCTTCGCTAAGTAGAAGCAATAAATAAGTGTACGTGACCCCAAAGGTCGTTACATAACATAGTTTCAAAAGTAAATAAGTTTGAATGCAAGATAAGTAGTCATGCGATAACAGCTCTAAGCAGCGGGTTCTACAGCACGACAAGTAAGACAGCGGAAGCAACCTCAAGCACCTGAGAAATACATGCTTAAAAATGTCAACACAGAGGTTGGTGAGCTATAGTTTAAGTATAACAGTATGTAAGGTAGGCCACGAGATTTCAGTGCTACAAAGAGCGTTTCAAAACAGTATGATAAAGTATATGTTAACCGTGGGCACTTGGTAACTAACTTAACGTTTAAAATACCCCCTGAAAGTACACTTGGCGAGTGCGTATGTTTACGAAGTATTAAACACTCATTGACTGCTAGCGCTGCTAGCCCGAGTGGGGATGTCAAACCCTATGGATCCATATCTAAGATTCGCGTTCACCGGTTCATAAACCAATGATTAAACGTTACCGAGCTAAAGGGAATGTTTCTGCGGTTTTATAACCCACACATATATAAAGTTTAAGTACTCGTGCCTAGTATGTAAAACATAAAATCCGCATGCATTCTCAGTTCCCAAAATAAGTTAAAGTAAAAAGGGAATGCTATAACTCACAATGATAATGTAGTCGTAAAGTCAGTCCGGTAACGGTGTGCAAGTAAATGGTCCGAAGTCCTCAACCTTAGTCAAATAGTACTAGGTTAGTAAATCGTCTTAATAGGTTTAAAAGTATGTAATTAAGGTCTTAAGGGTCATCATCATTCATCATCAATCAAAAGGCGTAAAGTAAGTTTCGTTTATGAAAGTAGTTTAAAACAAGGTCTGATTTCAGTCAGTCACCACGGCCTCTATCCTTACTGAATTAAGGTGAGACCAGTGGCCATGGATCCGTCTATAAGTCCCTTAAGTGTGGTAAAATTTACAGAAGCAAACTCGTCTTGGTTTGACCGCGGCGACGGTCTAAGTGCGAGTAGGTCAGAAATTTCTGCACAACGTTAAAGGACATAGTGACGATCGGAGGGCCATAAATCCTAAACCGTAACTCGGATTAAGACGAGTTCTATATGAAAAGTTATCTACTGGAAAAGTTCTATCTAAAAATCAAGGTTAGAACAGCCCAGGTCCACGGGTATGTTCCAGAAATAGGTGAACAGAAACTTTTGGACAGAAACAGTGGGTTTTAGGTGAGTTCCGGTGTCTTGGTGCTTGATGCTCATCATGGTTCTCATCCTTGATGCGTATAGCTTCAAGTGTACAACTCGTTGATGTGTTAACATCATCTTGACCAAGGTATGTCCATCATAACTCAAGTGCAAGTCTAAGACATGAAGAACAACTCATCTAAGTGTTGTAAGTGTTTTGATGAACCAAAGTTACATCAAGGTCTTAGATTTAGCACACACATGAAATGTAAAAGTAATACAACTAAATTTTGACGATTATAACACAAGTGTGAGTCTCAAGACATGTAGATCAACTCACTTAAGAGTTGTATGAGGTTTGATGAACCAAAGTTACATCAAAGTCTTAGTTTCAACACTTACATGAACTTTAGAAGTAAAAACAAGTTATAAACTTAAATTATCAACTAGTAAAGTGTATGTAAACTTTATAGCTTTTGTTTATGACAAATTAAGAAGACCATAAGCTAGATAACTTGGATCTTTCAAAGGTATTTGAAGTTGTAACTAGTAAGTTACACTTCTATGTTCTTGAAACTTATAAGTTAACTTTTAAGTTCAAGAAAATTATGAGATCAAGTCTAACTTGTAGTACTTGACCAAATAAGCTAACAACATGTAAATAAAGTGCATAAATGAAGTAGTAACTTAAGTAAACAAGAAAATGATTCATAGTTGCTCATACTTTTAAAGATTCAACCAAAGTTGATCTTTAAGTGAAGTAACTTCAAAGTCACTTTAAGAACTACAAGTAATGAGTTTATACAACTATGAACTTTAATTTTTTTGAAACAAAATAAGTAGAACATAAACTAGTAAGTTTAGTTCTTGTGTTCTTGATAAATACAAGATGTTATGAAGAATCAAAACTAGAAAGTTTGATTCTTGGAACTAAGTAAGATTAACTAACAATTACTTGTAACAAATTAACAACAACAAGTAATCAAACACAAGTATCAAAAGATTAAAAGAAACAAAGCTTAATGATGATGATTTAAGAGTGTTAGGAGTCGGTTTTTAAGCAAGGAAAAGAGAAGAAGAAGTTGTTCAAGTTTACTTACAAAGAACAAAGAGATCTTGAGAGAAAAAGAGAGAAAAATGTCCAAGTATTTTGTGTGTGTTTTGAGAGAGCAAACAAGGAGTGTATGAAGTGAAGAATGAAGGCAAAAGGCACCCCTAATGGGGCCTTCAACCATCGGCCAGCAGAGAAACAAGGGGGGAGGGAGAAGTTTGGTGGTCATTTGCATGGTAAAGTTCATAAAGTTGGATATTAGATGGGTTTGCATGGGGATAGTGAGCCAACAAGATTCCTAATGGTAAAACTAACTAGTTACATGCTAAACTAATACTTACAAGTGTCATGTGGGCTAGTTAATTCATAAATATAAGTAGGGTGGGCTTACACAAGTCCATTAACACTAAAAGGCCCAAGTTTGCAAGTAGTTAGCAAGTAATCCAATAAAAGTCCAACTTAAGCCCAAGTAACTAGCTAATAGCTTTAGTTAATTAAAATGATTAATAAAACTTAATCATGAATGCAAATAATATTTAAATATATTATTCGTGAAGTTTCGTGTGTCGCAGAGACGTTCCGGGCCATAAAAAGTCAAGTACGGGCAATTAAGGCAACATGTAAATGTAATAACATACATTCGTTTAATCACACGTATTAATAATAATAATTATTAATAAATAAATGTTGTAAATTCCAGGGTCGTTACATTACCCACCTGTTAAAGAAAATTTCGTCCCGAAATTTAAGCTGAGGTAGATGGAGGAGTCGGGAAAAGGTGAGGATACTTTCGCATCATTTGATCCTCTCGCTCCCAAGTAAACTCAGGTCCTCGTTTGGCATTCCATCGTACTCGTACAATCGGAATCTTGTTGCGTTTCAAAGTTTTGATCTCACGATCCATAATCTCAACTGGTTCTTCCACAAAGTGGAGTTTGTCGTCAATCGTAAGCTCCTCAAGTGGTATGATAAGTTCAGGTGCAGCAAGACACTTCTTCAAGTTTGACACATGGAAGGTAGGATAAACTGAGCTCAATTGTGCTGGTAGATCTAATCGGTAAGCAACAGGTCCAACACGTTCCAAGATCTCGAAAGGACCAATGTATCGTGGGTTCAACTTTCCACGTTTTCCGAAACGGATCACACCTTTCCAAGGTGCAACCTTCAACATTACACGATCACCAACATTAAATTCAAAGTCCTTACGTTTAAGATCGGCATAACTCTTTTGGCGATCACGGGCTACCTTGAGTCTGTTTTGAATCTGAGCAATCTTTTCTGAGGTTTCATGGACTATCTCGGGCCCGGTGAGTTGCACTTCACCTAGCTCGGCCCAACAAAGAGGAGAACGGCACTTGCGGCCATACAACGCTTCAAAAGGTGCAGCTTTAATGCTCGAGTGATAACTGTTGTTGTACGAGAATTCGGCGAGTGGCAAATGCCTTTCCCAGGCCTTTTCAAAATCAATAACACATGCACGTAGCATGTCCTCCAAGGTTTGAATTGTTCGTTCACTTTGCCCGTCAGTCTGACGGTGATACGCAGTGCTCATGTCGAGACGAGTTCCCATGGCTTCTTGCAAAGAACGCCAAAATCTGGAAGCAAAACGGGGATCGCGATCGGAGATGATTGATAAAGGTACACCATGACGAGATACGACCTCTTTGATGTACAGCTGAGCAAGTCTTTCCATTGTATCAGTTTCCTTCATCGCTAGGAAGTGTGCAGATTTGGTGAGGCGGTCAACAATAACCCAAATAGTATCGCATCCGCCCACCGTCTTTGGCAGCTTAGTAATGAAATCCATTGTGATCCTTTCCCACTTCCATTGTGGGATTTCCGGCTGTTGAAGTAACCCAGAAGGTCTCTGATGCTCGGCTTTAACCTTCGAGCAAGTCAAACACTTACCAACATAAGTCGCAACGTCCTTCTTAAGATTCGGCCACCAATACTGTTCTTTAAGGTCGTGGTACATCTTACCCGCACCGGGGTGAATCGAATATCTCGATTTGTGTACTTCATCAAGTATCAGGTTTCGTAGATCTCCATAATAAGGTACCCAAATTCTTCCGGCATAACATCGGAGTCCAGACTCTCTAACCTCGAATCGAGAGACAAGTATGTTCAAATGCTCGTGAGATATGTTTTCCTCCTTGAGAGCCTCAACTTGGGCTACTCTGATTTGGTTGTTGAGGTTCGAATGAATGGTGATGTTCAGAGCCCTAACACGAAGAGGTGCCGTCCTCTCCTTTCGGCTTAAAGCGTCAGCTACAACATTGGCCTTGCCAGGGTGATAACGGAGTTCACAATCATAGTCGTTGAGCGTCTCGATCCATCGACGCTGTCTCATATTCAGTTGCTTCTGATCGAAGATGTGCTGGAGACTCTTGTGATCGGTGAAGACAGTGCTCTTAGTTCCATACAAATAATGTCTCCACAATTTGAGTGCAAAGACAACGGCTCCAAGTTCAAGATAATGTGTAGTGTAGTTCTGCTCGTGAATCTTTAATTGGCGGGAGGCATAGGCAATAACCTTTGATCGTTGCATCAGTACACAACCAAAACCACTCTTCGATGCATCACAATAAACAACAAAGTCGTCACTGCCTTCAGGAAGGGATAGGATAGGTGCGGTGGTTAACTTCTTCTTCAAAGTTTGGAATGCTGATTCGTGTGCGGGTTCCCAAATGAACTTCTTGCCCTTGTGAGTCAGTGCGGTCAAAGGACGCGCAATCAGAGAAAATCCTTCGATAAACCTTCGATAATAACCGGCGAGACCTAGAAATTGGCGAATATGCGTTGGAGTAGTGGGGGTCTCCCACTTGCTGATGGCTTCAATCTTGGCGGGATCAACTTTGATACCCTGGTCGCTCACAACATGACCCAAAAACTGTACTTCCTTCAACCAAAATTCGCACTTGGAGAATTTGGCGTAAAGTTGCTCTTGTCTTAAGAGTTCAAGCACTAGCCGAAGGTGTTGCTCATGTTCTTCTTCACTCTTAGAGTAGATGAGGATATCATCTATGAAGACGATAACAAACTTATCCAAGTAAGGCTTGCAGACACGATTCATGAGATCCATGAACACGGCAGGTGCATTTGTCAAACCGAATGGCATCACGAGGAACTCATAATGACCATAACGGGTCCTGAATGCAGTTTTCATCACGTCACTTTCCTTCACCCTCAGCTGGTGATATCCGGATCGCAAATCGATCTTTGAATAAACGCTCGATCCTTGTAGTTGATCAAAAAGATCGTCAATTCGTGGAAGAGGATACCGATTCTTGATAGTCAATTTGTTGAGTTCACGGTAGTCGATACACATACGGAAGGATCCATCCTTCTTCTTCACAAACAACACAGGTGCGCCCCAAGGCGAGAAGCTTGGTTGGATAAACCCTCGATCTAATAGCTCTTGTAGTTGACTCTGTAATTCTTGCATCTCGGAAGGTGCGAGTCTATAAGGCGCGCGAGCTACAGGTGCAGCTCCTGGCACTAAATCAATCTGAAATTCTACGGCTCTCGGCGGTGGTAATCCAGGCAATTCCTCTGGGAAGACATCGAAAAATTCGTTCACAATTCGAACGTCGTTCACGCTCTTCACCTCAGTTTCTACCGCCTTCACATGTGCAAGGACAGCAAAGCGTCCATTCTTCATAATCTTTTGCGCTTTCACGCAACTAATGAGGTTCAACTTCGAGGTACATCTCTCTCCATAGATAACCAGTGGTTCGCCATCTCCTTGTGGTATGCGAAGTGCTTTATCTCCACAGATAACATCGGCCTTTATCTTGCTCAACCAATCCATACCGACGATCACGTCAAAACTTCCCAGTTTGATAGGTATCAAATCAATTTCGAAATCTGCACCAGCTATGTTGATAATAGCTCCACGACTAATATGGTCAACCTTTTCAAGTTTTCCATTGGCGACCTCGACAAGCATACTCTCATTTAACGGGACTAATGACCAATTAATCTTATCGCAAAAATGTCTACATACATAACTTCTATCCGCACCAGTATCAAACAAGACAGAAGCTAAAAGATTGTTGATTGTGAATATACCTGTCACCAAGTCGGGGTTATCGCGTGCATCCCTTGCATTAACATTAAAAGCTCTAGCACGCGGTGGTCCACCATCCTTACGCTTGTTTAGGCACTCGTTTCTGAAATGGCCCGTCTGCCCGCATTCGTAACACTTTTTCGGCCCGTTGGTGTTCGGCCTCCCTGTCATTGTGGTAGTCTTGCAGTCTCTACCGATGTGCCCGCTCTTCTTGCACTTCTCACAAACAGCATTACAATACCCGGTGTGGTGCTTGTAGCACCTCTTGCATTGTGGTAGCGTGCCCTTGTAGTTCGGGTTGGAGTTGTTGTTGTTGGGGTTGGGGTTGTTGTTGTTTTGCCTGAACCCTTCATGTCGCTTCGCCGGGTTTTGATCATAGTTTCTACCCCTGTTGTTGTTATTGTTGTTGTGGTTGTTGTGGTTGTTATGGTTGTTGTCCCATTTCCTCTTTTCACTACTACCGGCTTCAAACTTAGCCTTCTCCGGCTCGTCAAGGATGATTTGATTCAGGAGAGTATGCGCCATGCGCATAGCTTCGGGAACATTCGGTGGTTTGGATGAGGTAACATTACCCTTGATGGACTTAGGAAGTCCCGAGAAGTATTTCTCCATGCGCTTGAATTCGGGGGTGACCATGGTCGGACACATAAGTGCCAACTCCAAAAACCTACGGTTGTAACTGTTAAGGTCGTTCCCTACGGCCTTTAACTGCATAAATTCGATTTCCATCTTCTGAATTTCGGTTCTCGGACAGTATTCCTCGATCATAGCACATTTAAATTCTTCCCAAGGCGTAGCATACGCCTCATCAATTCCTTGCGCTTGGGCCATGGTATTCCACCATGTAAGCGCGCCATCAGAAAGCGTGCAAGATGCAAATTTCGTTTTGTTAGCTTCCGAACAATTGCTAACCCTGAATACCGATTCCAACTTTTCGAACCATCTGGTGAGACCAACTGGTCCCTCGGTGCCTCTGAAGTTATGCGGTTTGCAGCTCTGGAATTCCTTGTAAGTACACCCATCTCGGACGAGTGGAACAACAGGCGGTGGTACAATTGGAGGGTTCCTTTCTGTTAGAGCAGCCGCAACACGTTCGTTGATCATGTCCTCAATCTGGGCGGCGGTAGGCGTGGTTCTTCCGTTAGCCATGGTATTCTAAACAAAAAATTTTGACCCAAGTCAAAATCCAGCATGCAAGTAGTGGTAATACAGTATATAGTGACTAACATGGAATCAAAACATCACATGTTATTAAATAATGCATCTAGGTACAAATACCACGGAATCATCGTACAGCAATGTGAATAGAACATCGTGCAAGAATTAAATAACGCAAAGTTCCATTCATTAATAATAATAAGTTTCATACATCTGAATAAGTTCGTACAATACATATGAAATACATGAAACTATGTCTAGATTACATCATGAAATCTAAATACAAGGTCCTACGGTGAAGGCGGGTGAACTGCTCCTCGAGCCAACTGCTCCTCGAGCTCAGTGACTCGAGCTCGGAGAGTCTCAATCTCCCTCATCAGTTCCTCGTTAGAGGGAGCTGGTGGGGCAGGCGGTGCAGGTGGGGCGGGTGGTGCGGGTGGTGCCGGTGGTGCTGATGTAGATGGTCCGGCTCCGGATGTAGACGGTACGTCCCTAGATGTAAGTGGTGCATATCTGAATCTCGGTGGTACGGTTCCAGGAATAGTCAATACGTAACGGGGAACCTTACGTATCTGTGGGTCGGCAGGGTATGGCACAACTCGTTTACGAGCAGTAACCCTACGTCGATGGCCAAAAGCATCAGTAAAATCATGACCTCCATTCACCCCTGGAATGACGGTGCCATCGAAACGGTACCGCTTCTTCGGCGGGGTGGAGGGTGCCTGAATAGGTCTATCGGCAGGATCCTCATCATCGCTGGAGTCGTCAGATGAGGTGTCGTCTGAAGGAGCATCGGTGGAAGACCCGTCGTCTGAATCATGTGGTGGTGACGCGGGTGGCGGAGGTGGTAATCCGAAATGTCCGAAAGCGGCCAACATCTGTCGGTGTCGGCCTGGCGTAATCACGGCTAGGCGTCCTTCGGGAGTGCGTCGGCAAGGTGTGCGCCAGTGATTACGGAAGGGACCTTCCCCGAACTCCGCGGGGATCTCCATACCACCAATGCGAGCCAGTTGCCTCGGGGGTCTGGAAGCAGACGCTGGGGCAGGTGCGCTAGAGCTAGCTCCAGAAGTAGAAGCGTCGGGATCGCCAGTGGGTGTCGGGGCCGGAATATCGGCAGCAGCAGCAGCAGGTGCAGCAGTAGGTGGAACAATGGGGTCTGAGCCTGTGCTGCCCGGAATGTCAACAGGTGGAACGTCCGACATCTGAACAAGGAAAAGTAAATTTTCCCTGTCAGTAAGCACGCAAATAATAGGCCAACAATTTAAAATCATGTATAACAGTAAGTAGCATGGCAATATCGGCAAATCGTATGAATGTAGCATGCAATCGGAAGCAAGTAGCATCATGCAGTAGTGATATCATATAGTAGCATACGGCATATAGCAGTAAAAGTAAGCAGCAGCATGCAGTAAACACAGCGGAAACAAGTAAACTAGCAAGTTGTAGATTAGTCCTATTAGTGAATCCTACTCGGGTCGGTCTTAGACTCACTAATGCAACCTAATTCCCTACAACCAATGCTCTGATACCAAATGTGATGCCCCGTACAAAACCATCGTGTACGAATCATCAACAACAGGATCATTACAAGGTTAAGTACTATATGCTGTAATAAAAGAAGTTGCATTCATGATAAAAAGGTGATGTCATAACCGACATCAATTGTTTTACATTTCAAAAACATGCTTCGCTAAGTAGAAGCAATAAATAAGTGTACGTGACCCCAAAGGTCGTTACATAACATAGTTTCAAAAGTAAATAAGTTTGAATGCAAGATAAGTAGTCATGCGATAACAGCTCTAAGCAGCGGGTTCTACAGCACGACAAGTAAGACAGCGGAAGCAACCTCAAGCACCTGAGAAATACATGCTTAAAAACGTCAACACAGAGGTTGGTGAGCTATAGTTTAAGTATAACAGTATGTAAGGTAGGCCACGAGATTTCAGTGCTACAAAGAGCGTTTCAAAACAGTATGATAAAGTATATGTTAACCGTGGGCACTTGGTAACTAACTTAACGTTTAAAATACCCCCTGAAAGTACACTTGGCGAGTGCGTATGTTTACGAAGTATTAAACACTCGTTGACTGCTAGCGCTACTAGCCCGAGTGGGGATGTCAAACCCTATGGATCCATATCTAAGATTCGCGTTCACCGGTTCATAAACCAATGATTAAACGTTACCGAGCTAAAGGAAATGTTTCTGCCGTTTTATAACCCACATATATATAAAGTTTAAGTACTCGTGCCTAGTATGTAAAACATAAAATCCGCATGCATTCTCAGTTCCCAAAATAAGTTAAAGTAAAAAGGGAATGCTATAACTCACAATGATAATGTAGTCGTAAAGTCGGTCCGGTAACAGTGTGCAAGTAAATGGTCCGAAGTCCTCAACCTAAGTCAAATAGTACTAGGTCAGTAAATCGTCTTAATAGGTTTAAAAGTATGTAATTAAGGTCTTAAGGGTCATCATCATTCATCATCAATCAAAAGGCGTAAAGTAAGTTTCGTTTATGAAAGTAGTTTAAAACAAGGTCTGACTTCAGTCAGTCACCACGGCCTCTATCCTTACTGAATTAAGGTGAGACCAGTGGCCATGGCTCCGTCTATAAGTCCCTTAAGTGTGGTAAAATTTACAGAAGCAAACTCGTCTTGGTTTGACCGCGGCGACGGTCTAAGTGGGAGTAGGTCAGAAATTTCTGCACAACGTTAAAGGACATAGTGACGATCGGAGGGCCATAAATCCTAAACCGTAACTCGGATTAAGACGAGTTCTATATGAAAAGTTATCTACTCGAAAAGTTCTATCTAAAAATCAATGTTAGAACAGCCCAGGTCCACGGGTCTGTTCCAGAAATAGCTGAACAGAAACTTTTGGACAGAAACAGTGGGTTTTAGGTGAGTTCCGGTGTCTTGGTGCTTGATGCTCATCATGGTTCTCATCCTTGATGCGTATAGCTTCAAGTGTACAACTCGTTGATGTGTTAACATCATCTTGACCAAGGTTTGTCCATCATAACTCAAGTGCAAGTCTAAGACATGAAGAACAACTCATCTAAGTGTTGTAAGTGTTTTGATGAACCAAAGTTACATCAAGGTCTTAGATTTAGCATACACATGAAATGTAAAAGTAATACAACTAAATTTTGACGATTATAACACAAGTGTGAGTCTCAAGACATGTAGATCAACTCACTTAAGAGTTGTATGAGGTTTGATGAACCAAAGTTACATCAAAGTCTTAGTTTCAACACTTACATGAACTTTAGAAGTAAAAACAAGTTATAAACTTAAATTATCAACTAGTAAAGTGTATGTAAACTTTATAGCTTTTGTTTATGACAAATTAAGAAGACCATAAGCTAGATAACTTGGATCTTTCAAAGGTATTTGAAGTTGTAACTAGTAAGTTACACTTCTATGTTCTTGAAACTTATAAGTTAACTTTTAAGTTCAAGAAAATTATGAGATCAAGTCTAACTTGTAGTACTTGACCAAATAAGCTAACAACATATAAATAAAGTGCATAAATGAAGTAGTAACTTAAGTAAACAAGAAAATGATTCATAGTTGCTCATACTTTTAAAGATTCAACCAAAGTTGATCTTTAAGTGAAGTAACTTCAAAGTCACTTTAAGAACTACAAGTAATGAGTTTATACAACTATGAACTTTAATTTTTTTGAAACAAAATAAGTAGAACATAAACTAGTAAGTTTAGTTCTTGTGTTCTTGATAAATACAAGATGTTATGAAGAATCAAAACTAGAAAGTTTGATTCTTGGAACTAAGTAAGATTAACTAACAATTACTTGTAACAAATTAACAACAACAAGTAATCAAACACAAGTATCAAAAGATTAAAAGAAACAAAGCTTAATGATGATGATTTAAGAGTGTTAGGAGTCGGTTTTTAAGCAAGGAAAAGAGAAGAAGAAGTTGTTCAAGTTTACTTACAAAGAACAAAGAGATCTTGAGAGAAAAAGAGAGAAAAATGTCCAAGTATTTTGTGTGTGTTTTGAGAGAGCAAACAAGGAGTGTATGAAGTGAAGAATGAAGGCAAAAGGCACCCCTAATGGGGCCTTCAACCATCGGCCAGCAGAGAAACAAGGGGGGGAGGGAGAAGTTTGGTGGTCATTTGCATGGTAAAGTTCATAAAGTTGGATATTAGATGGGTTTGCATGGGGATAGTGAGCCAACAAGATTCTTAATGGTAAAACTAACTAGTTACATGCTAAACTAATACTTACAAGTGTCATGTGGGCTAGTTAATTCATAAATATAAGTAGGGTGGGCTTACACAAGTCCATTAACACTAAAAGGCCTAAGTTTGCAAGTAGTTAGCAAGTAATCCAATAAAAGTCCAACTTAAGCCCAAGTAACTAGCTAATAGCTTTAGTTAATTAAAATGATTAATAAAACTTAATCATGAATGCAAATAATATTTAAATATATTATTCGTGAAGTTTCGTGTGTCGCAGAGACGTTCCGGGCCATAAAAAGTCAAGTACAGGCAATTAAGGCAACATGTAAATGTAATAACATACATTCGTTTAATCACACGTATTAATAATAATAATTATTAATAAATAAATGTTGTAAATTCCAGGGTCGTTACAGTGTCTGTTCCCTAATTCTTAGATTACCAGACTTTATAAAAGGGACATATTCGATTTCGATAATTCAACCATAGAATGTAGTTTCACGTACTTGTGTCTATTTTGTAAATCATTTATAAAACTTGCATGTATTCTCATCCCAAAAATATTAGATTTTAAAAGTGAGACTATAACTCACTTTCACAGATTTTTACTTCGTCGGGAAGTAAGACTTGGCCACTGGTTGATTCACGAACCTATAACAATATATACATATATATCAAAGTATGTTCAAAATATATTTACAACATTTTTAATATATTTTGATGTTTTAAGTTTATTAAGTCAGCTGTCCTCGTTAGTAACCTACAACTAGTTGTCCACAATTAGATGTACAGAAATAAATCGATAAATATTATCTTGAATCAATCCACGACCCAGTGTATACGTATCTCAGTATTGATCACAACTCAAACTATATATATATTTTGGAATCAACCTCAACCCTGTATAGCTAACTCCAACATTCACATATAGAGTGTCTATGGTTGTTCCGAAATATATATAGATGTGTCGACATGATAGGTCGAAACATTGTATACGTGTCTATGGTATCTCAAGATTACATAATATACAATACAAGTTGATTAAGTTATGGTTGGAATAGATTTGTTACCAATTTTCACGTAGCTAAAATGAGAAAAATTATCCAATTTTGTTTTACCCATAACTTCTTCATTTTAAATCCGTTTTGAGTGAATCAAATTGCTATGGTTTCATATTGAACTCTATTTTATGAATCTAAACAGAAAAAGTATAGGTTTATAGTCGGAAAAATAAGTTACAAGTCGTTTTTGTAAAGGTAGTCATTTCAGTCGAAAGAACGACGTCTAGATGACCATTTTAGAAAACATACTTCCACTTTGAATTTAACCATAATTTTTGGATATAGTTTCATGTTCATAATAAAAATCATTTTCTCAGAATAACAACTTTTAAATCAAAGTTTATCATAGTTTTTAATTAACTAACCCAAAACAGCCCGCGGTGTTATTACGACGGCGTAAATCCGGTTTTACGGTGTTTTTCGTGTTTCCAGGTTTTAAATCATTAAGTTAGCATATCATATAGATATAGAACATGTGTTTAGTTGATTTTAAAAGTCAAGTTAGAAGGATTAACTTTTGTTTGCGAACAAGTTTAGAATTAACTAAACTATGTTCTAGTGATTACAAGTTTAAACCTTCGAATAAGATAGCTTTATATGTATGAATCGAATGATGTTATGAACATCATTACTACCTTAAGTTCCTTGGATAAACCTACTGGAAAAGAGAAAAATGGATCTAGCATCAACGGATCCTTGGATGGCTCGAAGTTCTTGAAGCAGAATCATGACACGAAAACAAGTTCAAGTAAGATCATCACTTGAAATAAGATTGTTATAGTTATAGAAATTGAACCAAAGTTTGAATATGATTATTACCTTGTATTAGAATGATAATCTACTGTAAGAAACAAAGATTTCTTGAGGTTGGATGATCACCTTACAAGATTGGAAGTGAGCTAGCAAACTTGAAAGTATTCTTGATTTTATGTAACTAGAACTTGTAGAATTTATGAAGAACACTTAGAACTTGAAGATAGAACTTGAGAAAGATCAATTAGATGAAGAAAATTGAAGAATGAAAGTGTTTGTAGGTGTTTTTGGTCGTTGGTGTATGGATTAGATATAAAGGATATGTAATTTTGTTTTCATGTAAATAAGTCATGAATGATTACTCATATTTTTGTAATTTTATGAGATATTTCATGCTAGTTGCCAAATGATGGTTCCCACATGTGTTAGGTGACTCACATGGGCTGCTAAGAGCTGATCATTGGAGTGTATATACCAATAGTACATACATCTAAAAGCTGTGTATTGTACGAGTACGAATACGGGTGCATACGAGTAGAATCGTTGATGAAACTGAACGAGGATGTAATTGTAAGCATTTTTGTTAAGTAGAAGTATTTTGATAAGTGTATTGAAGTCTTTCAAAAGTGTATAAATACATATTAAAACACTACATGTATATACATTTTAACTGAGTCGTTAAGTCATCGGTAGTCGTTACATGTAAGTGTTGTTTTGAAACCTTTAGGTTAACGATCTTGTTAAATGTTGTTAACCCAATGTTTATAATATCAAATGAGATTTTAAATTATTATATTATCATGATATTATCATGTATGAATATCTCTTAATATGATATATATACATTAAATGTCTTTACAACGATAATCGTTACATATATGTCTCGTTTAAAAATCATTAAGTTAGTAGTCTTGTTTTTACATATGTAGTTCATTGTTAATATACTTAATGATATGTTTACTTATCATAGTATCATGTTAACTATATATATATATATCCATATATATGTCATCATATAGTTTTTACAAGTTTTAACGTTCGTGAATCACCAGTCAACTTGGGTGGTCAATTGTCTATATGAAACATATTTCAATTAATCAAGTCTTAACAAGTTTGATTGCTTAACATGTTGGAAACATTTAATCATGTAAATATCAATCTCAATTAATATATATAAACATGGAAAAGTTCGGGTCACTACATAACGAGTCAAATTCGAGTAGATCACGATGGCTCATTTATAAGAGAAAGGGAGAGTAAAATGTTTGAATAAAAACAACTAGGGATGACAATGGATCAGATATAAATCGGGTGGTGCCGTATCCATATCCATTTACTTTTTATTCATCCATATCCATATTTATATCCATTTAATTTCAGTTCATTCATCCATATCAATATTCACTAAATTAAGCGGGTTAATAGATATCCGTTGGATAATAAAAATTGTTATAATATTTTCTAATATACGATGAAATACGTATTATAAGAAAAATAAATATAACATGCGATAATTAAAATCTGTCCACAAAAATATGTAATATTGAAAATATAACATAATTTGTGAAATTACTATTAAACATAGATTATAAAAAATTAAATAATACGAAATTTGCATGTTTATTTTGTTAGATATATGAGTTTTATTATAATATATCATAGTTATATTTATTACTCCCTCCGTCTCATATTAATAATCCAGTATTCTATTTTGGGATGTCCCAAATTAATACGGAGTAGTTCACTTTCATAAATAGAAAAGATTAAGAAACTTAAGTTCTATAATACCTATAATGTATGTGGATAGGATTAAAGGAGAAATAAAACGTGAGGCTAAAATTGGAAAGTAAATAGAATGTACAGTACTTTTATAACATTTTCTTATATAAACTATGTGTTTTTTTTCTGCGGACTATTAATATGAGACGGATGGAGTATAAAATTTAAATCTAACGTTAAATTCATTTGTAATAGTAAATATGTGAGCATATATCTATATTTATATATTTGTATATATTTCGGGTGTACAAATCATCTCCATTCAATATGCAATTTCAATAACATATTTCTTTGATGTTTTTTTCTCACAATTTATTACTTTATATTCAAAACACACTTAGTATTAATCAACATTTAGTTACCAATAATTCTGTGTAACTAATTTATTAACTTGGAACCAATCTCTTAGTTAATATTTAACTAATAAATAAGACGCATTAGTTGAATGTGCAGACGTTGTTTTAATTGCATCCTGAGCAACATTACATATGCAAACAATTTTTGTTGGGATGGGTACAATTTATTTTTGAGAAGCAAACACATTATATTCGGAATGCAGATAATTTGATTTTGGGATGCAACTAATGCATGAAGAATTTTTAAGATGCAAACAATAAAGTTAGAAGCTTTTATATCTTTAGCAATGGCGGAGCCAGGATTTAACGTTAAGGGTGACACTATGGACTTAAAGTAATGTTAAGAGTGGCCAAATGAGGAAGGCTAGTTAATTTTAACGTTAAGGGTGGCACTACGGACTTAAAGTAATATAGGTCAATTGAGGAAAGCTTATTAATTTTAATGGACCTGGTATAAATACAAAAATTATTATATATAATAATGGGCTTATTAAATTTGTTGAGGGTGGCATTGCCACCTTCGACCACCCTATTGGCTCCGCCTATGATCTTTAGATGCTAATGTCAATCACTTAGAAGAGCCAAGAGCTTGAAAAGGATCGATCAAATGAAAACCAATGGGAACATTTCGTAGGTTTTGTGATTTGTTGGCGGATTATTTTGTTGGAGCATGATCCTTGTTTGATCGTGTTTTGTTGTCTGAATTTAAGGCATGTTTTATAGTCAGGTAAACTCGAATTAATGATTAGACTCGTGACAATACAAAATTTATTTACCAAACACATGTTTATTGAAAAATATATCTCATACTAATTTATTATATATTCTAACTTAGATTTATCCATTTCACCCATCTTTTTCACCACACTATAATGTATATCTCTTTAACCCAAGGGGGTGTTTATATTTGTTTTTAGAAAATTAATTATGCGTTAAAAGATAATTATAATCAAATAATCTACGGTAGTAAAACCTGGTGTAGATGAATGATGTTTGGATTAGATTATGCAGTTTGATATCTTGATAATTAAATAATTAATCATTTAAGTGTTTGGAAAATTTAGATTATATCAAACTTATTGGTAAAATGATTAAAATAGACATTTAATGGTAGTAGTTAAATTTAAGCTATCATGTATAGACTTATTTTTTTTACTTGTGGTTTATTAAAATTAAACTAATTACGTAATGAAATACTTTCGTTACTAAATATGCCCAATAATGTATATGGACATATTTACTATCTATTATAGTATTGATATGATCGAAACAGACGATTTTATTTACTATCACCATAACTTTATGTGTTTAAACAAACAGTTCCTTAATTAACTAAGAATCCCTCAAGTGGGGTGCAATGCTTGAGACCGAGTTATGGTGAAGTGTACTAATCAGCATTGACCGGGTTCCATGGCCTTACTTAGCACATGTACAGCTTACAACAACCGTTGTGCTTCAGCAAGCACGTACCAAGTTTATATGCTTGGTGACTACACTAGCATGGTCTAGGACCGACAATGTACTAAGGGCCTAGTTAGATGTTTCAGTACGAAAGAGTCCTCAGTCGGAATCCAAGGCTCAGTGGACTTACTACAACCGGTGTGCCTCAGTCAAACTTACGTTGTATCCGATAGACTTCTCTTACCAAGGGGTGACACAGATAGTGTACTCTGAATCGGGGTTCGCGACTTCCCAATAACAGAGCCGATAACTACGTTCTACTAGTTGGAAAAACGATTGAGTTTAAAGCATAATCGGAAAACATCTCAACAACATACACAAATATAATCAGAAAGCATCTCAACAACATACACAAACCATAATAATATTTTGGCATTATAACTTACTACATTATAGCATACACTAAAGATAACTACTCGCTAATCATGGTAACAATATCACAAGGCAAAATAATGGAAGCCATTATATAAAGACAGAGGATAGAAGTACCAGTAGATTAAACGAGTTCCGAATACAAAAATGACAACTTCAAACTCCAGACCACTCCTAATACAATCTTCGGCGTTCTTCTCCGGGTACTAGGTTTCTCGCACAGAGTCGAAAACCTTGAAAGTATGACTAGTATTGTAGAAAGAGAGAGAGAGAGAGAGAGAGAGAGAAGTGAATTGAAGTGTGTGTAAAAATGAATGACAAATGCCCTTTACATAGAAACGAAATCAATTTGTTGATCTTACTGAAGATGCCTGTAAGGCTAAAAACATCATCTTTCCTTTTGTGGATATATATTCAGATGACATAATCATGTTAACAAGAAACGAAATCAATTTGTTGATCTTAAGGTCAAGAGACTTAATTAATGGAATACACATATTCTTACTTTTATACGCCCAAGTACCTTTCAAGGTAAATAGCTCACTTCTGAGCCCCCGAGTCTCTCGGAACTTTAATACGCTCCTTCTTCTTCAAATTCGGTACCCTTGTTGGTCACTCCTCAAAATTTCGGGACGAAATTTTCTTTAACGGGTGGGTAATGTAACGACCCGACTTTTTCGACTTATATTTTTGTGCTCTATACTTTTACGAATCTGCGTATATGTGCGTACTGAGCTAGTTTATGCTCTGGGATCTTTATTCATGATTAATTACTTTTGTTAATATCTTACAACATGTTATTAAGTGCGTAATCATTTAACTTGATCCTCGAATACTTTTACGATCGCTAGTGTCACTTGTCGTTTAAAATGAGCTATGTACTTTGTACACGTTAAACTTTTGTCATAATTGGAATATTATGACTACGTAATACTAATTGTTATTTTCTAATGACAATTACTTGGCTTGATGGTTTCTTAATTACGCTTAGTAATTTACTAATGCACACTAGTTAGTCTTAATGGACTTTTTACCTTATTGGACTTAGACCCACCCTACTCTAGTTAATGGACCATTAAATTAGCCCAACCTTAATGGATTTATGATCCATTAAGATGTAGGACAAAAACCCATTAAGATGAGCCAACATACTAGCATTTTTGTTAACCATTACTACACATGTTAAATGGGATCCCAACAACAAGAACCACATTTAGACCACCACCATGCAAAAATCAAAGTTTGTCTCCCCCTTGTCCCCCAAAAGCAACGGCCAAACCACCACCTCCACCACTATAAATATCAAGCCTCATTCTTCCATTTCACACTTGATCTCATTCTCATTTTACACACACTTGCTCTCTAATTTTCTCTCTAGTCTTTCTCACACTAAAATTGTAAGTTTTTGAATTTTCTTCTTCTTCTTCTCTTTTTCTTCTTAACCACGACATCATCATCGTCATCAAAGGATCAAGCTTTTTAGCCTTTTGATCTCGTTACATCTTGTATATTCAAACTTTGATTTGAAATCTTCAAGAACATGAAAGATTCAAGCTTTTTAGCTTTGAATCTTCATTACTTTGTTGGATGTAAGTTTTCTAGCTTATGATCTCTTTATTTTGTTAAAAGATCAAAACTTGTGTTTATGATCTTCATGTAACTTGTAGATCTAGCTTTTTACTTTAAGGAACTTCAAGAACATTAAAGATCCAAGCTTTCTAGCTTAGGGTTTCATTATTTTGTTGAAGATGTAAGCTTTTTAGTTTATGATCTCATTACTTTTACTAGATCTTAGCTTTCTAGCTTATGGTCTCATTAATCTTGTAAAGATCCAAGCTTTCTAGCTTAGGGTTTCTTAACACTTGAGATCTAAGTTATTATTGTAGATCTCACTTACTTGGAACCTTTTTATGATTTTTTTGGTGATAAAGATTAATTCTTCATCATCTCATATGATGAAGATGCATAAACTTGTATCAAAAGGACAAAGGTTGAAGCTTTATTGTGTTTATACAATAAAGAGACAACCTTGATGTTCAAAACTTGTAGAAAGTTAGCTTTTACTTTTAGTTGTGTGTTAATGGTTAAAACTTGGTCATAATGATGCTAAAACATCAAAGAGTTGTACACTTGAGGCTCATACGCATCAAGGATGAGAACCGTGATAAGCATCAAGCACCAAGAAACCCACCGGAGCACTTGTTTCTGTTTTTCGGGGTCTGAACAGACGCCTGGGACTTCTGGAAAGTTGATTATCAGATAGTTCGGTTTGACTAGATGACTTTTCGTTCAAGACTCGCCTAAATCCGATATACGGTTTGGGATTTATAGCCTTCCGAAAAACACTACGCCTTTGTAACGACGTGCTGAAATTTCTGACCTACTCGCGCTTGAACCGTCGCCACGATCAAAAGACATCGAGTTAGGATCTGAAAATTTGAAGCGGTAAGAGGACTCACATACGGAGCCTTGGCCACTGACCAAGCGTCTTTTCAGTTTGTATAGAGGTCGTAGCAGCTGTCCGAAGTCAGCCCTTTGTTTTGATCTCTATTCTTGTTGAAAACTTACTTTATCTTTTACGAATGATGATGATGATGATGATGATGATGATGATGATGATGATGATGATGATGATGATACTTAAGACTCAACTTATTTACTTTTAAAGTTTTGGAGAACAATTTACTGACTTAGTAACCATTGACTTAGGTTGAGGACTAATGGTGTATCCTATCGTATACACACATAAAAGGCATAATGGTTGCATAAAGGTAGCATCAGGAAGGCTGGAAACAACAGATCTGTGAAGTTAACCGTTCAGCGTTCTCCGCTGTACAGGCTGCTCCGTCATGCGTAAGCCCTGAAGGCCGCATAGCGCATAAGCCCTGGCCGGAGAACGCCACCTTCAGCGTAAATTTCGGATCACAAGTAACAGAACGTATCATCATCTGACACGTGTCCCCAAGCAATCTGGTGGATCTGACACTATAAATAGACCCCTTGGGTCATCATTTTACAGAGTTCAGATATTCTGACAACTTTGAGAGCTGAGACTTCACTTCTCTTTCTCTCTCTACTTTCTCTCACTAGAAGTCATCCGGATAGCACTCTTACGCTCTACGGACGACAGATTGATTATGCCACCCCACAAGTTTCTACACTTGTGAACCGGGTCTGCAGGGATTATTTCCCGAGGGTAAAAATCAATCGGCAACACTCCGCCCTCCTAAAGCTAGATTACTTCTAGTATCTTGTTGACACACTAAGCCTTACCTCATAAGGAAATAGGTGTTAACAATGGCACCATCCACTAATGCAAAGAACACACGAAATGGAAAAGGAACAAAAACAACTGAAGCTCCATTTGTACTTGAAGCAGTCAACAATCCATCAACTGATGACATGATAACTGTTGAAGATGTACCCGTTCAGCCACTAGATGGTACGATTGAAGAAACAGTTGCTGAAACTGCAGAAAGGCTTAAACATTTGGCAACAAATTCGGAGAAAAGGCCAGTAATCAAAGAAGCGATAGCTAAAAGTGCCGAAAGACTTCCAAATTTTGTTACTAATACAGAGCGACGACCATTGATGCAACCACGGCGATGTCCATCATTTATACCTCTTCGGCGGATGGCGGATGGCAGAGACAAGCAAATAATGAAAAGGCAATCTATATCAAAATACAAGTTATCCAGACTACTCGACAAGTTGGGCAGTCTTATTGATGATTCTGGGGATGATAACGACCTGAGCTATGATAATAATGACTCTGATGATGAAACTGACAAAGATGAGTTCATGTCAGAGAAGCAGGCAGTGTTGCTTTTGAATGACATTCTTAAGCAGACAGCTCCGGCAAAATATAAGCAACGCTTAGCGCAGCCCGCCGTCCGTGCTGTGGTCATGGACAATTTCTTTGCCCTCATTACCAGAGAGCAAGCCACCAAGCCACCGGCCATGGCAGAATCTACACAGTGTTTCATTGATCGAATTGCTAATTATCAATTGCCTAGAAATCTTGCTATACCAACAATTGGAGTTTATGATGGCACAACGGATCCGGAAGATTTTCTGACTATGTTTGAAGGTGTTATAAGGTTGCAGCATTGGGAGGATGAAACTGCGTGCCATATGTTTCCTATAGTATTGCAAAAAATGGCACGCGAATGGTTTGCTAGTTTTCCGCCAAGGAGTATTACCAGTTTTCTTGATTTGAGAGCAAAATTTGTGATGCAATACCAAAATCTACGGAGCTGTACTCTGACACATCTTGATGAACACGAGATCACAATGCATCATAACGAATCTTTGAGCAATTTTATGAAGCGTTATACACTTGAAGCACAGAAGATTCCTGATTGTCCAGAATCACAGCTTGTATCTAGTTTCATTTTCTGTTTGGACCAGCGACGGTTTAGTGCACTTGTTCATGCATTACGGTATGACTTGCCAAAAACATTGCATCAAGCGTTGGAGGTTGCACAGAGGCATGTTCGAGCTGGTGAGCGTGGGTTGAACAAGTTTGATACTGGCAGTAGTAGCAAGCCACACAACGGAGGATGGTATTTTGACAAAAATCAGAGAAGGAATGACAATTCAAATAGAGGATGGAGAGGAAACAATCACCCTAATGATTTTCACCACAACAGAAGGCCAATAGAAAGGCACCCGTTGATCATGGCGCTTACCAAAACTCCGAAAGATATCCTCTTCACTGAACCAATTCGGACCACTTTCAATGCTCCAGCACCTATGGAAGAAAGGGAGGGTCCAAAGAGTGAGTTGTGGTGCGATTTCCATGAGTCATGGGGCCATGATACGGACAATTGCAAATCTTTGATGAGGGAAATCATAGCTAAAATCAAGGCAGGAGAATTGAATCATTTGTTGCCTGGTAAACAGTACAGGAGGAATGATCCTCGCAGGAAATTTGCGTGGCAAAGGAATGATGGTAACAGAGGACGCCGTGGAGAGAATAGAAGAGAGCAGCATGGCGGAAGAGATAATCGGAACCAACCGCGATACCGAGACCTGGTCACAGAGCGTGAGACAACTCTAGAAGTTGTAATTAGGATGGTTTGGATCAACGACAGTTATTATGCAGAAGGTGAATCATCAAACAGCAATTTGGACAGCTGGAGATATGCTCCAATTATCTTTCAGCCAATTCAGAATTGGGCGTTGTCCGTTCAGCCAGTGATCATTTCAGCAGAGATAGCAAATAAGTTTGTCAACTGTATCTACACAGATACGGGAAGTGAAGCTGACATCATTTACTGGCATTGCTTGAAGACTTTTCCAAGGCATGTGCAGGACAGAGCTAGGCAAACGAGATTGAAGGTTTCTGGATTAACGGGAGCACCAGTAAATGCCATGGGGCAGATTCGTTTGGAAGTGGTTATGGGCACATTCCCATTGTTGAGAACAGAAACAATCGATTTCACAATCATAGATGGCAATTCTCGGTTTAACGTCCTTTTTGGAAGGGCAGCGTTGGCTAAATTCGGAGCAATAACATCGACAGCTCATGTAGAGATCAGATTTCCAACTCCTAATGGAGTAGCCGCCATACATTCACAGTATGTGGCACCAGCTAGGGAGAGATCCACATTTGTGAACTTACCAAAAGGCAACGTAAGCTGGAGAAAGCATGATCGGTTGTTTAGTGATGATGAAGTTCAGGAGTTTTTCATTCCATAATCAAGTGTGTAGGCCGAATAACGCTGGGCGCTCGGCGTGTGAAGAAGAAAATCTCAGCATGTTATCAAGAACAAAAGTTTATTATCAGAGCAGTTTTTTAGCATTTTTATGAAGACATTGTTTCTTATAATCATTGTATTCATGCCAAAATACACATGTTTGGCATTTAAAGAACATATTTTCGCATTATATGAAGAGCAACGTTTATCAATTTACTGTGAACCATTGTGGTTATTTTACAGTGCATATGTTAGAAATTGTATACATTAAACATTTATGGCGTACTAATTAGGCTTGATCCACCTAAATTCGTCATCAATCGTTTATGTACTACACAGTACCGAACAATAAATTTTATATTTTTCTTAAACAAAGTGCTGCCCGTGACAAATGTAAAACATTACATTTATGACCTGCCCACAGAAGGAGTGTATTTTTAAAATACCTCCGATGGCGGAAGCTTTTGTGCCGGCCAGTAAAGGCACAAGCGATCGGCTAGAAAACGTTTAAGTTTTACTAGAACGCACCGAGGCATGATACAAAACACAGATACTTGTCATGACAAACATTATAAAAAACTTACTTCACAGAACAAAGTTCTATATTTTATGTATGAAGGCAAAATAATTAGCAATTCTTCCTCATATACTTTATGACGGAAGGCGTACGACGGAGAGTTTATTGATTTGTAATCATTCTTCTAAAACACTTCACAATTCTTCCTCATATACTTTATGACGGAAGGCGTAATACGGAGAGTTTATTGATTTGTAATCATTCTTCTAAAGCACTTCATAATTCTTCCTCATTAATTTTATGACGGAAAGCGTGTAACAGAATTCAGACATCATATTCATTTAGCAAAACTTAATATTGCAAAGCGTCTACATATGAATTACCTTATACACTTTTCAAAATGATTTGCTCAATTATACACTGCACAATTGTGTATAGAAATTTTATGCTCAGGTGCATAATTAATTGGTTTTAAAGCATTAAGCATCAAAATATTTGCAACAAGCATGTAAACACACGTAGTGATCAAAATAAAGTTAGTATGTATATAATGTCAAGATCAGAGGGAAATTTATTACAAAACATTGTTTAATATTTTTACAACGATCAATCAAATTGCACGCTAAGCACATCTTGAGCAGATGAGTCTTCTTTGCTGCATACCTCATCATAAACGTTTATCTTCAAATTTATCAATTTGTCTTTAGTCTCATCAACCTTTTCTTGAGTACCAGGAGGCATAAGTTTGGCAATAGCAGCAGAAGGGGTCTGGTTGGGAGCAAGGAGTTTAAACAGTTTGCCGGTCACATCAACAATAGCATGGGCGCAGGCAGCATCAACATAATCATTGTAGGGATTCCCTACAAGACTGGATCCAAGCACCTTAGCTATCAGACCTGGTATACCCTTCTTAAGCTCAGCAAAATTACCTTCACCTTTCTCCGCCCTCCGGAGAAGCTCAGCAGACCTTTCCCTCTCTGCATTCAGCTGCTTCTCCATCTCACCAACTTTCACCTGCTCCTCTTCAAGTCTATTCTTCTCAGCATCTCTTTCCCTTTGCAGAGCAACAGCAGCATCTTGAGCACTTTTTAGCTCAACTTCTTTAGCCTTTATTATTTTCTGCGCATCACTTAAGGCACGCTCAGCATCATCAGCTCTTTTACGAGCATTTGCACCTTCAGCTATGTCTTTATGGGCTATAGCAAGAATAGACTCTTGATGCTTCTGCAGTTGCAGCACAGAGTCCAGATGATTGGTTAGTAGTACATGAGCTGCCATAGTTGAATCTCTGAGTTGATCAGAACGGAGAGTGGTAAATTGGGGTTTCAGCTCAGGGATAACACAACCCTGTACAAGAAAAAATTTTATGAGTAATTTCAGGCAACTCACATCAATAGGTTACAAACGTATACATACAGCAGGTCTTGTCATTCATACCTGAAGAAGAGTTGCAAATTCTTTATCCTTAGTGGCAGGGTTTGCAATGATGGCCTGCAATGCCTTCACATGAGCAGGAAGAGTTGGCTCTTGCACATTAGAGGATGTGATAGCTGGGTTAGTGATATTAGGAGGAGGAGAATGATAAGCAGAGTTGCCTTCCGGCCTATCTTCATGAAATTCAGATTCATCGAATGGAGTAAAGTTTGGGTCAGGCGTTTTCAGGCCCTTCTCTCCTTCACTTTCAAGATTCTCCTCCGTCCTCCGTTCACCACCCTCCGAGACCTTCCCCTGGCTATCATCCGACTCTGCTAAAATCACTAACAAGAACAAATTAGCATTATGAACAAACATAACGGTTGTAAGCAAAAACATGTGCATTTTCAAGAAAGCACAGATTAGACATACTTCTCCTACATTTCTGCTTTTTGCCCTCCTCTGTACTCTTCGCCCTTTTAGAGCCTATGCTCTTCTTTCTTGTCTTTAGGGTTGGAGGAGGAGTGGGGTTAGTTTCACCAGTGATGTCGACAGATCCCGATGTTTGTTGATCAGCGGTGGTGGTATCATCCGCTGTCCGCTCAATGTCTGTATGCTCAGACCCAGATTCACTGTTTGAGCTGCTCACAGCAATTTCTTTCCCCTTTTCAGTAGTAGCAGCAGCATCAGCAGCAGCTTTAGTTTCAGCTGCAATTCTCTCCGCCTCTAGCTCTTCAACAGTTTTGTCACGAACAGTGACCTCTACGTCATCATCAAGATCATCGGATAAAAGAGCAGAGCGGACTTGCATCACGGCGTTGGCTGCAAAAATTACACATGAACGGTAATATAAGTAAACATGACAAACAATAGACACGAATCTATATATAATAGGATGATCATATCACATCCTACCCTGTTTTTTCTCACGAAGTACTGGCACAGAATTGCTCGGCCATTCTTGACTCACTTTGCAAAGCACGAGAATTCCCTCATACCTTTCGTATGATCTGGGCCGAAGGCGGAGCCCTTTCAAACTATTTACTATCCGCTGCTCTACGGGAGAAATCTTAACACCCTTTCCTATACCAGCATCAATAGCACCCCATTCCCAGACAACGGAATACTCTTTCGGAATAACGGTCTCATCAACAAAGAAAAATGGACTTTTCCAGTCCTTCAAATTTGAAACTCTATCCAGGCCAACATAATGATTATTTTTCTTACTATCAATAGTAAGCCAGCAGTCACTAATTGTGCGAATTCTAAACAAAGAGATAGAAACTTTAATGCGAGGCTTTATATTAATAGCATTACAGTACATTTCAAAAAGGATGATTTTTTGAAGGCCGTGGGGATGCATTTGACTAAGATAGGCCTTATAATATTTAAGAAGGCGAAGAAGAAAGTTAGTAAGGGGAACACGGAGGTTGCCGTGGGTAATTTGTAAGGCGTATAAAGTAATTTTCCCCTCAGGAGGGTTGTCAGCAGTTTGTCTATTGGTGGGAAGAACAGGGTTGTATTGATTGAGATGGCGGAAGGCAATCTTTAAGCCATCTAAATATTAATTTGTCAATGATGAAGCCATCGTCCTAACTTCTGGGATGTCAGTGGTATTTGACGAAGAAGGCTTAGCGTGCTCTTGGCCAGTACTCCGTGTAGAAGCCATGATAATACAGTAAAAGATATCAACAAGAAGAAAATAGCAGTAAGATGAAGTGTACTGACCTTGGAAGACGGTAAACCTTAAAAAGTTGAAGATTGAAGAAGGCGATGAAGATTTGGGGGAGAAATATGCTTTTTAGATCTTGGCAAAAGTAAAAAGTGATGGTAACAGGGTTATGCCGGTTTTTATAGGATTTCATCGATGCAATTTTTATGGCCACGATTAAGACACGTGTAGGGGTGAGTTTAAATGAAGGGTACGAAATAACACTTTTTACAGCTGGAGGCACGTGGACGATCTTAGCCGTAAAAAATTAATCATAACAGCGTCAGTATAACTCGTCTGCATTTAATGCCGAAAATGTTTTCCCCGATGCAAATGGGCAATGAACAGGTTGGTTTGGCATGCATTTTCAAAAAGTTTAACGACTTAATCATTCTTAAAATGCTTAAGTCATTAAACTGGGGGGACTTAATGGTGTATCCTATCGTATACACACATAAAAGGCATAATGGTTGCATAAAGGTAGCATCAGGAAGGCTGGAAACAACAGATCTGTGAAGTTAACCGTTCAGCGTTCTCCACTGTACAGGCTGCTCCGTCATGCGTAAGCCCTGAAGGCTGCCTAGCGCGTAAACCCTGGCCGGAGAACGCCACCTTCAGCGTAAATTTTGGATCACAAGTAACAGAACGTATCATCATCTGACACGTGTTCACAAGCAATCTGGTGGATCTGACACTATAAATAGACCCCTTGGGTCGTCATTTTATACAGTTCAGATATTCTGACAACTTTGAGAGCTGAGACTTCACTTCTCTTTCTCTCTCTACTTTCTCTCACTAGAAGTCATCCGGCTAGCACTCTTACGCTCTACGGACGACAGATTGATTATGCCACCCCACAAGTTTCTACACTTGTGAACCGGGTCTGCAGGGATTATTTCCCGAGGGTAAAAATCAATCGGCAACACTCCGACCTCCTAAAGCTAGATTACTTCTAGTATCTTGTTGACACACTAAGCCTTACCTCATAAGGAAATAGGTGTTAACAAGGACCTTTTGGATCGACCAACTTACTTGTTTGGACCGACTTACTACTTGCTTACATTTTCATATCGATTTTACCGCACATTCACTGTGAGTTATAGCTCCCTTTTTACTTTAACTATTTTTAGGACTGAGATTACATGCGCTTTTTATGTTTTACATACTAGACACGAGTACTTAAACTTTATATATGTGTGGGTGACATAACGGCACAAACATTCCCCTTAGCTCGGTAACGTTTAACTATTGGTTTTTAAACCGGTAGACGCGAATCTTAGATATGGATCCATAGGGTTTGACATCCCCACTCGGGCTAGTCGCGCTAGCATTTAACGGGTGTTTAATACTTCGTAAACATACGCACTCGCCAAGTGTACTTTTAGGGGGTGATATATTACTTGTTAAGTTAGTTACCGGGTGCCCACAGATAAGCATATACTTTTCATACTGTTTTGAATACGAAATCTCGTGGTCTACATTACATTGTTGTTTACAATCAAACTATAGCTCACCAACATTCGTGTTGACTTTTTAAAGCATGTATTTCTCAGGTGCTTAGACGTTGTTGCTTCTGCTATTAGACTTACTGTTATAGTATTGGTGTTATAAATTTGCTGTTACAGACTCGCTGTGTTAGACTTCTGCTGCATTGTTTAGAGATGTCTCAATCATGGAAGTTTTACTTTGCATTCACAACTTATGTTACATTTGAACAATGGTTTTGTAATGACCTTTGTGTCACGTTCTTATGTTAATGCTTTCTATTCGTAGAAGCACGTTATCCTTGTAAAACATTTGACGTTGGTAAAGACGTCATCTTTTGTAAAACATTTGACGTTGGTAAAGACGTTACCTTTTCATGAATGCATAACTTGTTTTTAAACAGCATATAGTATTATACCGTGTAATGGACCTGTTGTTGATGATCCGTACATTATGGTTTTATACGGGGCGTCACATTTGGTATCAGAGCATTGGTTGTAGGGAATTAAGTTGTGATGTTATGCGAGGTGTATATGAAATAGCTTATATTTTACTAGGAAATACTATTAAATACGATACAATTTTACACAAGATATTTATTTATTTAGAGAATGGATATACTTAAACCTTGCTACAACACTTATAGGCAGTGTACCTAATCGTACAGTAGTGTAGTTTTTAGTAAGTCCGGTTCGTTCCACAGGAAAAAATCTTTTAATCAAAGCTTAACGCTATATTAGTTTAATTTATAAAAATACAAATATATATATAAAAGTAATATTATTATTTTAAAGGGGGGTTTTTACCGTTTAATGACCGGTTTGTCGATCTTAAAACTTTAGTCGCAGTTAAAACCTAAATGTAAAATATTAAAAATAAATACAAGACTTAATTTAAAGCGTAAAGTAAATAACGATAATGAAATTGCGATAAATAAAAGTGCGATAATTAAAAAGTACGATAATTAAAAGTGCAATTAAATACAATAACAATGAAATAAAGTGCGATAATTAGAAGTGCAATTAAATATAAAATAAAGGAAATTAAATATGAAATAAAAGAATTATGCTTATTTAAACTTCCGTAATCATGATATTTGACGTGTTGATTTTAGTTTTATGCCCATGGGTTAATTGTCCTTTGTCCTGGATTATTTAATATGTCCGTATGGTTTTTGTCCATAACAGTCCATCAGTCATAAATATAAAGTGCGAGTGTCCTCGTCAAATTATCCTTATACCCGAAGTTAAATATTCCAACTAATTGGGGACTTAAACTGTAACAAGATTTTAATACTTTGTTTAATAATTACACCAGGATGTCGACTGAGTGTAACCCAAGGTTTTAATACTTTGTTATCAATTATGCCAAGTGTCCTTGTACATAATTTCACCCCTGTTTTAATAATTCTAGTGACTATTAATCCATTCCCGTGTCCGGTTAAATGAACGATTATTCGTACATATAAATATCCCGCCCATCGTGTCCGATTGAGTGTATATGGTTATTTATAGGGACGTCCAATTGTAAATCTTTATATTAAAATTAACAAACTATCATTTAGTTAAACAAATATAAAGCCCATTAATAGCCCATAGTCTAATTTCCACAAGTGTCGTTCTTTTGTCCAAACCTCAATTATGGTACAAAGCCCAATTACCCAATTTTAGTAATTAGCCCAACATCATGATTACTTTGTTTTAAATAAGCATAATAATAACTTAGCTACGAGACATTAAATTAAAAAGGTTGAACATAACTTACAATGATTAAAAATAGCATAGCATTACACGGACAGAATTTCGACTTACACCCTCACAACATTTGCTAACATACCCTTATTATTAGGAATTAAAATTAAAATTAAAATTAAAATATAAATATAATATTACGTATAGATATATTGAGATAGAAAAAGATGTGTTTTTGTGGTGCACCAAAGCTCGATTTTTATAGGCATGTGGGCTGGAACTGTGCACCATGCGATCGCATGGATTTATGCCTTCCAGGCCATGCGATCGCATGGCCAGCTGGGGAGAGCCACATTTGGTTGTTTTCTTCTGCCGACGTTTATTTAAATATAATATAATATATATATATATATATTAATTTTAAGAATTAATTATATATTATATTATATTCATATGCATAGTTGACTTGTAATTTTTAGTCCGTTGCGTCGAGCGTTGAGAGTTGACTCTGGTCCCGGTTCCGGATTTTCGAACGTCCTTGCGTACAATTTAATATCTTGTACTTTGCGTTTTGAATCTTGTACTCTTGTAATTTCGAGACGTTTCTTATCAATAATTGGAACCTTATTGATTGTATTTTGTACTTTTGAGCTTTTTGGTCGTTTGCGTCTTCAATTCGTCGAATCTGTCTTTTGTCTTCACCTTTTATTATTTAAACGAATATCACTTGTAAATAGAACAGTTGCAACTAAAAGCTTGTCTTTCTTGAGGGATAATGCTATGAAATATATGTTCGTTTTTAGCATTATCAAATATTCCCACACTTGAGTGTTGCTTGTCCTCAAGCAATATAGTCTTGAAATACTAGAATCACTTCTTTATTCTTCACACTTTGTACATCAGTGATTTCTTTACGGCGGTATAAACAATGGTAGTAACGTTGTGGTTTACAGTCCCACATGACTATAAAAATTTAGATCCTTTAAGAAATTGGATCTTTATGAAAACATTTGATCTTTTTGAAAATTAAATCTAGCTTTTACCCTAGATAAGTTTTCCGGAATAACCCTTCACCGGTGTTTGCAAATTGTTTTTGTGGGTTTGGTGGGTTTTAGATTTGAAAATTTTGGTTCAAAACTTATGGTTTTGTGTCACCCACTTGCTAACCTTGTATTGGGAAAGCAACACATCCAGTTTACTTGTTCCGTATATTACCTTTCGGTAAACTACCGTCCGGTTGTAAAGGAAAGCGTTGAACAAGTAACTGTTAAGGCAATGTCCCCTGACATGCTTTTAATTATGGTCTATAATGTGTCGGATGCAATTACTATCCTTGGTAGGAGCAATAGTAAAGCTCACCCTTATAATTTTTCGGTCTGGCACAAGGTCCTGTCTTTGACCATACTATGCAACCACCGTTCTTACGGTTGATACCCGATTTGGTTCAGGTGACCTAATGAATTCCAGGTGAATTCCTAGGATTTTACGTTCAATGGTAATGAACGCATTTAAAATGGGTTTTTAGAAAACAAATCGGTTTGTAATTTTGATCAAAATATTTTCTCGTTCAAGCTCGAGTTTAGATATCATCGAATTCCATGTGTTTGTAATTCTCAATCTTTAAGGTCAATCTCTAGGATTGAGTAATATCAGTCTTAAAAGCCGATTTTTAATCTTTAAGGAGATTATCCTTTCTGGGGATCTGATTCATTAGTCTTATCAAGCTAATTTGCACGGTGCCCCCCCATTTTACAAGACAGATCCTCTCATGGTTAGGATAAGTCTGACCACTTGGCGACCCTGTTTGATGCTGAGGTCCGTAGATTTCCTGCTGATTTTAGTGATGACTTTTCTAGGTTTTTCGTCAACCTACAGCTGGTCTGGACGACAACTTCATGACCTAAATCAAGAAGCGCGTGTCTTTTTCGGAAGACTTTACTTCCTTTTAATGATGGAATTGATTCATCGTGTAGATCCATCTTTTATTTTCTTTCATCGGGTAAAACAGTTAATTATCGTCCAAAACAAAAGTATTTTCAATTATTTGTACAAAAATATGTGATATATATTTTGAATAACTCGGTGAAAATTTCCCACACTTGGCTTTTATTTTCCTTTTTATTGTCCTCTATTCCATTTTAAATTAATTCTAACATTTTGGTTTGTTTCTCAATTTATGTCCTTTCCGAGGTAACAATAATTTCGGTGTTAACACCTAGTTTTATCATTCATAAATATGTATAAACATGATTTTGAGTTCATTTAATTGAAAGTTTTGAAAATTTTTACTAGAATTGGGTAGTCAGTATATAAGACTAGGGCTGTTCTTTATTATCAGAGAGCACTAGATTTTAATACAACTACTACTTTACTAGTATTTCTAATGGTAACCAAGTGTATAAAGTAAAAATTTTAAAATCCGAAAGAATTTAACCCCTTCCCACACTTAAGATCTTGCAATGCCCTCATTTGCAAGAAATCAGTAACAATTTAAATTATTGAGGGTGATTAGCGTAAAAATGATTAAATTTTACCAAAGTTTCCAAACATATTGGCGTTTGTTTGCTGAATGATAAACGGTGCATATCATTTGTTCATTCCGTCTGTTGTTACATCACATTTATTTGTCATCTTGTCGTCAAAATTAGTAGCTTTTGCTGAACTTAATGCCAGTCTTTGAAAATGCGCTGTTTTACCCTGTTTTGTACAATTTACAATATACATACATACAAATATAAACATGCATGGCAATTTGAAATGGGACTTAATATCCCACTTTCAAATCCTAAATGTGAAATACTAGTACACAATAATAATAAAAATGATAAAGATTACATAAGTATATTCAATAACATAAGTTTAAACACGAATAAGTAAAAAGATAAAAACATAAAAATCATATAAATAACCAAATGGAACTAAATCAGTCTGGATATGGGTTCCAGTTCATCTCGTCAGGTGGGTTCCATTGTTGGTTATAGGTGTTCTGATAGGCTTGGTTATAGTCATACCGGTTAAAGGGTGGTCGGATATCGGGGCTGTGTGGTGGAAAATGAGCAGGTCGAGTAGGTACATAGTTATTTGGTACCTGATATGATAGCTGGCTCATGATTTGGTGCTGATGAACTAACCAGCTATCGTGTTGGCGTCACCTATAATCCTCATATACTCGCTCGGAGTTCCACTGCTCATACATACTATGTCTGGCCGCGTTCGTTATTGCTTCCTCATCTATACGAACGTGGACGTCAAGAATAGCATCTCGAAAGACATCCCTAATGTCTTTCGCCTCCTCCATTTCCTCGTCTGAGCCTCTCTCTACCTGAGGATGAGATCCCTCATAGGGTACTGCCTGGTTACGTCTACTTTTCAATACCTTAGCACCCACATAAACTTTCAATCCTAAGGGCTCAACCTGTTCTCTACAAAGCTGTAATGGACCTCCTTAGTTCCTATCAACACCTAAATACTCTCTAATGAGAGTAACAAAAATACCTCCTCCTATTATACTCCCGTCCTGCATTCCCTCTACCATTTTAGATAAATAAAAAGCAACACAGTAAGGGATATTGACAAAGTATCTAGGATCCCGAATACACTTTAGGTAGAATAAATCATGTAAGGTAATTTTTTCTTTATTATGACCTCTCTGTGTAATCGAGTTAGCCAAAAATCTATGAATAATACGAAGCTCGGCTCTGTCAATATGTGTATAGGAGCGTCCTCTTGCTCGTGTAAAAACACCAAAATGTGACATACGCCTCCAAATGGCGTCAGCGTCAAAGTTGCTATCTACCCTTTCACCATAATTAATCAAGTTTGTACAATCGAGTAGTAGCAACTCACCAGGAGTATATATCTGTAAAGCCCTGGCCATGTCCAGCATGGACATTCTGTACATCCTACCACCAAGGATAAACCTAAGAAATCTTCTATCATCTATTCTAACTATATTTGTATCAAGTGATACAGTACTCATCAACTCAACACACCATTCCTTATATACAGGTCTACGAATGGTGAAAAGACGTTCCCAATCTGTAAAAGAAGAACTGCCATACCTTTGTACCAAAAGCTGTCTAACACAGTCAGCTAGATGGACTGTTTCCAATGGGGCCCAATCGATTACCCTTGGCACCTCTACATTTTTTGTTACCAATTTGAATTTGTTCCTTTGATATGTCTCGTAATCTCTCCATCTCCTATCAAATCTCAGATTAGGATGCAGAGTGTGCTCAGGAATCGTTGGGAATTCTACTTGCGGCCTCATTGGGAATACTATGAATTCATCAACAAACTGTACCGGATCATAATAAGGTATGTGCTGATCAGGCTGTTGTTGTGGTTCTTGTTGTGGTTCTTGTTCGTGTTGCATTTCTGGTTCTGATTCTGGTGCTGGTCGTCTAGATGATGATGCTCCTGAACCTCCAGTATCGGCTTTCTGCAAAACACATTAAACACAAAATTTGTGCATCCAAATATGCATTAGTGTTAGCAAAATAACAACTTAAAACAATCACTATAACATGTTAAATCAAAATTAAACTTATACACATTTTCACAATTTTTCACAATTCTACACTTTTCAAATAAGCACATATGAAAATGTATACAAAGTTCATAAGCATTTAACTCAAATAACATGTCAAAATAGTCATTACTAATAATTAAACAAGTCTCAAATGGTAAATATATCAAATTAATCAAGTTCATGAATTTTGGACTTAAAAAGTCCACTTTAATCTCCAAAAATCATGTTTGGATCATTTAACTACCTAAACATGTTACACTACTCAATTTAGCAATAATTCATGACGAAAATCGGCCATAACCTGTTTATATCAAAAAGCCCCAAATTGCTCAAGAACACAAACCCTAGATTTCTAAAAATTTTGAAGTTTTTGGCTTCAAATCATGTTAAATAGCATCAATCTAGGTTATACATTCATAAAATACTAACAATTTAACACTAATTACACTAGAAATTAACAAAATTGCATTAGGTAAAAAATTGGTAATTATCACAAAAACTAGGAATTTATACAGTTTAGGGGTGTAATTTTTACCATTTTGCTGAAGAATGAGAATCTAGGCATGATTAGAGCAAGAAAAATGACGAATTATGGCGAAAAATGGCGAATTTTAGAGAGGATTTTGGGGTTGGTTCGTGTAAATGTGTGTGTGTTTGTGTTAAAGAACAGGCGACTGAGCAATATGCTTCTGGCCAGATTTTACCCTCCATGCGATCGCATGGAGGGATAGTGAAAATCCCATGCGATCGCATGGGTACCCGGCTACAGTGATTTCTGATTTTTTTTTTTAATAAAACCTTATACTTTATAAAACTTATAATTAATTAAATTTTAAAAATTTTGTTTTCCTTTAGGAGAGAGGGCGTTTCGGATCGATGTCCTAGTCTGTCCCTCGACAAAATTTTAAAATTTGTCAAATCAAAGCGCGGTTTTAAAAGTAAAGATTTTTTTTGGGGTTTTTTTTAATGTTTTTGGCATACTTTAGTTCAATAAGATTAAAAATAATGATAATAAACGTTCTCGTCCCTCTCTCGGGTAAAACAATTTCGGTTCAACTACATAGTCTTCAACTCACGACGAATTTTAAAAATCATATTTTTAACTTAACGAAATAAAGTAAATTTTTGTTTTTAAATTCACACCAAACTTAAATTTAAAAATTCATAAAAATAAAATTCACACCAAACTTAAATTATATTTTTGTTTTTATACAAACAAACTTATATTAAAAATATTAATTTTCCAAATATTTACAATTTTAAATAAGTTTACAATATTAAATTAATATTAAATTATAAAAACATGGTAAAAATAAAATTAAAAATCTTTTTGGCTTTTATCCCACTTTAATTAATCAAATATTATCAAAAATATACGCCCCTCTTTTCGGTAAATTAATTTTGATTCCATGACCTAATTTAACTCATGACGAATTTTTGAAATATTTTGTTTTGATTGATTAAAGATATTTATACCTTAAGAATAAACGTTAAATTTCGCAGTGATGTAATAAATTTTTGTATGATATTAATAATTTCGGTCGCCAAACCTAATTTTATTCAATACCAATTTAATACTTTATAGCGAACAAATTAGCGTTTATTATCAAAAGGTTAAAAATAAAAATAAAAATAAAAACTGTACAGACTTACCTGTGAGATAGTATTCTTAGTGATATGATCTATCCCATTCATAAGATAGTCGGTTTAATTGATTTTCCATGGCTACATAGGCGTAACCTCGAGCATTCAGTGTTTTTTCTTCTAAACATGTGAACGGTCCGTCTCTGCATAAAGTAACAAATTCGGTGTTTGAATAAGTTTGATTATTTGAACATTTACCTCCATGTGACCATTTTTCGCATTTGTGACATTTTTCAAGGTGTCGTGCTCTTCTTTTTGCTGCGGATTTTGATTTTCCTTTACCAAATTGTAACTTATTATCTTCGCATCTGGATTCTTTTCTTACTCCGTCCAATCTTTCTCTGATTACTGATACTAGTTCACTCGGAAGTGCGTCATTATTACGTTTAGTGATCAAAGCGTGTAGCATTAGACCATGGTTGAGTTCACAGGAAGTCTTCATTTCCTAAAAAAAATAAAAATTCAGAATGGGGGGAGAAGACTAGTTCTTTAGGGTCTGCTAGGGAAAGACCATTCGGGTTCCATTTTCGAGAACTACACGAAAACAGACAATCTAACTCTAACAGAAATACATAAAATCCTTAAAAGACTTGATTCTCCCCACACTTAGTTAGCTGTGGTATCGAAATTGTGATTAACTTCGTTGTCGACTTCCATCGTACTATCTATGTAATGTTTAACTCTGTGACCATTAACTTTAAATTCAATCCCATTTGAATTTATTAATTCTACTGTTCCGTATGGGAAAACTCTTTTGACTATGAATGGTCCAGACCATCTTGATTTCAATTTTCCAGGAAATAGCTTGAATCGTGAATTGAAAAGAAGAACTCTGTCTCCTTCTTTGAATTCTTTTGAACTTCTGATTCTTTTATCATGCCATTTCTTAGTTCTTTCTTTATAGATTAATGAATTTTCGTATGCTTCATGTCTTAATTCTTCTAATTCGTTTAGCTGACTTAACCGTAGACGTCCAGCTTCATGTAAATCAAGATTACATGTCTTCAAAGCCCAAAATGCTTTGTGTTCAATTTCTACTGGAAGATGACATGCTTTTCCATAAACGAGTCTAAAAGGTGTGGTTCCAATTGGAGTTTTGTAGGCTGTTCTAAAAGCCCAGAGTGCATCCTCCAATTTAATGGACCATTCCTTCGGATTTGATCCTACGGTTTTCTCTAGAATACGTTTCAAAGCTCGGTTGGTATTTTCAACTTGTCCACTTGTTTGTGGATGATAAGCGGTGGAGATTTTATGAGTTACTCCATATCTTTTAAGAACTTTCTCAAGTTGATTATTACAAAAATGAGTACCCCGATCACTTATTAAAGCTTTCGGTGTTCCAAACCTTGCAAAAAGACATTTTAAAAAGTTGACTACAACTCGTGCATCGTTAGTTGGGAGAGCTTGTGCTTTCGCCCATTTAGATACATAATCAATGGCTACGAGAATATAGTGATTATTATGAGATTTTGGAAATGGACTCATAAAGTCAATACCCCAAATGTCAAATACTTCACATACTTGAATGACATTTTGTGGCATTTCATCACGTTGACTTATTTTTCCGGCCCTTTGACAAGCATCACAGGATTTGCAAAGAAGGTGTGCGTCTTTGTAAATTGTAGGCCAATAGAATCCAGCATCATAAACTTTTCTTGCTGTTAGTTGAGGCCCATAATGCCCTCCTGTTGGTCCTGTGTGACAATGGTTTAAGATTTTACTAGCTTCATCTCCGAATACACATCGGCGTATTATTCCATCTGGACAACTTTTAAACAAATGTGGATCTTCCCAGAAATAGTTTTTATATCACTAAAGAATTTCTTTCGTTTTTGGTACGACAATCCTTTTTCAAGGAATCCACATACTAAGTAGTTTGCATAGTCTGCAAACCATGGAATTTCATTATAATCTATCTTCAATAGATATTCATCAGGAAAGTTGTCTTGTATGGCCGATTCATTTAGAACTTCTAATTCAGGATTTTCAAGACGAGAAAGATGATCAGCGGCGAGATTTTCTGCTCCTCTTTTATCTCGGATTTCAATATCAAACTCTTGTAAGAGTAAGATCCAACGGATTAATCTTGGTTTGGCATCTTGTTTCAAAAATAGGTATCTAAGAGCAGAATGGTCGGTATAGACCACCATTTTTGCTAGAACGAGATATGAACGAAATTTGTCAAAAGCAAAGACAATAGCAAGGAGTTCTTTTTCAGTAGTTGTGTAATTCGTTTGTGCTCCTTGTAATGTCTTACTAGCATAATATATAGGTTGAAATCGTTTTTCAATCCTTTGTCCTAAAACGGCTCCCATTGCAAAATCACTTGCATCGCACATAAGTTCAAACGGTAGATTCCAATTTGGTGTTATCATGATCGGCGCATTAGTGAGTTTCTCTTTAAGAATATTAAAAGATTTGATACATTCATCTGAAAAGATGAATGGAGCATCCTTTTCTAGGAGTTTATTCATAGGAGTGGCAATTTTAGAAAAATCTTTTATGAAACGTCGGTAAAAACCGGCATGCCCTAGAAAACTCCTAACTCCTCTAACATTGGTGGGATGTGGAAGTTTAGCAATTACATCTACTTTAGCTCTATCCACTTCAATTCCTTCCTTTGAAATTTTATGACCAAGAACGATGCCTTCTTTAACCATGAAATGGCATTTCTACCAATTAAGTACTAGATTTGATTGTTCGCATCTAATAAGCATTCGTTTCAGATTAACTAGACATGATTCAAAAGTATCACCGAAGACTGAAAAGTCATCCATGAAAACTTCCATGCATTCTTCTATCATGTCGTGAAAAATCGCCATCATGCACCTTTGAAAGGTTGCAGGGGCGTTGCAAAGTCCAAATGGCATGCGTTTGTAAGCAAAAGTACCATAAGGGCATGTGAATGTGGTTTTCTCTTGATCTTCGGGTGCTATTGGAATTTGAAAGTATCCGGAAAAACCATCTAGAAAACAATAGTAACTATTTCCGGCTAATCTTTCCAACATTTGATCAATGAAAGGTAAGGGAAAGTGATCTTTTCTGGTGGCGTCATTTAATTTTCTATAATCAATACAAACACGCCATCCTGTTACAGTCCCAGTAGGAATAAGTTCATTTTTCTCATTTGTAATGACAGTCATGCCACCCTTCTTAGGCACGCATTGAACTGTGCTTACCCATGGACTATCAGAAATTGGATAAATTAAACCTGCATCTAGCAGTTTAATAATTTCTTTCTTAACAACATCTTGCATATTATGATTTAGTCTTCGTTGGCGTTGCACATACGTTTTATGACCTTCTTCCATAAGGATTTTATGCGTGCAATACGAAGGACTTATTCCTTTAATATCATGAATCTTCCATGCAATGGCTGGTTTATGAGCTTTCAACACAGAAATGAGTTGTGATTTCTCATTTTCAGTAAGAGAAGACGATATTATTACAGGTAATTCAGATTCACCATGTAAATAAGCGTATTCCAAATGGTTTGGAAGTGGCTTTAACTCTAATGTCGGAGGTTCTTCTATCGATGATTTATATCGATATCTGTCTTCTTCTTCTAACATTTGAATTTCTTCTGTTGTTGGTTCATATCCATTAGCTATTAGTGTAGCTAACATTTCAGCTTCATCAATTGGTTCAGTTCCTTCTCCTAAAGAACATTCTCCTGTTCCTTGTAATCCTGGAAATTCTTCTAATAATTCTGCATGTGAATCTATAGTTTGAATATAATAACATGTATCATCTGCAGAATGCGGTTGTTGCATTGCTCTATCAACTGAAAAGGTAACACTCTCATCCTCTATACTTAGGGTCAGTTTCTTACCAAACACGTCTATCATTGCTTTAGCCGTGTTTAAGAATGGTCTTCCTAATATGAGAGGAACTTGAGAATCTTCTTCCGTGTCCAGAACAACAAAATCTACTGGAAATACTAAAGTACCAACTTTAACTAGCATGTTCTCCATTATCCCTCTAGGATATTTTATTGATCTATCGGCTAGTTGTATGCTTATTCTTGTTGGTTTCAATTCTCCAAGGTCTAGTTTAGCGTATAGTGAATACGGCATTAAATTTATACTAGCACCTAAGTCTGCCAATGCTTCTATTAAACTAAGACTACCCAGAAAATATGGAATTGTGAAACTTCCTGGATCAGATAGTTTTTCTGGTATCTTATTCAACAACACTGCTGAACAATTAGCATTCATAGTAACAGCCGAGAGTTCTTCCATTTTCTTTTTATTCGATATTAGATCTTTCAGAAATTTAGCATATCTAGGCATTCCTGAAATTACATCAATGAAAGGAAGATTTACATTTATTTGTTTAAACATATCCAAGAATTTGGATTGCTCGGCTTCAAGTTTCTCTTTTTTCATCTTACTCGGGTAAGGAAGTGGTGGTTGGTATGGTTTAACATAAGGTTTAGCCTTAACTGTGTTATCTTCATTAACCTTTTCAACTACCGGTTCTTTTTCCTTATCTTGTTCAGGTTGTGGTTCTTGTGGAGTAGGAATAGCTTCATCAGAATTTTCAGGTATTTCAGGTGGTTTAAGTGTTGTACCACTTATTGTGGTAATAGCTTTAGCTGTTTCATTCTGGGGGTTTGCATTTGTATCACTAGGTAAACTTCCCGACTTTCTTTCACCTATTAACCTTGCTAGGTTACTTACTTCTTGTTCCAAATTTTGAATAGAAGCTTGTTGATTTCTAAATGCTTGAGCATTTTGTTCATTAGTTTGTTTCTGAGATGTAAAAAACTGCATTTGAGTTTCAACTAGCTTCGTCATCATATCTTCTAAATTCAGCTTTTTATCATCGGTTTGTTGTGGTTTGTTTTGAAAATTAGGTCTTTACTGGTTGTAAGTATTGTTGGATACTTGTTGATTGTTAGGACCTTGTTGGTTGTTGTATGGAATATTTCGGTTATAGTTCTGATTTTGATTGTAAATAGGTCTTGGCGGTTGATAATTATTCTGATAATTATTTCCAGGCCTTTGGTTTAGATATGAAACATTCTCTCTTTGTTCCATTGTTAGCTCAATACTAAGACAATCTTTTGTCAAATGTGGTCCTCCACACTGCTCACAACTAATTCGTATTGAGTGTATATCCTTAGTCATCTTTTCCATTCGTCTCTCCACAGCATCTATCTTTGCTGAAATGGAATCTAAGTCATGGCTAGAATCGGCTCTAGCTACTTTAGATGATCTAACGATATCTTTTTCTTGGTGCCACTCATGTGAGTGGGAAGCAGTGTTATCAATAATTTTATAAGCATCAGTTTCGGTTTTCTTCATAATAGAACCACCAGCTGCTGTATCGATGTCTTTCCTTGTAGTGATGTCGCATCCTTGGTAGAATATTTGTACTATTTGACAGGTGTCTAAACCATGTTGCAGACATCCTCTTAATAACTTTCCAAATCTAGTCCACGCCTCATATAGAGTTTCATTTGGCTTCTGTGTGAACGTAACAATTTCTCCTTGAAGTCTTACGGCTTTAGATGCCGGAAAGAATTGTCTAAGAAATTTTTCAACTAAAACGTCCCAGGTATCAATCGCCCCTTCAGGTAACGATTTCAACCAATCTTTGGCTTCTTCCTTTAAAGTCCAGGGAAATAACATGAGATATATCTGTTCATCTTCCACTTCTCGGATTTTAAATAGTGTGCAAATCCTATTAAAGGTACGAAGATGTTCATTTGGATCTTCCTTCGGCGCACCACTAAATTGGCATTGATTAGTCACCATGTGTAGAATTTGTCCTTTGATTTCATAATCTGGCGCATTAATGTCTGGATGAGTAATTGCGTGACCTTGGCCAGTGCGTTTAGCTCTCATTCGGTCTTCCATACTTAAAGGTTCCAGATTCTCCATAATTGAATTTGTTGAATCGGAATCACTAGAGGATTCTGATTTAATGGTTCGTTCCTCAACAATCTCTGTTTGAATGATTGGTGTTTCCGGAGGAAAAATTAACGGTTCAGGATCTATGAATTGTCCCTGAATATTCTCCGGATTCTCAATTGTGAGGTCGGGTTCAAAAAATGGATTATCGGAAATTTGAATTGGAGTACTTGGTCGACTGGATGACGATTCTAAAGGAAAATCAACGGCGGCAATATTTGCTAGATGTCTTGATCTGGTTACAGGTGGTGAACGTACAAAAGGTGGTGAACGTCTTGCTCGGTGCATTCACTGAATATCCTATTAGTTTTTAAAAAGGAAAGAAAAATTATATAAGTTATCCAATCAATAGACTTTTCTGATTTTGCCCACGTTTTGAATAGCCAAAAGATGCAGCAGAGGGGCAGGATTCGTTTGGTCTCAATATAATTGAGTACTGTTTGGCTCCAATAACCCGGTCCACGTACAAATCCAACTATTACTACGAACCAGAAAATTTTGATGTATCAATTTAACCACTTAAAATAAATTTTCGTAATTTTAAGAAATTTAGATAAGAAGTAGAATAAAAATCTATGTCCTAAAACTAGAATGGCGAGAAATAAGAAAGAAAAAGAGCGCGTCGAGAAATAAGGAAGAAAAAGAAAAGAGTTGAAAAATAAAAATCGTCGGAAAATAAGAAAGAAAAAGAGTGACTTATAAAACTTTAAAACACTCGACTAACCCAACCTTATTACTATCACTAACTTAAAATTATAATCGCAAATTGAGATTACTAATTAGAATGATAATTGATACATAGGTAAAAGGCGTCTAAAAATATTAAAGCTTACAAGAAAAACTATATCTCAAATGGCAATATCTTAAAAAGGTACTAAAACTTAAAAAGACGTCGCAAAATTCTAAAGCACTTTAATCTTAGTCTAAAGAAAAAGCACTTAAGGGATTTTATGGCAAAGCCTAAAAATCTAAATAAAAAAAAATAACTATGGCAAAAATTATGAATTAATAACTAAATACGAGCGAAAAATACAAATATTACGCTAAAACAATTAAAAAGGGACAAAATATAAAAATATACTAAAAGTTGTAAAAATTACAATTTTTATAAAAATATTATTTTTATATTATTTATTTAATAAAACTATTAATTTTAAAATTTAAATAAACTAATTAAACTAAAAATACAAATTAAATAAATAACACTAAATTAAATTATATAATATATAACCCTAATTAGGGTTTAAATATAATAATAATAATTATAATCCGTAATTAATGCAGGCTGCAGTCAACTGTGGCGTGTCAGACGGGCTCATGCGATCGCATGAGTCCTAAGCTACCCGGCCAAGCGATCGCATGGGCTAGGGTTTCGGGCCACAGAGTGGGCAGCTACAGTACCGGACTCGAGTTTTAATATATATATTTTTTTATTTTCTGTTTTTGCTGTAAAATATATTTATAAAATATATTTATAAATTAAATAAAACTTATATTTTTACAAACTAAAAAATAGAAATAAAGAAACTTTATAAAGCTTAAATATTTACCAAACTCTTAAAAATATTTATATTTTTGTTTTTCTTTTTATATTTTTGAATATTTAAAACGTATTTTTACAAAAGCGTATTTTTTTTATAAAAGTAAACTAAAAAGAAAAATCTTTTTTTTTATATATATATTAGCGTTGCGCTTCCGGCTTTTAAGCTAGATTGTCCCCGGCAGCGGCGCCAAAAAATACTTGATGTTATGCGAGGTGTATATGAAATAGCTTATATTTTACTAGGAAATACTATTAAATACGATACAATTTTACACAAGATATTTATTTATTTAGAGAATGGATATACTTAAACCTTGCTACAACACTTATAGGCAGTGTACCTAATCGTACAGTAGTGTAGTTTTTAGTAAGTCCGGTTCGTTCCACAGGGAAAAATCTTTTAATCAAGCTTAACGCTATATTAGTTTAATTTATAAAAATACAAATATATATAAAAGTAATATTATTATTTTAAAGGGGGGTTTTTACCGTTTAATGACCGGTTTGTCGATTTTAAAACTTTAGTCGCAGTTAAAACCTAAATGTAAAATATTAAAAATAAATACAAGACTTAATTTAAAGCGTAAAGTAAATAACGATAATGAAATTGCGATAAATAAAAGTGCGATAATTAAAAAGTACGATAATTAAAAGTGCAATTAAATACAATAACAATGAAATAAAGTGCGATAATTAGAAGTGCAATTAAATATAAAATAAAGGAAATTAAATATGAAATAAAAGAATTATGCTTATTTAAACTTCCGTAATCATGATGTTTGACGTGTTGATTTTAGTTTTATGCCCATGGGTTAATTGTCCTTTGTCCTGGATTATTTAATATGTCCGTCTGGTTTTTGTCCATAACAGTCCATCAGTCATAAATATAAAGTGCGAGTGTCCTCGTCAAATTATCCTTATACCCGAAGTTAAATATTCCAACTAATTGGGGACTTAAACTATTACAAGATTTTAATACTTTGTTTAATAATTACACCAGGATGTCGACTGAGTGTAACCCAAGGTTTTAATACTTTGTTATCAATTATGCCAAGTGTCCTTGTACATAATTTCACCCCTGTTTTAATAATTCTAGTGACTATTAATCCATTCCCGTGTCCGGTTAAATGAACGATTATTCGTACATATAAATATCCCGCCCATCGTGTCCGATTGAGTGTATATGGTTATTTATAGGGACGTCCAATTGTAAATCTTTATATTAAAATTAACAAACTATCATTTAGTTAAACAAATATAAAGCCCATTAATAGCCCATAGTCTAATTTCCACAAGTGTCGTTCTTTTGTCCAAACCCCAATTATGGTACAAAGCCCAATTACCCAATTTTAGTAATTAGCCCAACATCATGATTACTTTGTTTTAAATAAGCATAATAATAACTTAGCTACGAGACATTAAATTAAAAAGGTTGAACATAACTTACAATGATTAAAAATAGTGTAGCGTTACACGGACAGAATTTCGACTTACACCCTTACAACATTTGCTAACATACCCTTATTATTAGGAATTAAAATTAAAATTAAAATTAAAATATAAATATAAATATTACGTATAGATATATTGAGATAGAAAAAGATGTGTTTTTGTGGTGCACCAAAGCTCGATTTTTATAGGTATGTGGGCTGGAACTGTACACCATGCGATCGCATGGATTTATGCCTTCCAGGCCATGCGATCGCATGGCCAGCTGGGGAGAGCCACATTTGGTTGTTTTCTTCTGCCGACGTTTATTTAAATATAATATAATATATATATTAATTTTAAGAATTAATTATATATTATATTATATTCATACGCATAGTTGACTTGTAATTTTTAGTCCGTTGCGTCGAGCGTTGAGAGTTGACTCTGGTCCCGGTTCCGGATTTTCGAACGTCCTTGCGTACAATTTAATATCTTGTACTTCGCGTTTTGAATCTTGTACTCTTGTAATTTCGAGACATTTCTTATCAATAATTGGAACCTTATTGACTATATTTTGTACTTTTGAGCTTTTTGGTCGTTTGCGTCTTCAATTCGTCGAATCTGTCTTTTGTCTTCACCTTTTATTATTTAAACGAATATCACTTGTAAATAGAACAGTTGCAACTAAAAGCTTGTCTTTCTTGAGGGATAATGCTATGAAATATATGTTCGTTTTTAGCATTATCAGGTTGCATTAGTGTGTCTTGACCGAGTCGAGTAGGATTCACTAATAGGACTAATCTACAACTTGCTCGTTTACTTGTTTCTGCGAAACTGCTGCATGCTACTGTTATATATTACTGCATGTTACTGCTCATTACTACTGCATGCTACTGGTTACCTGATACTACTGCATGACACTACTATCCACTATAGTTTTGTGTACTGCAATAAACTACCTAGGTTGTTGTTGATGCTATTTCTTGCCACATGTCTGCTATCCGCTGTACCGACTTGGAAAATTTATCTTTCCTAGTTCAGATGTTTTTCTGAACCCTTTTCCCACTCGTCTAACCCTAAGAACTAGTAATGTAATCCACCTGTTACTACCGTTTCACCGTTCCAGAGATCGAAACATTACTTCACGCAATCTAGGAAGAGTACCCCTCGGATTACACGCCCACTAAAGTTGATCCTCGGAGGAGGAGATATGTGAGGACTTGTCAGAGTAACCGCACCTCGCCCCACCCCCAATCTCACCCCAATTAGACACGTACAACGTATGAACATTAGAAGGTTGTTCAGTTTCCGCAAGTTGACCCGTATCCCGTACGCTTTCATGACCGTCACTTATCTCTTTCATCCTTCACCACTACTCGACGATCTAACGACACTTCTGGACTTAGGTCCCTAACACTCTTAGGCATTGGAGAAGTTGGGAAGAAATCTCCTTTCACAAGGTCATAGTGTCTTCCACTGATGCTCAGCCATACCCAAAGACTTAGGAGTGTAACGACCCGACAAAATTGTCATTGACGGCGCCGTTAACTTAGGTCTCGTTGTGTGGTCATAGTCTGGTCTCGTTGCGTGGTCATAGTCCCTAAATGAGATGCGTTTGACCAAAATTATGTCGCATTCATTTGAAACGTGCATGACTTGCAAAGTTTTAAGTTACCAAACGGTTCGACAACAAGTTTAAGTTTACAAAAGTTGTAAAGTATAAATGAAATAACTTGCGACATAGCATAAGTTGAAAATCACGGTTGCTATAAATAGCATAAGTATGTAAACAATATGTTTGAATCCAAAGGTGCTATCATTAGCGTATGCATGTATGCTTGACCCCAAGCAAGTTATCAAAGTGTGCGAAAGCATGTATCAAGTAGCCAAGTATGAACCTGAGTTTCAAAAAGAAAAGTGCGGCGTTAATACTCGAGTGATAACTGTCATTGTAAGAGGTATCGGCTAACGGCAATGATACAAGTTCGTGATATGTTTTCCAAGGTTTGAATCGTACGTTTACTTGGTCCGTCGGTTTGTGGATGATACGCGGTACTCATGTCTAAATGCGTTTCCAAGGCTTTTTGTAAGTCTAGAAGTGAAACGAGCATCTCGGTCCGAAACGTGGTACATTTCTTTAAGATATATTTGAACAAGTTTGTTAGGACTTGAAAACGTTTGTTAGAACAAGTTTCTTATCGGTTTCTGAAAACATTCGTTAGGACTATTCACCCTCGTGTCGAATACTAGTATAACGTGAGGAGTCTCTCTCTTCATTGAGAATTTAGATAGAAGATTTCCTTATACGAAAGTACGAGTGTGATGCGAGAGAAATTTCCGCCTCGATGTGAGTATACCAAGCATTTTGTAGTTCGTCGATAAAACTGTGCGAAAATGAGATAGTATACACGTGTAGCATATGTTTTGAAGTTGAAATAATTGGTCATTTATTTAGAAGCATAAATATGATTTGGTAATAATCAAAGGTGTGTCCTTGGTATGGTTGTTATCAATATTCTCGAAGTTTTTGGATGTCCAACAAGAAAAATAAAGTCATGTACATGGCACATGGTGGTAATTAGGTTGATCGAGTCCAATCACCATCACGAGTCATTAGAACTTTGGTATGACTTACCATAATATAACCACATTGATCGAGTGTCGTTATATTACGCTAAATCATACCTCCATTCCCACATCACTCCATAGAATCAAGTTCGTGTAATTGTGATGATTTAAAATGAACAAAGTGTAACGACATCTCTAACGTGACTCGTATTTAATCGAAAGAATTAGTGCAACTCTGAAGAAGCGTTTCCCCGAAGAAAGTGTATAGATGATTGTTCACGTCAATCCGGTTAAAGTCAAACAACAATGTCTTTAGGTACGAAAAGAGTAACGAATTATGATAACGAATAGTACGCAACCGTATTGATAAGTAGTGATGACGATACTCACCTAGAGTAGTGGTGGTAGTACCAAGAAGTGGTAGATAGTAAGGAACACCGGTGTAACATCGGTAGTGGTTAATGATTGCCATGGTGGTGGAAACTTTATAGTACTTGTGGATAGTAAGCTGGGACGGTGGTGAATAACAACATGGGAGACAGAGTTCCCGAACTAGTGTGACTAATGTAGTCGTCATCCCCCTTATGCATATGAATCTTAAGTTTACGTGTGTTACCAGAATGTGGCAGAATATGAGTTCGTATGATGAAAGTTTGGTACCATTATGGAATTTACCTAAGAAAGATTCAAGTATAAATGCACAAGTAGTCAAGTAAGTGCTATCTATAGCAAATGCAAGTCAGATGCAATGGTTAACTATCCAGTTGTAGTCTAGATTCACTAATGCGTCCTAACGACTCTGTCAGACATACTAATGCATATCCTAGTGCAACAACCGACCTTTTTCATTTACTAACGTTACTTGTCCGTTAAATATTTAACGGTGATTACTTAGAACTTTATGTGTTTGATTGATTTAAATGCATACTTGATCCTAGTGGATTACTTGCATTAATATGGTTATATTAATTGATGAACTTGTTTCGGATAACGGAATACCTAGAAAATGACAAGATTAAGATAATCGTCTAGAAAGCTTTTCAGTATACGGAATTCAGAAAAGCAATAAAATAATTATTTATAATAATTATTGACTTTATGAAAAAATATTTAATTTATTATATATTTAATGAATTAAACTTGGTGGGATGCATTTTAACGACTAGTTAACGTTCCGGAGACCCGGTATGGTTAACGACACTCGAAACGGACCACGCGCATACAAGAAAATAACGAAACGAATGGTATTTCACTTTTAATAATTATTTTATGTAATTATTATGTTTTAAGAATACTTTTAATTTATTAGAAGTTTTAAGAATTTAAAACGCGTAGAATTCGCTAAAACGCTCAGTTAACGTCCTAGTTTGCGTTTTCGGCTAACGACACTTAATGGGTATACTTAGGAAACTTGTCTAGCAACATTTGTGAGCCCATGGACTCCTTTTATAGCCCTTGGCCAAAATTCATCCCATGGGGCTCCATTCCTTGTTAAATTGTGGACTTTTTGGAATCGATTTTTAGTGTAGTTATGTCCTGGAGTTGTTCATGATTTAATGATTTATGTGCTATGAGCTATAGTTGGATCTTTCTATGACGTACGAATTTCTAAGGCATGCTTTAAGGTGCAAAAGTGCAATATACTTAATTATGACTTGTAAAGTGATACTTGACCTAGGTTTGACTTATTGATTATGTTTGTATGACCTACTGAGATGTTTGACTTTAGTTGACCACTTTGACTGAGTTGACTTTAGGGTTGACTTTGGTTAACTTTTGTTGACTTGCTTGGATTAGTTGACTTTTACTTGTTCGTTGAGTCAGTCTGAGCACTAGGACTTTGGGTACACTATGGGTATACTTAAGATGACTTACATGGTTAGGTTGCGTTGTTCGGTTGAGATTGTTTGACTACAGTACATTTTGCTAAGATATTTCAGGTGCTTTTGCTAAGGTGAGTCTACAGTCCCTTTTTCATCAACATTTTTGGGATGAGATACATGCTACTTTTGAACTCTTTTCTTAAACTGTTTTTACAACGATATTACATATTAGGCACGAGTAACTTACCAAGAATATACATATGAGTTCAGATCAAAAATCCCTTAGCTTTATTATATTAGTTACTTTGTAAGCTCGACTTATAGGGACGGTACCGTTAGGTTTGACAAACCTCGTCTAAAACATAGCAGGCGTCTATTTTGTTGTTACTCGTACACTTTATCGGTGTAGCGCAATGATAGGGTAAACTGAAGACGTGGGCTCGGCCTACGCAAAGGTTAAAGCTTTATAATCAAGTGCTCATGATAAGTGTATATCATTACGAAGCTTTTCAGAAATCTCGTGGCCTAACTTACGATGAATGTTACTTAAATATGATGTTTGCAAACTTGAACTAGACATGTTAATGTCTACAAACAGATGAAACGAAAAGAGCTTTTTGATGTCACTCACAGTTGAAACTTGACATCTTACAAACAGTTTATTACTTAGCATTTGCTATATGCAAACTTTTGAGATTAAACCTTAGCGGTTTATTCAGATATACGTTTTTAAGAAATGATTTTCGACAAACGATTTATGGAAACTATTTTATGAAACATACGAGAACTATTTACTCTAACTTGTAGATTCACTCAACTTTATATTGATCCGGTTTGCATGTTTTATCTCAGGATTAGTTGCTTCCACTGTAGAACACTGCTGTTATGTAGAAGTCAAGCCAAGCATTGGGACCAAATTTAATACGCCGTTAGTGGATTCTGACGGGGTATTACATTTGGTATCAGAGCTTTGGCTATAGGGAACTAGGATACATTAGTGTGCTAACCGTAGGGCGCATTAGTGGGTCTAGTCTATAGCCCTGTACTTAGAATGACTGTTATACGCCATGCCTGCACTGTTTGCTCTACTATGCTACCCGTAGGGCTACATATTAGATATCACATGCATATACGCATCTATACCCATAATGATATGGACTTGGACTAGATGTATGATATCACGAATCACATACGTACACACAACGCGACACTTAAGAGAATTAAGTTGACTACACTATCTTGAACTTATGGAGTGATGTCGAATGGATATGTGAGATAGCGTAATGTAATGACTGGGATTACATTACGGTAACTTATATAGAAGTTCTGACATCACAAAATAAGGAATTGGGAGCGAGTCAAGTAGGTTACTAGGATAAACATCGTTTAGAACTTGAACCGTATAATCTCCAATATGTGTAGAAATTTACAGTGTGCGAATTAATTGCTATTATAACATATAAAAAATGTGCAATCATGTCACAATTTATCACTAATTGACACTGTCCGTCACCACCAAACACTACTTGACGCTACGAAGACACTGCTAGAACATACTCATCATCTCATACCACTACATATCGATGCTTACTACTACACAACGTCGCCTCTCACTGCTAGACACGACTGATCACTACTTTCTCACTGCTTGTCATTACCAGTTACTACTTAATACCACCCATTGCTACTTACCATACTAAATACTACTCAACATTACTAGCACTTCCACGATTTACTACTAGCTACTATGCATCACGACTCATTTCTGATATATCTTTAGAGGATGAATTCCTTGTAGCAGCTTGCGCAATCCGTAGTAGATACTGTCTACTTGACTTCCGACTTTCCTATCATTCAGCCACCCGCGACTTCACGATTATGCTTTCCAATACGAGAGTACCGGAAGAGGTATTCACACCTTTTCTCATAAAGGGTATTTCGTTCTTCTCCCCCATCGATGTGGGACAAGTCTGATAATTCACCTTATAATCAACATCAACTTCGGTGAAGTTCTTCACGAGTCTGTTCTTACTCAGCAATCATAATGTTTATATACTGTCAACATTGGTGCCGATAGAAACTTTATTGTTAGAGAATTCTGTCACAACAACTGGATTCCAATATCTGCCTTAGACAATGTGAACCCTATGGAACTATTAACTGGGAATAAAACGTATCATGATTGATGTCATTATAGTTTAAGGAGGTCCAGTTTTAAGAAGTTTGATCGTAAACTTCCATCGTAAACGTCTCTCGCACGAAACTCACCCTAAACTTTAATCAACGATTGCTCCTAATCCTTTTCAAATTATAAGCTAAGACCCATACTGTTAAGCTCATAACACCCTTCCGTACCGAACAGTACTTTTTTCGACGATTGGCGGGCCATTACAATAGAAATCTACATGAGTGATGCTTGGAGTTAAATTATTATACTTGGACTACCATATCTCTTTATTTAATATTGTGGTTCGAATGGATTAGTTATCTGACGACATAACCAAGGCTGTTGTTACCAGAAGGCCATTCGAATTTCTTTTACCGAAGACAAATCAGTAATGGTGTACATAGAGAAGATCAGTACGCCGTTACGTTACATTATTGGCTCGAAGGTCCAGAAGTACATGAGATAAGGGTGTCTCGCAATTCTGGCACATGTGAACAAAGTTGAATCAGTAGTTAAGAGACTCGAAGATGTCCCAACCGTTAGAAATTTTCCTTAAGGTCCTTCCGAGAGAATTACCATGTCTTCCACCACATAGAGACGTAGAATTTCAATTTGACTTAATGCCAGGAGTGACGCCTGTAGCACATGCACCGTATAGACTTGCACCTCCAGAATTGCAAGAGTTGTCTAGTCAATTGCAAGAGCTTTTAGACAAACGATTCATTGGACCGAGTTTTTCACCATGGAGAGCACATGTGCTCTTTGTTAGGAAGAAGGATGGATCTATGAAACCTTGTATCAAGAATAGATACCCGCCACCGAGAATCAATGATCTGTTTGATCAGTTGCAAGGACCTGGATGTTACTCTAAGATGATCTGAGATCAGGTTACCATCAGATGAGAGTAAAAGAGACAGATATACCGCAGACAGCGTTTAGAACACGCTACAGACATCGTGAATTTACCGTAATGCCATTTAGATTGACGAACACACCGGCTGTGTTCATGGATCTCATGAACCATGTGTGTAAGCCATATTTAGACAAGTTTGTTATTGTGTTTATCGACGATATTCTGGTATATTCCATGTATGAGAAGGAACATGAGCAATATATTCGTTTGCTACTAGAGATGCTCAGGAAGGAGCAGCTGTATGTGAAGTTTTCGAAGTGTGACGTATGGCTGCGAAGATAGAAATGGACAAGAAATGGGAGACTCCTAAGTCACCAACTCATGTTCGAAAATTCTTAGGTCTTGCCGGTTATTATAGAAGATTCATTAAGGGATTTTATACTATTGCCCGACCGTTAACAGCATTGACTCACAAGGGTAAGAAATATGAATGGACAGAGTTGCATGAAGCTGCATTTCAGTTGTTAAAAGAGAAGTTAACGACTGAACCGATTTTGTCTTTACCCGAAGGAACCGAGAATTTTGTAGTTTACTGTGACGCTTCACGACAGGGATTTGGTTTCGTGTTGATGCAACGTACGAAAGTGATTGCTTATCGATTACGCCAATTGAAGATACATGAGTTGAATTACACGAATCACGATTTAGAACTTGGTGCTGTAGTCTTTGCATTGAAGATGTGGAGACACTATTTGTATGGTACTAAGTTTACTGTTTTCACGGACCACAAGAGTTTGCAGCATATTTTCGATCAGAAATAGCTTAATATGAAACAGAGACGTTGGATCGAAATTTTGAATGACTACGACTGCGACATTAGCTACCATCCTGGTAAGGCTAATGTAGTGGCAGATGCTTTGAGTAGGAAGGAGAGAGTTAAGCCTATTCGAGTTAGAGCATTGAACTTAACTATTCGAAGGAACCTTACTTCTCAGATACACGATGCACAACTAGAGGTGTTGAAAGAAGAGAACGTTGCTACCGAGTTACTTCGAGGAATCGATAAGAAGTTTATTACTTGAGACGATGGAACCCGATATTTTATCGACAGAATTTGGGTACCGAAGTTTGGCGGATTAAGGGAACTAGTGCTAGAAGAGGCACACAAGGCAAGGTATTCTATTCACCCTGGATCCGACAAGATATACCAAGATCTTAAGGCACTGTACTGGTGGCCTAATATGAAAGCAGATATAGCAACCTATGTTAGTAAGTGCTCAACGTGTGCTAAGGTAAAAGCAGAACATCAGAAAATGTCAGGACTGCTGACACAGCTAAAGATTCCCTAGTGGAAATGGGAATGTATTACTATGGATTTCATCACTAAGTTGCCCAAGACTGTGGGAGGTTATGATATGATTTGGGTTATCATTGATCGTCTCACAAAATCTGCTCATTTTCTATCGATTAGGGAAATGGATAAGATGGAGAAGTTGGCACAGGTTTACCTAAAGGAAGTGGTTTCTTAGCATGGAGTGCCGCTATCCATTATTTCCGACATAGATAGTAGATTTACATCTAGATTTTGGCAAGCTATGCAAGATGCCATGGGAACTCGTTTAGACATGAGTACAGCATACCATCCACTTACTGATGGTCAAAGTGAGAGAACCATTCAGACATTCGAAGACATGTTAAGACTGTGTGTTATTGACTTTGGAATTGGATGGGATAGACATCCACCGTTAGTAGAGTTTTCTTATAACAATAGTTATCACACAAGTATAAAGGCAGCGCCTTTTGAAGCACTGTATGGCAGAAAGTGCAGAACACCCGTATGTTGGACCGGGTTAGGAGAAAGTCAATCGACTGGTCCTTAGATCATACATGAAACAACCGAGAAGATCACGCAGATACAAGAGAAACTGAAAACGGCGCGAAGTCTTCAAAAGAGTTACGCCAACGTTAGAAGGCGAGATTTAGAATTTCAGGTTGGAGAAAAGGTTATGCTTAAGGTATCACCCTGGAATGGTGTAGTACGTTTCTGTAAAAGAGGCAAGCTAAGTCCGAGATATAGTGGACCGTTTAAGATTACCGAAAGAATTGGACCGGTAGCGTATGAATTGAAACTACCGCAATAACTTAGCGAGATTCACGACACTTTTCACGTTTCTAACTTGAAGAAATGCTCATCGAACGAAAGTTTGATAATTCCTTTGGATGAGATACAAGTTGATAGTAGACTTCATTTCGTAGAGTAACCTATTGAAATTACGGACCGTAAGGTCAAACGTATTAAGCAGAGCAACATACCGATTGTTAAAGATCGGAGGAACGCCCGTAGAAGACCAGAATTCACGTGGGAGCATGAAGACCAGGTGAGACAAAAGTATCCGCAACTGTTTCCCGAGGAGACGACTACGACGGACGTGCACTAAAATTTCGAGACACAATTTTTCATAACAGGTGGGTAATGTAACAACCCGACTTTTTTCGTTTACTAACGTTACTTGTCCGTTAAATATTTAATGGTGATTACTTAGAACTTTATGTGTTTGATTGATTTAAATGCATACTTGATCCTAGTGGATTACTTGAATTAATATGGTTATGTTAATTGATGAACTTGTTTCGAATAACGAAATACCTAGAAAACGACAAGATTAAGATAATCGTCTAGAAAGCTTTTCAGTTTACGGAATTCAGAAAAATGATAAAATAATTATTTATAATAATTATTGACTTTATGAAAAACATATTTAATTTATTATATATTTAATGAATTAAACTTGGTGGGATGCGTTTTAACGACTAGTTAACGTATACAAGAAAATAACGACCACGCGCATACAAGAAAATAACGAAACGAATGGTATTTTAGTTTTAATAATTATTTTATGTAATTATTATGTTTTAAGAATACTTTTAATTTATTAGAAGTTTTAAAAATTTTAAACGCGTAGAATTCGTTAAAACGCTCAGTTAACGTTCTAGTTTGCGTTTTCGGCTAACGACACTTAATGGGTACACTTAGGAAACTTGTCTAGCAACATTTGTGAGCTCATTTACTCCTTTTACTGCCCTTGGCCGAAATCCATCCCATGGGGCTCCATTCCTTGTTAAATTGTGGGCTTGTGCTTCATTAAACTTATTACCATATATAAACTAGTGCATAATTAGCCCTAAGCTACAAAATACATACACTCTTGATACCCTAACCCCATCCACGAAATTTGCAGACCCAAACCCCTCTCCCATGCGTCGATCATCATCCCCACAAGAACACAACTCAAAACTCAAAATTGGAACAAGTCTCGTGCATTAAAGTTGTTGCTTTCTTCATCCTCTACGCGATAGTACTTGCAATTTGTGATTCTAAGGTATAATTGAAAACCCTAATTGTTTTAGATCTGATTTTTATTCAATTACATAGTGTAATCAAGTCTAATGCTCAATTAATGATGTCTTGTATTACCGTTTATCGTTTAATTGCTCGATTAACGTTGTTTGCATGAAAAACGAATTTGTATTTTAATGATCTGATAAAATTGACTTGTGAACTGACCTTATAATGTGTATAAATGGAAATTTATCAAAAAACTATTAATTTTATACTCCGATTTTGCGTGATTTCGTTATAGTGTGCTTAAAATATGCTTAATCGAAGTTTTCGTTAGGGTTTGCATGATATACGAATTTTATGAGTTGCATGCTTTGTGTTTTAGTTTATATAAAGTGTACTACTGTATTCCTTGTAAAAAGTTATGCAATTTAGACTTAAGATTTGCATCAAAAGGTTATGTAATGCTCCCGTTATGTCAAAACGAAGATTTGATTTTTAAAGTGAGCTGAATCGTTTTTCTAAGTTACATAAAAATTTCTAGAGTGAACTAGGAATTGATTGAGACTTTGATATTCTGGAATATGTTATTTTAAGTGTTCCTTGACATGTTTCATTTGTATACGAACTTACGAGAACCTGATTTTCCATGAAATATATGCTCGTCTAAGTGATGTGTCTGGTTGATGATTAAAAACTGATGAGTCTGTAAAGATTTGCAAAACTGTACAAATTGGCTAAAGAAATGTTTCTGATTATTTTATCACTAAAACTTTGTGATGTTTTGAGATGACTCCAATTGGTCATTCATCAAAATCTATTTTCTATATTTTACGAAAAATATTTAAAAACTGATGCGCGGGCAAAAATTTCTGTAATGAGCTATGATTAGACCCTTTCTGATATTGGTCTTTTATTTATCGTATGAGGATTTGGATGGAATTTTCGGAATTGATTTTAAGTGTAGTTATGATCTGGAGTTTTTCATGATTTAATGATTTATGTGCTATGAGCTATAGTTGGATCTTTCTATGACGTACGAATTTCTAAGGCATGCTTTAAGGTGCAAAACTGCAATATGCTTAATTAGGACTTGTAAAGTGATACTTGACCTAGGTTTGACTTATTTATTATGTTTGTATGACCTACTGAGATGTTTGACTTTAGTTGACCACTTTGACCGAGTTGACTTTAGGGTTGACTTTGGTTGACTTTTGTTGACTTGCTTGGATTAGTTGACTTTTACTTGTTCGTTGAGTCAGTCTGAGCACTAGGACTTTGTGTACACTATGGGTTGACATGGTTTGACCTATATGTGTATACTTAAGATGACTTACATGGTTAGGTTGCGTTGTTCGGTCGAGATTGTTTGACTACAATACATTTTGCTAAGATATTTCACGTGCTTTTGCTAAGGTGAGTCTACAGTCCCTTTTTCATCAACATTTTTGGGATGAGATACATGCTACTTTTGAACTATTTTCTTAAACTATTTTTACAATGATATTACATATTAGGCACGAGTAACTTACCAAGAATATACATATGAGTTCAGATCAAAAATCCCTTAGCTTGATTATATTAGTTACTGTGTAAGCTCGACTTGTAGGGACGGTACCGTTAGGTTTGACAAACCTCGCCCAAAACATAGCAGGCATCTATTTTGTTGTTACTCGTACACTTGATCAGTGTAGCGCAATGATAGGGTAAACTGAAGACGTGGGCTCGGCCTACGCAAAGGTTAAAGCTTTATAATCAAGTGCTCATGATAAGTGTATATCATTACGAAGCTTTTCAGAAATCTCGTGGCCTAACTTACGATGAATGTTACTTAAATATGATGTTTGCAAACTTGAACTAGACATGTTAATGTCTACAAACAGATGAAAAGAAAAGAACTTTTTGATGTCACTCATAGTTGAAACTTGACATCTTACAAACAGTTTATTACTTAGCATTTGCTATATGCAAACTTTTGAGATTAAACCTTAGCGGCTTATTCAGATATACATTTTTAAGAAATGATTTTCGACAAACGATTTATGGAAACTGTTTTATGAAACATACGAGAACTATTTACTCAAACCTGTAGATTCACTTAACTTTATGTTGATTCGTTTTGCATGTTTTATCTCATGTATTAGTTGCTTTTGCTGTAGAACACTGCTGTTATGTAGAAGTCAAGCTGTGATGACCCGGAAATTTTCGACCAAATTTAAACTTGAGCTTTATATGGTTTCGGCATGATAAGCAAAGTCCGTAATGTTGAGTCTCAAAAACTTTGAAGTGTGTTCGTGTATACATTTGACCTTGACAAATCTCGACGATTCACGAACAATTGTTGTTAATAAAATATGTATATATATATATAATTTGAAATTATAAAATATAATCTAAACATTAGAATTAAAGGTGTAAAATAAGATTCAAAATAATTACGTAATATAAAATGAATTTATATTATTATGTGTATATTGTAATACATATAAAGTTTACAAATAATAAATATTAAATAAAAATTATTATATAATGTAGTACATAAATATTACACAATTAATAATATAATACAAGTTAAATATAGTTGTTATATTAAAATTATTACTTTCATAAATATTAACATTAATATCAGTATTATTAATATTATTATATATATGTGAAATTTGATACATTTGATTAATTATAATATTATTATTATTAATATTATTATTATCCTTATTAATATCATTATTATTATAACTAGTAGTAAATTATAATTTTAGTTATTATGAAAAAATATTAGTATTGTTATTAGATATTATCATTATTATTATTATAGACTATCAACATTATTATCATTATAAAAGTAATATAATTCATTAATATTGTCATTAATAATATTATTATTAACATTATTATTAACAATTATTGTTATCATTATTATTAATAATATTATTACTAGTATGATAATTATTATTAAAGTTAACAGTATTATTTATTTATCAGTATTATTTATTATTATAAATTTATTATTATTATTATCTTTATCAATATTAGTATTATTATTAATATCATAAATATTATTATAGTTATTAGAAAATAACAAAAATTAATTATTGTTATCATAAAAGTATTATTATTATTATCATTTTTATGATTATTAGTATTATTATTATTATAATTATTATTATTAATATAATTATTAATATTAATAAAACCATTTATACGGTATTAGAGTCAAATGCAACTTTATATCCTTTTCTAACTATAAGTGATTGGTACTTTTTAAATCTGATCATTGAAATAAATCTCCAAATTGGTACAACTCAGTTACTAGTCGATATCTGCTTCAACTATTTTTTTTTCATTTGTTTTCTTATCCTGATATATGCTTCCTGTCGACTACACATTGGTATATAATCAATCTAATGGACCGTGATATTAGTTAATTCGCTCAGTTCCTTCATTATCATTATCAATTATCAATTTAACAACCTTTTATCTAATCTGAAATTTAACAGAAAAAGGCAAGAGTATGTCGAAGGTCCCTGTTCTTGGTCCAAATTAACAAAAGCTTGATTTTGAATGAATTTTTAAAATGTAACAATGCAGTTCTGTTAGGATTGATCTAAGTAAACTATATGTAATTTTTCATTACCCAATTCTTTCTTTTAATTTCAAATTTTCGAGTCAAAGTCTAATTTTCTAAAAGTCAACGATTGTGTTCATCACAAAATTCGAATTCAATTTGGTATTCTAGGATCGACTAATGATTTAGATAGATTCTAGGAGTCATTTACAATATATTTCATTTTATAATCGAGAGCTAAAACAGTCTAATTTGTTGAATCACGTTTGAAGTTCATCACCGATAGGTATCGAGCTGTTACAGCATTTTTTCTTTTTTTCTTTTTTTTGTTTTAGTTAATTTCAAACACAATCAAATGAATTCTGGTTCGGTTTAGTATTTTAAAAACATCACTTGATTTGTTTATGCTTGAATTCGATCCTTGGTTTGAATTAAGATTGAAGATGATAAAGAAAATGGGATAATTATCATACGGGTTAAATAAATTAAAAGGTCAATTAAATCAGATAAGTTGAGGCAGAGGGACGGTTTAGAGGATGTTCGGGTGAGCGAGAGGTCTCAGGTTCAATTTCGGTTTGGTACATTCTTTTTATAACGGCTTTTAAAAAGAGGGTATACTCCTTACTTTTTATTCCATTATTATTATTATTATTATTATTATTATTATTATTATTATTATTATTATTATTATTATTATTATTATTATTATTATTATTATTATTATTATTATTATTGTTATTATTATTAGTGTTATGATTATTATTATTATTATTAGTATTATGAACTTAGTTATTTTAATAGAATAAGTATTATTATTATTATTATTATTATTATTATTATTATTATGATTATAATTACTAATAAGATTTTTAGTATTATTAATGCTATTACTAATAATAATATTATCATTCAGAGTATAAATTTTATCATTTTACTACTAGTATAAGTAATATTATCAATATTATTATTAACATGATTATCATTATTAATATTGTTATTTTTATCATCATTATGATTATTTTTACTAAAAATTATTATTTTGTTTTCATTAAAACTATCATTATTATCAGTATTATATATATCATTACGTTTATGAAAATAAAAGTTTTAAAGATATTATTAAGAATACAAGTACGTTTTAATCATATTAACAATGTTTATATAAATATTCATATAAATAACAAGTTAGGACTTTTATTAAAATACTAATCATATATATATTAATATAACTGTATTAATAGTAAACATTTTGAATATATATACACAAATTAAATATATATAATATATAATTTAAGGTATGATATATAAACTTGTTCAATTACGATTATACATTTTAATATATATATATATATATATATATATATATATATATATATATATATATATATATATATATATATATATATATATATATATATATATATATATATATATATATATATACAAATGATATAGGTTCGTGAATCCAAGGCCAACCCTGCATTGTTCAGTATCGTCATATGTATTTTTACTACAAAATACAGTAGAGTGAGTTTCATTTGCTCCCTTTTTAATTGCTTTTGCAATATATATTTTTGGGCTGAGAATACATGCGCTGCTTCTACGTTTGACGAAATAGACACAAGTACTTAAAATATATTCTACATTGAGTTGTACCACCTTGCATATCTTCCCTAATAGCTTGGTAACTAATATTTACATGTTGGAAGAACATGTCAGCGCGAATCCTATTGATAGATCTATCGGATTTGACAACCCCAACCGGGCTAGTCGCTCTAGTATCGTAAACGGTTGCATAGTACTTCGTTTTTACTACACTTGGTACAGTGTAGTGAGATTTCATAATAAAGGAAATGTGCCACATTAATTGTTAAGTATGGTTACCGAAGCGCTCAACAACTTATAGAATACTTTTATACACTTGCGAGTGTACATATATTTATGAAACTGAAATATTGCGGTCTATCAAAATTACTGAATTTTATGATTGTTTTATGATAAACTTATGAACTCACCAACCTTTTGGTTGACACTTTAAAGCATGTTTATTCTCAGGTATGAAAGAAATCTTCCGCTGTGCATTTGCTCATATTACATGGAGTCGTTCATGGCATATAGAGGTCAGAACCTCGCAATGGGACCAACTGTTGCAGACTTCGTCCAGATGGATTAGGACGGGTCCTTTCACAAGCCAAGCATTGAGACCAGAGTTAATACGCCGTTAGTGGATTCTGACGGGGTATTACACCTAGATCCCTACAACCAACGCTCTGATACCATCTGTAACGACCCGACAAAATCGTCATTGACAGCGCCGTTAACTTAGGTCCCGTTGCGTGTTCATAGTCCCTAAATGAAACGCGTTTGACCAAAATTATGTCGCATTCATTTGAAACGTGCATGACTTGCAAAGTTTTAAGTTACTAAACGGTTCGACAACAAGTTTAAGTTTACAAAAGTTGTAAAGTATAAATGAAATAACTTGCGACATAGCATAAGTTGAAAATCACGGTTGCTATAAATAGCGTAAGTATGTAAACAATATATTTGAATCTAAAGGTGCTATCACTAGCGTATGCATGTATGCTTGACCCCAAACAAGTAATCAAAGTGTGCGGAAGCATGTATCAAGTAGCCAAGTATGAACATGAGAAACATATAGAAAACTGTCAACAAAAAACGTTGGTGAAATCATAGGTGTATTAGTGATAAGGCTAAAAAGGAACATATATTTTATAGCATTATTCCCCAAGAAAGACAAGATTTTAGTTGGTATTGTTCGATTTACAAGCAATATTCGTTTAAATATTAAAAAGTGAAGACAAAAGGCAGATTCGACAAATTGAAGACAAAAAGGTCCAAAGAGCTAAAAAGTACAAGATACAATTAAAAAGGTTCAAAATATTGATGAGGAACGTCTCAAAATGACAAGAGTACAAGTTACAAGACGCAAAGTACACGATATAAAATAATACGCGAAGACGTCCGAAAATCCGGAACCGGGACCTGAGCCAAGAAGAAACGCCCGACGCAACGGACCAAAAATATCTAGTCTACTATGCACAAGAATATAATATAATATATATATAATTATATATAATTATATATTATATTATATATTATTATTATATTACGTCGGCAAGAAGAAAACAAACCAATTTGGCTGGATCCAGGGTGGCCATGCGACTCGCATGGCCAGAGGCACAAAATCCATGCGAGTCGCATGGAGTGAAAATGCTGGTCAGGTCCTATATAAAGCCAGTTTTCTGCCGAGTTTTAAACACCTAATATCTATCTCTCTCTCAATATATACGTAATATATATATATAATTTATATTTATATTTTAATTTTAATTTTAAATCCTAATAATAAGGGTATGTTAGCGAATGTTGTAAGGGTGTAAGTCGAAATTCTGTCCGTGTAACGCTACGTTATTTTTAATCATTGTAAGTTATGTTCAACCTTTTTATATTAATGTCTCGTAGCTAAGTTATTATTATGCTTATTTAAAACGAAGTAATCATGATGTTGGGCTAATTACTAAAATTGGGTAATTGGGCTTTGTACTATAATTGGGGTTTGGATAAAAGAACGACACTTGTGGAAATTAGACTATGGGCTATTAATGGGCTTTATATTTGTTTAACTAAATGAAAGTTTGTTAATGTTAATATAAAGATTTACAATTGGGCGTCCCTATAAATTACCATATACACTCGATCGGACACGATGGCCGGGGTATTTATATGTACGAATAATCGTTCATTTAACCGGACACGGGAATGGATTAATAGCCACTAGAATAATTAAAACAGGGGTGAAATTACATTCAAGGGTAATTGGTGTAATTGTTAACAAAGTAGTAAAACCTTGGTTTACACGCAGTCGATAACCTGGTGTATTCATTAAACAAAGTATTAAAACCTTGTTACAATTCGAATCCCCAATTAGTTGGAATATTTAACTTCGAGTATAAGAATAATTTGATGAGGACACTCGCACTTTATATTTATGACTGATGGACTGTTATGGACAAAAACCAGACGGACATATTAAATAATCCAGGACAAAGGACAATTAACCCATGGGCATAAAACTAAAATCAACACGTCAAACATCATGATTACGGAAGTTTAAATAAGCATAATTCTTTTATTTCATATTTAATTTCCTTTATTTTATATTTAATTGCACTTCTAATTATCACACTTTTATTTATTGTTATTTAATCGCACTTTTAATTATCGTATTTTTTAATTATCGTAAGTTTATTTTATCGCACTTTTATTATTCGCAATTTCATTATCGTTATTTACTTTACGCTTTAATTTAAGTCTTGTATTTATTTTATATTTTACATTAGGTTTTAACTGCGACTAAAGTCTTAAAATCGACAAACCGGTCATTAAACGGTAAAAACCCCCCTTTATAATAATAATATTACTTATATATATGTTTGTATTTTTATAAAAGTAAACTAATATAGCGTTGAGCTTTGTTTAAAGATTTCCCTGTGGAACGAACCGGACTTACTAAAAACTACACAACTGTACGATTAGGTACACTGCCTATAAGTGTTGTAGCAAGGTTTAAGTATATCCATTCTATAAATAAATAAATATCTTGTGTAAAATTGTATCGTATTTAATAGTATTTACTAGTAAAATATAAGCTATTTTATATACACCCCGCTGCACATCAAGTATTTTTGGCGCCGATGCCGGGGAACACCGAAGCGAAACGTCAATATAAAAAAAATATTTTTAAGTTTTAATTAGTTTTTGTTATATATATATATTTTTGTTTAAAAATTATAAAAATTTAAAAAGATATAAAAAATTAAAAAATCTTTTAAAACCGAAAAAAAAAAGTATTTTAAATATATTTTTAAGTTTTTCTTTTATTTTTACAAAATTATAAAGTATTTTAAGTTTATTTTTAAGTTTTTATTTTAATTATATATATATATTTTATTTAAATTTAAAACAGAAAAAAAAAAGAAAATAAAATATTAAATATTACGTTGAACCTGTCATTTGACCCCCTGATTTGAACCTGCAAGGCAGGTCATGCGACTCGCATGACCCACCCCCTTATTCCATGCGACTCGCATGAAGGGGTTGACCAGGCCACAACCGAACCCTAATTCCGCATTTATTACGGATATTATTTAATTATTATTACTTAAACCCTAAAACTATTATTATTATTATAATTAAGTTTTTAATTTATTTAGTTATTTTTACTTTTGTTTAGTTTTATTATTTATTTACTTAATACTATAATATAAAAAAAAAATATAAAAATAATATTTTTATAAAATCTAATATTTTTATAACTTTTTATAACTTTTATATTTTGTACCTTTTTAATCGTTGTAGCGTAATATTTGTATTTTTAGCTCATATTTAATTTTAAACTTAGTTTTTGCTATAGTTATTTTTACTCCTAGATTTTTAGGCTTTGCCGTAGAATTCCTTAAGTGCTTTTTCTTTAGACTAAGATTTAGGTGCTTTAGAATTTTGCGACGCCTTTTTAAGTTTTAGTTTCTTTTTAAGTTATTTCTATTTGGGATTTAGTTTTTCCTGTAAGCTTTAATATTTTTAGACACCTTTTACTATGTATCAATTATCATTCCAATTAGTAATTTCAATTTGCGATTATAATTTTAAGTTAGTTGTAGTAATAAGGTTATGTTAGTCAAGTATTTTTAAGTTTTTATAAGTTTCTTTTATTTTTCCGTCACCTTTTATTTTTCAACCATTTTTTTTTCTTTTTCAACCTTTTTCGACGAACTCTTTTTCTTTCTTATTTCTCGCTATTCTAGTTTTAGGACATAGATTTTTATTCTACTTCTTATCTAAATTTCTTAAAATTACGAAAATTTATTTTGAGTGGTTAAATTGATAGACATCAAAATTTTCTGGTTCGTAGTAATAGTTGGATTTGTACGTGGACCGGGTTATTGGAGCCAAACAGTCCTCAATTATATTGAGACCAAACGAATCCTGCCCCTCTGCTGCATCTTTTGGCTATTCGAAACGTGGGCAAAATCAGAAAAGTCTATTGATTGGATAACTTATTATAATTTTTCTTTCCTTTTAAAACTAATAGGATATTCAGTGAATGCACCGAGCAAGACGTTCATCACCTTTTGTACGTTCACCACCTGTAACTAGATCAAGACATCGTTTAACAAATATAACCGCCATTGATTTTTCTTTACAATCGTCATCCAGTCGACCAAGTACTTCAGTTCAAATTTCCGATAATCCATTTTTTGAACCCAACCTCACAATTGAGAATCCGGAGAATATTCAGGAACGGTTCGTAGATCCTGAACCACTAAACTTTCCTCCGAAACCACCAATCATTCAAACAGAGATTGTTAAGGAACGAACCATTAAATCAGAATCATCTAGTGATACCGATTCAACAAATTCAATTATGGAGAATCTGGAACCTTTAAGTATGGAAGACCGAATGAGAGCTAAACGCACTGGCCAAGGTCACGCAATTACTCATCCAGACATTAATGCGCCAGATTATGAAATCAAAGGACAAATTCAACACATGGTGACTAATCAATGCCAATTTAGTGGTGCACCGAAGGAAGATCCAAATGAACATCTACGTACCTTTAATAGGATCTGCACACTATTTAAAATCCGAGAAGTGGAGGATGAACAGATATATCTCATGTTATTTCCCTGGACTTTAAAGGGAGAAGCCAAAGATTGGTTGGAATCGTTACCTGAAGGGGCGATCGATACATGGGACGTTTTAATTGACAAATTTCTTAAACAATTCTTTCCTGCATCTAAAGCCGTAAGACTTCAAGCAGAAATTGTTACGTTCACACAGAAGCCAAATGAAACTCTATATGAGGCGTGGACAAGATATGGAAAGTTATTAAGAGGATGTCCGCAACATGGTTTAGACACCTGTCAAATAGTACAAATATTCTACCAAGGATGCGACATCACTACAAGGAAAGACATAGATATAGCAGCTGGTGGTTCTATTATGAAGAAAACCTAAACTGATACTTACAAAATTATTGATAACACTGCTTCCCACTCACATGAGTGGCACCAAGAAAAAGACATCATTAGATCATCTAAAGCAGCTAGAGCCGATTCTAGCCATGACTTAGATTCCATTTCCGCAAAGATAGATGCTGTGGAGAGACGAATGGAAAAGATGACTAAAGATATTCACTCAATACGAATTAGTTGTGAGCAGTGTGGAGGACCACATTTGACAAAAGATTGTCTCAGTATTGAATTAACAATGGAACAAAGAGAGAATATTTCATACATAAACCAAAGGCCTGGAAATAATTATCAGAATAATTATCAACCGCCAAGACCGATTTACAATCAAAACCAGAATTATAACCGAAATATTCCATACAACAACCAACAAGGTCCTAGCAATCAACAAGTATCCAATAACACTTACAATCAGCAAAGACCGAATTTTCAAAACAAACCACCACAACAAACCGATGATAAAAAGCCGAATTTAGAAGATATGATGACGAAGCTAGTTGAAACTCAAACGCAGTTTTTCACATCTCAGAAACAAACCAATGAACAAAATGCTCAAGCATTTAGAAATCAACAAGCTTCTATTCAAAATCTGGAACAAGAAGTGAGTAACCTAGCAAGGTTAATAGGTGAAAGAAAACCGGGAAGTCTACCTAGTGATACAAATGCTAACCCCCGGAATGAAACAGCTAAAGCTATTACCACAAGAAGTGGTACAACACTTAAACCACCGGAAATACCTGTAACTTCTGATGAAACCATTCCTACTCCACAAGAACCACAATCCGAGCAAGATAAGGAAAAAGAACCGGTAGTTGAAAAGGTTAATGAAAATAACACAGTTAAGAATAAACCTTATGTTAAACCATACCAACTACCACTTCCTTACCCGAGTAAAATGAAGAAAGAGAAACTTGAAGCCGGGCAATCCAAATTCTTGGATATATTTAAACAGATAAATGTAAATCTTCCTTTCATTGATGTGATTTCAGGAATGCCAAGATATGCTAAATTCTTGAAAGATCTAATCACGAATAGAAAGAAAATGGAAGAACTCTCGGCTGTTACTATGAATGCTAATTGTTCAGCAGTGCTGTTGAATAATGTGATGACCCGGAAATTTTTGACCAAATTTAAACTTAATCTTTGTATGATTAACATTTTCGACACGATAAGCAAAGTCTGTAAAACTGAATCTCAAAATTTTTGAACTACTTTTATATATTTAAATACCTTTCGGTTGTTTTCGACGATTCGCGAACAATTATATGTAAATAGATACATATATACTATAACTTGAAAAGGTAACAATGTATTAATTATTTGATACCGTACATTAAACTTATTGGTTTAAATATCTATTTGAATATATATGATAAGTTGAAATATTTATTATTAAAATTTATTTATAAATAACTTCCAATGTGTATTTAAAAACTGATTTATATATATTAAAAAGATATATACATATATATAATTTTAAGTTATTTAGTAAACGATAGTAACATTTTCAAATTGCTACAGTACCCAAAATGCTACAGTGTTTTTGAAAATCACTATTTGCTACAGTGAAATTGACTTTGCTGCAGTGAATTGCTACAGTAAAAATTGACTTTGCTACAGTAACTTTGTTACAGTGGTATATTTTATGGATGATTTAAGACTATATTTTGACAAAGGTACGATTCACGAAACGTAAAGTACAAGTTTTCTCAGCGTACGAAAGGGCGTTCGAAAAACCAGAACCGGGACATAAGTCGAGTGACAACGTACGACTTATCGGAACAAAAATTACAAGTCAACTATGCACGTGAATTTAATATAATATATAATTAATTAATTTATATTATATATATGATATTTATATTTATTTTATATTATGTCGACAAGCTAGGAGCCAAAACAATGTGAGCTGTCCCTGGTCCTCATGCGAGTCGCATGGCCAGAAGGCCATTTCCATGCGAGTCGCATGACTCCAGATTTCAGGCCAGGTACTATAAATTCAGGTGTTTTGCTCGAATGAAAAATCACACACACATACTCAAATATATATTACTCCGTATAATATTTATTATTATTATTATTATTATTATTATTATTATTATTATTATTATTATTATTATTATTATTATTATTATTATTAATAAGATTATTATTAATCTTATTATTTTTATTATTAGTGTTATTATTTTTGCAATACAAAAATAATAATGTACATAAAATACTAAGACGAAGTGCTGTCCAAGTAATTTTCAAAACGAGTTTCCAAGCGAGCTAGAGCTAAGGAAAATATGGGTTATTACCAAGGAGGTTATGGGTAATGTTCGGGAATATTTTTGTGAATCAAACCTCGTGTTTATCATCTCCGATGCGTCTACGTGCTTTCCTGCAATATTGTATATCAATATTAAACTGTGAGTTTCATATGATCCCTTTTACTCAATATATTTTTGGGCTGAGAATACATGCGACTGTTTATAAATACTGAAAATACTAGATTTATATGCGTGAGTTTATAGATCCCTTTTTAAATGCTTTAAATATTTTGGGCTGAGAATACATGCAATTTATTTTAAACGCAATGGATACAAGTACATACTTAATTCTACACTGAGTTTGAACCGAAAATCCCTTAGCTTTGGTAACTAGTAACTGCCAGTTATAAGAACTGGTGGGCGCGAGTAGTAGTATATGGATCCATAGGGCTTGACATCCCCGTCCGAGCTAGAGCGCTAGCCTTTTAACGGACGTATGCTATTTGAGAAGCGTACACGTTGGTTTGCGTGTATTATTAAGATGATTATACAAAGGGTACAAATTATATATACGTTAAAGTTTAGTTACCAGGGTGCTCAACTTTGTAAAACCTATTGATAAACGTTTTGAATGAAACAACTGAAATCTTGTGATCCACTTTTATATAATCTTTTGATAAACGTTTTGAATGAAACAACTGAAATCTTGTGATCCACTTTTATATAATCTTTTGATAAACGTTTCTGGATGAAACAACTGAAATCTTGTGATCCACTTTTATATAATCTATTGATAAACATTTCTGGATGAAACAACTAAAATCTTGTGATCCACTTTTATATACAGATTATACGAAACACTAAAACTATGAACTCACCAACCTTTGTGTTGACACTTGTTAGCATGTTTATTCTCAGGTTTCCTAGAAGTCTTCCGCTGTTTGCTTAGATGTTAGACAAGCTATGTGCATGGAGTCTTGCATGACATATTTTTCAAGGAAACGTTGCATTCACCAAATCATCACCATGTATCTTATTTTGACTGCATTGTCAATGGAAGTACTGTTGTAAACTATTATTTATGGTGATTGTCTATATGTAGAAATCATTAGATGTCGAAAACCTTTGATTTAAATATTCATTTATGGTGTGCCTTTTCAAAAGAATGCAATGTTTACAAAACGTATCATAGAGGTCAAATACCTCGCAATGAAATCAATGAATGACGTGTTCGTCCATATGGATTTGGACCGATCGTCACAGTTGGTATCAGAGCGTTGGTCTTAGCGAACCAGAATTTGCATTAGTGTGTCTAACCGGTTATTGTTAGGATACATTAGTGAGTCTGGACTTCGACCATGTCTGCATGATAAAAGTTGTTGCTTATAATTTTTTTTTTGTTAGAAATTACCTGCTTATCATTCCTTGTGTGGAAAATTACCTGCTTATCATTTGTAGTCTAGACACACCTTATTGCATGGATTGCATGACTAGTGTATAGACAAAATGAATATCTTAGCGTATCTGTTACTGTTACCTTTACTTGACAGTTTCCGAAAGTTTCTCCGTAATTTGCGGATCCTTTGTACTATATAAAGGTATTCTATGTAATTAGAATATCATCCGATATCCGAAAATCATTTCACATCGAAAATTATTTATCTAACCGTGTAAGATGAATTCTGAAAGTAATTCGAGTTCTTCGGATTCCGATATGAATTTCCACCTGAGTTCCGAAAGCAGTGTAACCGGAATGAATCAACCAATCAGTCATCACCAATTCTGGATGAATTGGGGATGGGTTCGTAATCAACTTAATCAATGGAGACAAGAGGAAGGCGATCCTTTCCACCAACCGAATTCACCTCTTGGTGAGGAACCTGAGGCACTTACCGGCGAACCCGTTCGAAACACTATCTTTACCCTAATTTCCAGGATATTTCGCAACGATTATATGATAACTAGAATTTTAAACTTTATTCATCCTCTCGTACCAACCGCCAATCATCCCGGAATAATAGAAGAAGTTAACGAGCTTCGCGCTCGAGTTGTGGCTTTGAAGAATATGATGCACAATTTGCAGGCATCACAGGCAGCACCGGTAGCACCACCAGAACCAGCAGCACAACCAACAACGATACCAGTACCGACAACAACAACATCCGCAACGTAAACCTTAACCTCACAATCTGTCCCACGAGTATCAACCTCATACGCACCGTAGACACCGAAGAATACTAATAACCATAAACGATGAAGTATTAATTCATAACTTCATTGGAGAAATATCCTGCGACGATTATGTAATCTTTAATATAGAAGAGATTATTCGTTTCTAGTTCCAACCGAAAATCAAATGAGTTTTATAACTCATTAAATCTATATTACATCTGAAGGAAATATACATACATATATTTTCATAAAGATTGTAATTGAAAATCCTTTTGTACAAACTGTTAATGATGAGAATATTTTAACGGGTAGGTAATACCCTAGAAATATATAAATTCCACATTAATATGTTACACTATACATTCTTCAATTCTGATTCAGCAATCATTAACTATACTGCTCAAACCTATAGATATACGTATCTGTTCATCGCAGAATAACCATTTTCATTCAATTTCATATTCTGATTTCGATAGATCAGAATCCAAGTCAAGATTAAACGAAAAACATCACTCTTAGATTCCTACATCTTTCAAAACCATGCTTCGAAACCCATGCTTTGAATTCAGAACAGTACTAGAACATCATATGATTATATTTTGCGTTCAAACCCATCGAAATTCTTGGAAACACTTCAACTAATGAACAAACGAGAAGACAAACCAACTATACGATATCTACGAGAAGAAAGATTTGTACTTATAATCATACATCTGGAAAGCTCTCGAAACCTAAGTAAAACTTTAACACGTATCTGTGATAAATCCTTTAGCATTGTTTTTACCGAAAATAACCTTGCAATTCCTTTTCAAAGTATCCAGTATTATCAATCGTTCAATCAGTCAACGACGACCTTTCAGACTTGTAACTTTGGCATATACATTTTTGTTATCAGGGAACCTTTCATGTTTCACCACATTAGCAGTAAATTTACCAACAACTTCATTGATCTTTGACCTTCCGAAAAATCTTTATATACATTGAAACCCTATCATGTACTCATCCACATCTTGTAACAATAGTTGCCGTTCCAACTATCGGGAATTTGCAATCAGTATTTTGAAATCTTCCAGCACGTCTACGCCAACAGTTATATGTGTACATATAACGTCTACCTCCTCGAATTACATACTTCGAATGTGAAGTTTCCGAAAAACACCCCAAACTATGAAACTAGTTCTCTGAAATTGGAACAATGTCGATGAAGCAGCAAAAACTGTAAACAACCTTAACAATCAAAAGTTTGATGATAAAGAATAGTATGGTGGTAAAGCAGAGAAAAAGAGAAGGTTTGGAATTGAAAAACGGATTGAGCAGACCATGAAGGAGGCTGTGGACAAATCACAAAGACTAAATCTACCTTCAAAGAATCCAAATGATTCAGAGTCTGCTGAAATCATTAAAGAATACCTTGCTCCTTACACTAAAACCTTTGCGGACAATATTCTTCATCATCATCTTATCTTAAATATTCTAAGATATCATCGTATCTCCCATTATAAATATCCTCCATATTTCTGAAGATATTTTTTTAAACCATTCTTATCTGAAATCATTACCTCTTCGCGCTATCTGTGTTACATCATAAAAGAAACTATTTTAATTTCTAAAATCTAAAAAAATTCGAAAAAAATGGATGTTTTGAAGTAATGTTGGGAACTGAAGCATGAGTTAGTATAATATAATGACACTTGATCAACGTGATTATATTACAGTAAGTCATGTTGAGTTTCTAATGGAACGTGACAAAGGTTCACAGATCACACCCTCATCATAAACCATGTTACATAACTCTTTCATTCTATATAATCTCTAAATATATCAAGAAAATATATTTCTTGATGATTCGGTCTTTTCCGGATATTCTGGTAATTTGACAAGTCAGATTGTGCCATTACCGTTTCTTTCGTAGAACATTAATTATGTTTATTCTGAAATTCATACCTACGAATTCTGGACCATTATTCGCTTGACTTAAGGTCGGGAAGAGAAAACGAAAGCTTGAAGCTCCGAAATATAATGGAGAATATAAAGCCCGATAACAACCCCGAAATTACAAACCGTGTATATCAATGCGTATAGCAACATAAAGACACGGGAGAATGAAAAACACTATAACCCCAAGGTAATAGTAGAAGAAAATAACTTCCTCTGGTGGTAGATGAAAAAGAAGAATGAAGGATACGATAGCCAGGAAAATATCAAGAATCAGAACTGGATTAAGCATTTTCACAATCTGTTGGGATGTATGAAATAATAAAGAAGATTATAGGAGTGTTGAAAATAAATGAAACAGAAGAGGTCAATTTATAGCAAAATATCGGACGCAGCAATAGAGGCAGGTTACGCATTTAATCAAAGAAAATCCTAATTCCTGCAAATTCCGAAAAATCAAATCTTATTAAAATTATGAAAATTTTCTATTCCTTAAAATCCGGAAATCAATCGTTACTACATCAAGAGATAAGACGCATCTCTATTCTCCATTTCACTTGATTACGATAACTTCTCTCATACGCTTCGAGTAATTGGATTATTTTATCCATATTATTCAAACATAGATAAAACTCTATTATCAACTCATATTCGTCATTAAAACATTTTTATTGTTAGCCATGACGACCTCACTCAAATTTCGGGACGAAATTTCTTTAACGGGCAGGTACTGTGATGACCCGGAAATTTCTGACCAAATTTAAACTTAATCTTTGTATGATTAACATTTTCGACACGATAAGCAAAGTCTGTAAAACTGAATCTCAAAATTTTTGAACTACTTTTATATATTTAAATACCTTTCGGTTGTTTTCGACGATTCGCGAACAATTATATGTAAATAGATACATATATACTATAACTTGAAAAGGTAACAATGTATTAATTATTTGATACCGTACATTAAACTTATTGGTTTAAATATCTATTTGAATATATATGATAAGTTGAAATATTTATTATTAAAATTTATTTATAAATAACTTCCAATGTGTATTTAAAAACTGATTTATATATATTAAAAAGATATATACATATATATAATTTTAAGTTATTTAGTAAACGATAGTAACATTTTCAAATTGCTACAGTACCCAAAATGCTACAGTGTTTTTGAAAATCACTATTTGCTACAGTGAAATTGACTTTGCTGCATTGAATTGCTACAGTAAAAATTGACTTTGCTACAGTAACTTTGCTACAGTGGTATATTTTATGGATGATTTAAGACTATATTTTGACAAAGGTACGATTCACGAAACGTAAAGTACAAGTTTTCTCAGCGTACGAAAGGGCGTTCGAAAAACCGGAACCGGGACATAAGTCGAGTGACAACGTACGACTTATCGGAACAAAAATTACAAGTCAACTATGCACGTGAATTTAATATAATATATAATTAATTAATTTATATTATATATATTATATTTATATTTATTTTATATTATGTCGACAAGCTAGGAGCCAAAACAATGTGAGCTGTCCCTGGTCCTCATGCGAGTCGCATGGCCAGAAGGCCATTTCCATGCGAGTCGCATGACTCCAGATTTCAGGCCAGGTACTATAAATTCAGGTGTTTTGCTCGAATGAAAAATCACACACACATACTCAAATATATATTACTCCGTATAATATTTATTATTATTATTATTATTATTATTATTATTATTATTATTATTATTATTATTAATAAGATTATTATTAATCTTATTATTTTTATTATTAGTGTTATTATTTTTGCAATACAAAAATAATAATGTACATAAAATACTAAGACGAAGTGCTGTCCAAGTAATTTTCAAAACGAGTTTCCAAGCGAGCTAGAGCTAAGGAAAATATGGGTTATTACCAAGGAGGTTATGGGTAATGTTCGGGAATATTTTTGTGAATCAAACCTCGTGTTTATCATCTCCGATGCGTCTACGTGCTTTCCTGCAATATTGTATATCAATATTAAACTGTGAGTTTCATATGATCCCTTTTACTCAATATATTTTTGGGCTGAGAATACATGCGACTGTTTATAAATACTGAAAATACTAGATTTATATGCGTGAGTTTATAGATCCCTTTTTAAATGCTTTAAATATTTTGGGCTGAGAATACATGCAATTTATTTTAAACGCAATGGATACAAGTACATACTTAATTCTACACTGAGTTTGAACCGAAAATCCCTTAGCTTTGGTAACTAGTAACTGCCAGTTATAAGAACTGGTGGGTGCGAGTAGTAGTATATGGATCCATAGGGCTTGACATCCCCGTCCGAGCTAGAGCGCTAGCCTTTTAACGGACGTATGCTATTTGAGAAGCGTACACGTTGGTTTGCGTGTATTATTAAGATGATTATACAAAGGGTACAAATTATATATACGTTAAAGTTTAGTTACCAGGGTGCTCAACTTTGTAAAACCTATTGATAAACGTTTTGAATGAAACAACTGAAATCTTGTGATCCACTTTTATATAATCTTTTGATAAACGTTTTGAATGAAACAACTGAAATCTTGTGATCCACTTTTATATAATCTTTTGATAAACGTTTCTGGATGAAACAACTGAAATCTTGTGATCCACTTTTATATAATCTATTGATAAACATTTCTGGATGAAACAACTAAAATCTTGTGATCCACTTTTATATACAGATTATACGAAACACTAAAACTATGAACTCACCAACCTTTGTGTTGACACTTGTTAGCATGTTTATTCTCAGGTTTCCTAGAAGTCTTCCGCTGTTTGCTTAGATGTTAGACAAGCTATGTGCATGGAGTCTTGCATGACATATTTTTCAAGGAAACGTTGCATTCACCAAATCATCACCATGTATCTTATTTTGACTGCATTGTCAATGGAAGTACTGTTGTAAACTATTATTTATGGTGATTGTCTATATGTAGAAATCATTAGATGTCGAAAACCTTTGATTTAAATATTCATTTATGGTGTGCCTTTTCAAAAGAATGCAATGTTTACAAAACGTATCATAGAGGTCAAATACCTCGCAATGAAATCAATGAATGACGTGTTCGTCCATATGGATTTGGACCGATCGTCACAAATAAGATACCAGAAAAATTATCTGATCCAGGAAGTTTCACAATTCCATGTTTTCTGGGTAGTCGTAGTTCAATAGAAGCATTGGCAGACTTAGGTGCTAGTATAAATCTAATGCCGTATTCACTATACGCTAAACTAGACCTTGGAGAATTGAAACCAACCAGAATAAGCATACAACTAGCCGATAGATCAATAAAATATCCTAGAGGGATAATGGAGAACATGCTAGTTAAAGTTGGTACTTTAGTATTTCCAGTAGATTTTGTTGTTTTGGACATGGAAGAAGATTCTCAAGTTCCTCTCATATTAGGAAGACCATTCTTAAACACGGCTAAAGCAATGATAGATGTGTTCGGTAAGAAATTGACCCTAAGTATAGAGGATGAGAGTGTTACCTTTTCAGTTGATAGAGCAATGCAACAACCACAATCTGCAGATGATACATGTTATTATATTCAAACTATAGATGCACATGCAGAATTATTAGAAGAATTTCCAGAATTACAAGGAACAGGAGAATGTTCTTTAGGAGAAGGTAATGAACCAATTGATGAAGCTGAAATGTTAGCTACACTTATAGCTAATGGATATGAACCAACAACAGAAGAAATTCAAATGCTAAAAGAAGAAGACAGATATCGATATAAATCATCGATAGAAGAACCTCCGAAATTAGAGTTAAAGCCACTTCCAAACCATTTGGAATACGCTTATTTACATGGTGAATCTGAATTACCTGTAATAATATCGTCTTCTCTTACTGAAAATGAGAAATCACAACTCATTTCTGTGTTGAAAGCTCATAAACCAGCCATTGCATGGAAGATTCATGATATTAAAGGAATAAGTCCTTCGTATTGCACACATAAAATCCTTATGGAAGAAGGTCATAAAACGTATGTGCAACGCCAACGAAGACTAAATCCTAATATGCAAGATGTAGTTAAGAAAGAGATTATTAAACTGCTAGATGCAGGTTTGATATATCCAATCTCTGATAGTCCATGGGTAAGCCCAGTTCAATGCGTGCCTAAGAAGGGTGGCATGACTGTCATTATAAATGAGAAAAATGAGCTTATTCCTACTAGGACTGTAACAGGATGGCGTGTATGTATTGATTATAGAAAATTAAATGACGCCACCAGAAAAGATCACTTTCCCTTACCTTTCATAGATCAAATGTTGGAAAGATTAGCCGGAAATAGTTACTATTGTTTTCTAGATGGATTTTCCGGATATTTTCAAATTCCAATAGCACCCGAGGACCAAGAGAAAACCACATTCATGTGCCCTTATGGTACTTTTGCTTACAAACGCATGCCATTTGGACTTTGTAACGCCCCTGCAACCTTTCAAAGGTGTATGATGGCGATTTTTCACGACATGATAGAAGAATGCATGGAAGTATTCATGGATGACTTTTCAGTCTTCGGTGATACATTTAAATCATGTCTAGTTAATCTGGAACGAATGCTAATTAGATGCGAACAATCAAATCTAGTACTTAATTGGGAGAAATGCCATTTCATGGTTAAAGAAGGCATCGTTCTTGGACATAAAATTTCAAAAGAAGGAATTGAAGTGGATAGAGCTAAAGTAGATGTAATTGCTAAAATTCCACATCCCACCAATGTTAGAGGAGTTAGGAGTTTTCTAGGGCATGCCGGTTTTTACCGACGTTTTATAAAAGATTTTTCTAAAATTGCCACTCCAATGAATAAACTCCTAGAAAAGGATGCGCCATTTATCTTTTCAGATGAATGTATCAAATCTTTTAATATTCTTAAAGAAAAACTCACTAATGCACCGATCATGATAACACCAAATTGGAATCTACCATTTGAACTAATGTGCGATGCAAGTGATTTTGCAATGGGAGCCGTTTTAGGACAAAGGATTGAAAAACGATTTCAACCTATATACTATGCTAGTAAGACGTTACAAGGAGCACAAACAAACTATACAACTACTGAAAAAGAACTCCTTGCTATTGTCTTTGCTTTTGACAAATTTCGATCATATCTCGTTCTAGCAAAAACGGTGGTCTATACCGACCATTCTGCTCTTAGATACCTATTTTCAAAACAAGATGCTAAACCAAGACTAATCCGTTGGATCTTACTCTTACAAGAGTTTGATATTGAAATCCGAGATAAAAGAGGAGCAGAAAATCTCGCCGCTGATCATCTTTCTCGTCTTGAAAATCCCGAATTAGAAGTTCTAAATGAATCGGCCATACAAGACAACTTTCCTGATGAATATCTATTGAAGATAGATTATAAAGAAATCCCATGGTTTGCAGACTATGCAAACTACTTAGTTTGTGGATTCCTTGAAAAAGGATTATCGTACCAAAGACGAAAGAAATTCTTCAGTGATATAAAACACTATTTCTGGGAAGATCCACATCTGTTTAAAAGTTGTCCCGATGGAATAATACGCCGATGTGTATTTGGAGATGAAGCTAGTAAAATTTTAAACCATTGTCACACAGGACCAACAGGAGGGCATTATGGGCCTCAACTAACAGCAAGAAAAGTTTATGAAGCTGGATTCTATTGGCCTACAATTTACAAAGACGCACACCTTCTTTGCAAATCCTGTGATGCATGTCAAAGGGCCGGAAAAATAAGTCAACGTGATGAAATGCCACAAAATGTCATCCAAGTATGTGAAGTATTTGACATTTAGGGTATTGACTTTATGGGTCCATTTCCAAAATCTCATAATAATCTATATATACTCGTAGCCATTGATTATGTATCTAAATGGGCGGAAGCACAAGCTCTCCCAACTAACGATGCACGAGTTGTAGTCAACTTTTTAAAACGTCTTTTTGCAAGGTTTGGAACACCGAAAGCTTTAATAAGTGATCGGGGTACTCATTTCTGTAATAATCAACTTGAGAAAGTTCTTAAAAGATATGGAGTAACTCATAAAATCTCCACCGCATATCATCCACAAACAAGTGGACAAGTTGAAAATACCAACCGAGCTTTAAAACGTATTCTAGAGAAAACCGTAGGATCAAATCCGAAGGAATGGTCCATTAAATTGGAGGATGCACTCTGGGCTTTTAGAACAGCCTACAAAACTCCAATTGGAACCACACCTTTTAGACTTATTTATGGAAAAGCATGTCATCTTCCAGTAGAAATTGAACACAAAGCATTTTGGGCTTTGAAGACATGTAATCTTGATTTACATGAAGCCGGACGTCTACGATTAAGTCAACTAAACGAATTAGAAGAATTAAGACATGAAGCATACGAAAATTCGTTAATCTATAAAGAAAGAACGAAGAAATGGCATGATAAAAGAATCAGAAGTTCAAAAGAATTCAAAGAAGGAGACAGAGTTCTTCTTTTCAATTCACGATTCAAGCTATTTCCTGGAAAATTGAAATCAAGATGGTCTGGACCATTCATAGTCAAAAGAGTTTTCCCATACGGAACGATAGAATTGATAAATTCAAATGGGATTGAATTTAAAGTTAATGGTCACAGAGTTAAACATTACATACATGGTCCGATGGAAGTCGACAACGAAGTTAATCACAATTTCGACACCACAGCTAACTAAGTGTGGGGAGAATCAAGTCTTTAAAGGATAATATATATTTCTGTTAGAGTTAGATTGTCTGTTTTCGTGTAGTTCTCGAAAATGGAACACGTATGGTCTTTCCCTAGCAGACCCTAAAGAACTAGTCTTCTCCCCCCATTCTGAATTTTTATTTTTTTTAGGTTTTTACAAAATGAAGACTGCCTGTGAACTAAACCATGGTCTAATGCTACACGCTTTAATCACTAAAAGAAATAATGATATACTACCGAGCGAATTAGTATCAGTAATCAGAGAAAGAATGGACGGAGTTAGAAAAGAATCCAGATGCGAAGATAATAAGTTACAATTTGGTAAAGGAAAATCAAAATCCGCAGCGAAAAGAAGAGCACGACACCTAGAAAGATGTCACAAATGCGGAAAATGGTCACATGGAGGTAAATGTTCAAATAATCAAACCTATTCAAATACCGAATTTGTTACTTTATGCAGAGACGGACCGTTCATATGTTTAGAAGAAAAGACACTGAATGCTCGAGGTTACGCCTATGTAGCCATGGAAAACCAATTAAACCGACTATCTTATGAATGGAATAGATCATATAACTAAGAAATCTATTTCACAGGTATGTCTGTACAGTTTTTATTTTTATTTTTTATTTTTAACCTTTTGATAATAAACGCTAATTTGTTCGCTAAAAAGTATTAAATTGGTATTGAATAAAATTAGGTTTGGCGACCGAAATTATTGATATCATTCAAAAATTTATTACATCACTGCGAAATTTAACGTTTATTCTTAAGGTATAAATATCTTTAATCAATCAACCCAAAATATTTCAAAAATTCGTCATGAGTTAAATTAGGTCTTGGAACCGAAATTACTTTACCGAAAAGAGGGGCGCATATTTTTGATAATATTTGATTGATTAAAGTGGGATAAAAAGACAAAAAGATTTTTAATTTTATTTTTACCATGTTTTTAAAATTAATATTTAAATCTTAAATTAATATTGTAAACTTTGTAAAAACAATATATTTAAAATTGTAAATATTTGAAAAATTAATATAAGTTTGATATGAATTTATAAATTTTTAAATTAAGTTTGGTATGAATTTTTAATTTTTAAAATTTTAATTTTTAATTTTATGCATTTCAAATTTTAAGTTTGGTGTGAATTTTTAATATTAATTTTGAATTTTATATTTAAGTTGTGTGAATTTAAAAACAAAAATTTACTTTATCTCATTAAGTTAAGAATATGATTTTTAAAATTCGTCGTAAGTTGAAGACTAGGTCTTTGAACCGAAATTGCTTTACCCGAGGGAGGGACGAGAACTTTTATTATCATTATTTTTAATCTTTTTTTTTAAAGTATGCCAAAAAAAATTAAAAAATCCAAAAATCTAAGCTTTTAAAACAATCGCTTGAAAATGACTAGGGCATCGTCCCGAAACGACCTCGTCTTAAAAAGAAACAAAATTTTTAAAATTTTATTAAATTTTATGTTTTAAAAGTATAAGGTTTTTATATATAAAAAAAAAAAAAAAAAATTACCTGGAAAATACCCCCATGCGACTCGCATGGGGATGGGCAGGAAACCATGCGACTCGCATGGCTAAAGAAATCTGGTCAGGATCATTTATCCAGCGAATCTGCTTCTGTCTCTCACAAATACACACACATACACGAACTTACTCCAAAACCCTCTCAAAAATTCATCATTTTTCACCAAATTTCTTGCAAAACTTCACAACAATTATGCCTAGATTCAGTAGTCTCAACCCCTTAAGGAGAACGGTAAAGATTTCACCCCTAATCTCTTTAAATTCGAATTATGTGTGTTCTTGAGCCATTTTACCTAATTTAATTTTTGTTAATTTTTAGTGAAATTAGTGTTAAATTGATGTTATATTATGCATGTATATCCTAGATAGAAGCTATTTAACATGAATTGAAGCTAAAAACTTCAAATTTTTAAGAATCTAGGGTTTGTGTTCTTGAGCAATTTGGGGCTTTTTGATATAAACAGGTTATGGCCGATTTTTGTCATGAATTGTTGCTAAATTAAGTAGTGTAACATGTCTAGGTAGTTAAATGATCCAAACTTTGAGCCTAAACATGAGTTTGAGAATTAAAGTGGACTTTTTCAAGTCTAAAATTCATGAACTTGATTTTTGAAAGATAATGCCATTTGAGACTTGTTTAATTGCTAGTAATGATTATTTTGACATGTTATTTGAGTTGAATGCTTATGAACTTGGCGAAAATTTTCGTATATGCTTATTTGAAAAAGTGTAGATTTGATAAAAATGTGAAAATAAGCTTAAGTTTGATATAAATTGATAATGTCATTGTAATTATTTTGATTGATGATTTTGCTGACACTAATGCATATTTGGATGCACAAAATTTGTGTTTGATGTGTTTTGCAGAATGAAAGGGGTGAATCTTCATCCCAAGCCCGCAATGCTCCTTCTGAGAATTTGGAACAACAGGAGGTGGATAACTACTACAAGCAGGATGTACCTCATCCAGTCATGACCTTTTCCGATATGCATTTGGAAGAGTTGTACCCGAACCTGAGATTTGACAGACTTTGGATAGATTATCCAAAATATCAACGGGGTTTGCATACTCTTCACTCTAAGGTTGTTGAGGTACCGAGGGTCATAGAATGGGGACCCTTAGAAGCTGTAGAATTGGCCGGGCCAATTAGGGAATTACTTGTACAGAGGTATGGTAATTCTTCTTTTAATGACTGGATATGTTTATTCACCATACGCAGACCTGTATATAAAGTATGGTGTGAAGAATTGTTATGTAGTATAGAGTTGAATGATCGGGTAGCTAGTTTAACCGATCATTCTTTTATTAGATTTTTGTTAGGCGGTTCGATGCGCCACATGTCTTTACTGGACATGGCTCAGGCTTTACGTATATATACGCCTGAGGAGTTAGCGTCTGCCGATTGTAGAGGATTGATACTAAACGGTAGAAAGATAGATGAGAATTTTGATACACACGGTGTGTGGAGTCAAATGACAAGCCATCACCGTTTCAAAGGGGGAAACTACTCTTATTTGGATATAGATAGAGCCGAATTAAGAGTGATACATAGGTTTTTAGCTAATTCGATTACACAAAGGGGTAAGAACAAAGAAAAAGTAAATGAACAAGATTTGTTTTACCATATGTGTATTCGAGACCCACAAAGCGCTGTAAGTATACCATATTGTGTGGGTTATTATTTATCAGCTATGGTTCGGGGGATGCGTCCACATAGCATAATAGGAGGTGGTATTTTTATTACTTTGATTGGTGAATATCTCGGTGTGGATATAAGTCGGGGGGGATTATTACTAGAAGAGTCGGAACTCCGCGACACTATAGGTTTAAATGTATACCATGGTGCGAAAGTTTTGAAGAGGCGAAATAACGCCGCAGTACGATACCATGGTAGACATCCACAGGTGGAGAGAAACCAGGAGCAAGGTAATGTAGGAGGGGGGAATGAGATGCAAGAAATGCATAGGTTTATAGCTTCTCAGGAATACGAAAATGCTAGACAGAGAGCATTTGAAGATTGGCAAGTTCATCAGAACCAGATCATAGCTCATTGCCAACATATAGGTAGAAACTATATTCCTACACCGAAACCCGTCTTCCCTCCTTGGTCTATAGAGATGCAGCCACCATATCCTACGTATGACCCTGCCGAAGCATTCTATAGCACTTATGGTTATGCCTGGAACCCCTATTGGTACCAATATCATCCTTAGTTTACTTATTTTTTTTTTATTTTGTAATTTGTAATTATTGATACATTTAATACTTTTGTTAATATTGTAATCATTTTTATAATTATCTAACTTTTATTCTTAGATTTTAATAATTTTTGAATGTGGGGTAATATACCAAACTTCAAAAATATGTATATATGTTTGCAGTTTATCTTATGTACACAACAGGGTAAAACAACGCATTTTCAAAGACTGGCATTAAGTTCAGCAAAAGCAACTAATTTTGACAACAAGATGCAAAATATATGTGAAATAACAACAAGACGGAATGAACAAATGATGTGCACCATTTATCATTCAGCAAACAAACGCCAATATATTTGGAAACTTTGGTAAAAATTTAATCATTTTCACACAAATCACCCTCAATAATTTAAATTGTTACTGATTTCTTGCAAATGAGGGCATTGCAAGATCTTAAGTGTGGGAAGGGGTTAAATTCTTTCGGATTTTTTAAAATTTTTATCTTAAACACTTGGTTACCATTAAAAATACTAGTAAAGCAGTAGTTGTATTAGAATCTAGTGCTCTCTGATAATAAAGAACAGCCCTAGTCTTATATACTGACTACCCAATTCTAGTAAAATTTTTCAATTAAATGAATTCAAATCATGTTTATACATATTTATGAACGATAAAACTAGGTTTTGACACCGAAATTATTGTTATCTCGGAAAGGACATAAATTTAGAAACAAACTAAAATGTTAAAATTCATTTAAAATGGAATAGAGGACGATAAAAAGGAAAATAAAAGCCAAGTGTGGGAAAATTTACCAAGTTATCTTAATCATATGTCACATATATCTGTAACAAATAACTGAAAATACTTTTGCTTTGAACTAAACTAAACTGTTTTACCCAATGAAAGAAAAGAAGAGATGGATCTACATGATGAATCAATTCCATCATTAAAAGGAAGTAAAGTCTTCTGAAAAAGAAACGCGCTTCTTGATTTAGGTCATGAAGTTGTCGTCCAGACCAGCTGTAGGTTGACGAAAAATCTAGAAAAGTCATCACTAAAATCAGCAGGAAATCCACGGACCTCAGCATCAAACAGGGTCGCCAAGTGGTCAGATTTATCCTAACCATGAGAAGGATTTATCTCGTACAATGGGGAGGCACCGTGCAAATTAGCTTGATAAGACTAATGAATCAGATCCCCAGAAAGGATAATCTCCTTTAAAGATCAAAAATCAGCTTTTAAGCCTGATATTACTCAATCCTTGAGATTGACCTTAAAGATTGAGAATTCAAACTCATGGAATTCGATGATATCTAAACTCGAGCTTAAACGAGAAAATATTTTGATCAAAATTATAAACCGATTTGTTTTCTGAAAACCCTATTTTCAATGCGTTCATTACCATTGAACGTAAAATCCTAGGAATTCACCTGGAATTCATTAGGTCACCTGAACTAAATCGGGTGTCAACCGTAAGAACGGTGGTTGCATAACATGGTCGGAGACAGGACCTTGTGCCAGACCGAAAAATCATAGGATGATCTTTACTATTGCTCCTACCAAGGATAGTTCTAGCATCCGACACGTTAAAAGACCATAATCATCTGCATGTCACGGGACATTGCCTTAACAGTTTCTTGTTCATCGCTTTCCTTTACAACCGGACGGTAGTTTACCGAAAGTTAATATACGGAACAAGTAAACTGGATGTGTGCTTTCCGATACAGGGATAGCAGTGGATTACACAAACCTAAAAGTTTTAGCCAAAATATTGATCCACAAATATATTTTGCAACACCAAAGAATGGATTAAATCAGAAAACTTGTCTAGGATAAAATCTAGCTTGAATTTTCAAAAGATCAAATGTTTTCATAAAGATCCAATTTCCTTAAGGATCTACATTTTTATAAGTCATGTGGGACTGTAAACCGCCTTTCAAATGTGCACTTTGCTTTGGAAACCGAAAGTAAATCGACTATTTGATTGCCAGTGTCGTTGACCTAAACTCGAGGAAACTATAAAAGACACACCCACCTTAACCACATCGTTACTATCATTGTTTATACCGCCATATCAAAATCACTGATGTATAAAGTGTGAAGAATAAAGAAGTGATTTGTATGTTTTTATTTCAAGACTGTATTGCTTGAGGACAAGCAACGCTCAAGTGTGGGGATATTGATAAGGCTAAAAAGGAACATATATTTTATAGCATTATTCCCCAAGAAAGACAAGATTTTAGTTGGTATTGTTCGATTTACAAGCAATATTCGTTTAAATATTAAAAAGTGAAGACAAAAGGCAGATTCGACAAATTGAAGACAAAAAGGTCCAAAGAGCTAAAAAGTACAAGATACAATTAAAAAGGTTCAAAATATTGATGAGGAACGTCTCAAAATGACAAGAGTACAAGTTACAAGACGCAAAGTACACGATATAAAATAATACGCGAAGACGTCCGAAAATCCGGAACCGGGACCTGAGCCAAGAAGAAACGCCCGACGCAACGGACCAAAAATATCTAGTCTACTATGCACAAGAATATAATATAATATATATATAATTATATATAATTATATATTATATTATATATTATTATTATATTACGTCGGCAAGAAGAAAACAAACCAATTTGGCTGGATCCAGGGTGGCCATGCGACTCGCATGGCCAGAGGCACAAAATCCATGCGAGTCGCATGGAGTGAAAATGCTGGTCAGGTCCTATATAAAGCCAGTTTTCTGCCGAGTTTTAAACACCTAATATCTATCTCTCTCTCAATATATACGTAATATATATATATAATTTATATTTTAATTTTAATTTTAATTTTAAATCCTAATAATAAGGGTATGTTAGCGAATGTTGTAAGGGTGTAAGTCGAAATTCTGTCCGTGTAACGCTACGTTATTTTTAATCATTGTAAGTTATGTTCAACCTTTTTATATTAATGTCTCGTAGCTAAGTTATTATTATGCTTATTTAAAACGAAGTAATCATGATGTTGGGCTAATTACTAAAATTGGGTAATTGGGCTTTGTACTATAATTGGGGTTTGGATAAAAGAACGACACTTGTGGAAATTAGACTATGGGCTATTAATGGGCTTTATATTTGTTTAACTAAATGAAAGTTTGTTAATGTTAATATAAAGATTTACAATTGGGCGTCCCTATAAATTACCATATACACTCGATCGGACACGATGGGCGGGGTATTTATATGTACGAATAATCGTTCATTTAACCGGACACGGGAATGGATTAATAGCCACTAGAATAATTAAAACAGGGGTGAAATTACATTCAAGGGTAATTGGTGTAATTGTTAACAAAGTAGTAAAACCTTGGTTTACACGCAGTCGATAACCTGGTGTATTCATTAAACAAAGTATTAAAACCTTGTTACAATTCGAATCCCCAATTAGTTGGAATATTTAACTTCGGGTATAAGAATAATTTGATGAGGACACTCGTACTTTATATTTATGACTGATGGACTGTTATGGACAAAAACCAGACGGACATATTAAATAATCCAGGACAAAGGACAATTAACCCATGGGCATAAAACTAAAATCAACACGTCAAACATCATGATTACGGAAGTTTAAATAAGCATAATTCTTTTATTTCATATTTAATTTCCTTTATTTTATATTTAATTGCACTTCTAATTATCGCACTTTTATTTATTGTTATTTAATCGCACTTTTAATTATCATATTTTTTAATTATCATAAGTTTATTTTATCGCACTTTTATTATTCGCAATTTCATTATCGTTATTTACTTTACGCTTTAATTTAAGTCTTGTATTTATTTTATATTTTACATTAGGTTTTAACTGCGACTAAAGTCTTAAAATCGACAAACCGGTCATTAAACGGTAAAAACCCCCCTTTATAATAATAATATTACTTATATATATGTTTGTATTTTTATAAAAGTAAACTAATATAGCGTTGAGCTTTGTTTAAAGATTTCCCTGTGGAACGAACCGGACTTACTAAAAACTACACTACTGTACGATTAGGTACACTGCCTATAAGTGTTGTATCAAGGTTTAAGTATATCCATTCTATAAATAAATAAATATCTTGTGTAAAATTGTATCGTATTTAATAGTATTTACTAGTAAAATATAAGCTATTTTATATACACCCCGCTGCACATCAATTAGTAAACGTTGTTTTTGAACCACAAGATTTAGTATTTCCATAAAGTTGATTATCCAAATCGTTTGCATTCCAAATGTACGTTCGCGAGCACCAAATTATTAAGACTTAACTATTTTGTACCCTGTTACGTAGTGTTAGAGTATACATTATACCCGAAAATATATTTCATCCGCTAATGGTAGCGAACCGTTCGAATGAGGGCGCGTCAAGCCCGCATGGATCCACATAACATAAGTTCACGTTTACACCCTACACGTGTAACTAATGATAATTGAATTGAGGCTTTTTGTTCTAACTCACTATGGAATGTTTGTTTTCGTACTTGTATTCAAAGCATAAAAGTATGATACGTACATGTTTCTCATCCCATGATTTAAAAGTATAAAAGTTGTTGAAAAGATGGGACTATGATCTCACCGTAGTTGTAGTGACCCGAACTTTTCCATGTTTATATATATTAATTGAGATTGATATTTACATGATTAAATGTTTCCAACATGTTAAGCAATCAAACTTGTTAAGACTTGATTAATTGAAATATGTTTCATATAGACAATTGACCACCCAAGTTGACCTGTGATTCACGAACGTTAAAACTTGTAAAAACTATACGATGACATATATATGGTTATATATATAGTTAACATGTTTTTATTATAAGTATGTATCTCATTAGGTATTTTAACAATGAGTTATATACATAAAAATGAGACTATTAATTTAAGAAACTCGAAAACGATATATATAACGATTATCGTTATAACAACGTCTTACTAGGTACATATGAATCATATTAAGATATTGATACACTTGGTTAATTATGTTAAATGATAAGTAAATATATTATTAAGTGTATTAACAATGAAATACATATGTAAAAATAAGACTACTAACTTAATGATTTCGAAACGAGACATATATGTAACGATTATCGTTGTAACGACATTTAACTGTATATACATCATACTAAGATATATTATATATCATAATATCATGATAATATAATAATTTAACATCTCATTTTTTATAATAAACAATGGGTTAACAACATTCAACAAGATCGTTAACCTTAAGGTTTCAAAACAACATTTACATGTAACGACTAACGATGACTTAACGACTCAGTTAAAATGTATATACATGTAGTGTTTTAATATGTATTCATACACTTTTGAAAGACTTCAATACACTTATCAAAATACTTCTACTTAACAAAAATGCTTACAATTACATCCTCGTTCAGTTTCATCAACAATTCTACTCGTATGCACCCGTATTCATACTCGTACAATACACAGCATTTAGATGTATGTACTATTGGTATATACACTCCAATGATCAGCTCTTAGCAGCCCATGTGAGTCACCTAACACATGTGGGAACCATCATTTGGCAACTAGCATGAAATATCTCATAAAATTACAAAAATATGAGTAATCATTCATGACTTATTTACATGAAAACAAAATTACATATCCTTTATATCTAATCCATACACCAACGACCAAAAACACCTACAAACACTTTCATTCTTCAATTTTCTTCATATAATTGATCTCTCTCAAGTTCTATCTTCAAGTTCTAAGTGTTCTTCATATATTCTACAAGTTCTAGTTACATAAAATCAAGAATACTTTCAAGTTTGCTAGCTCACTTCCAATCTTGTAAGGTGATCATCCAACCTCAAGAAATCTTTGTTTCTTACAGTAGGTTATCATTCTAATACAAGGTAATAATCATATTCAAACTTTGGTTCAATTTCTATAACTATAACAATCTTATTTCAAGTGATGATCTTACTTGAACTTGTTTTCGTGTCATGATTCTGCTTCAAGAACTTTGAGCCATCCAAGGATCCATTGAAGCTAGATCCATTTTTATCTTTTCCAGTAGGTTCATCCAAGGAACTTAAGGTAGTAATGATGTTCATAACATCATTCGATTCATACATATAAAGCTATCTTACTCGAAGGTTTAAACTTGTAATCACTAGAACATAGTTTAGTTAATTCTAAACTTGTTCGCAAACAAAAGTTAATCCTTCTAACTTGACTTTTAAAATCAACTAAACACATGTTCTATATCTATATGATATGCTAACTTAATGATTTAAAACCTGGAAACACGAAAAACACCGTAAAACCGGATTTACGCCGTCGTAGTAACACCGCGGGCTGTTTTGGGTTAGTTAATTAAAAACTATGATAAACTTTGATTTAAAAGTTGTTATTCTGAGAAAATGATTTTTATTATGAACATTAAACTATATCCAAAAATTATGGTTAAACTCAAAGTGGAAGTATGTTTTCTAAAATGGTCATCTAGACGTCGTTCTTTCGACTGAAATGACTACCTTTACAAAAACGACTTGTAACTTATTTTTCCGACTATAAACCTATACTTTTTCTATTTAGATTCATAAAATAGAGTTCAATATGAAACCATAGCAATTTGATTCACTCAAAACGGATTTAAAATGAAGAAGTTATGGGTAAAACAAGATTGGATAATTTTTCTCATTTTAGCTACGTGAAAATTGGTAACAAATCTATTCCAACCATAACTTAATCAACTTGTATTGTATATTATGTAATCTTGAGATACCATAGACACGTATACAATGTTTCGACCTATCATGTCGACACATCTATATATATTTCGGAACAACCATAGACACTCTATATGTGAATGTTGGAGTTAGCTATACAGGGTTGAGGTTGATTCCAAAATATATATAGTTTGAGTTGTGATCAATACTGAGATACGTATACACTGGGTCGTGGATTGATTCAAGATAATATTTATCGATTTATTTCTGTACATCTAACTGTGGACAACTAGTTGTAGGTTACTAACGAGGACAGCTGACTTAATAAACTTAAAACATCAAAATATATTAAAAGTGTTGTAAATATATTTTGAACATACTTTGATATATATGTATATATTGTTATAGGTTCGTGAATCAACCAGTGGCCAAGTCTTACTTCCCGACGAAGTAAAAATCTATGAAAGTGAGTTATAGTCCCACTTTTAAAATCTAATATTTTTGAGATGAGAATACATGCAGGTTTTATAAATGATTTACAAAATAGACACAAGTACGTGAAACTACATTCTATGGTTGAATTATCGAAATCGAATATGCCCCTTTTTATTAAGTCTGGTAATCTAAGAATTAGGGAACAGACACCCTAATTGACGCGAATCCTAAAGATAGATCTATTGGGCCTAACAAACCCCATCCAAAGTACCGGATGCTTTAGTACTTCGAAATTTATATCATATCCGAAGGGTGTCCCGGAATGATGGGGATATTCTTATATATGCATCTTGTTAATGTCGGTTACCAGGTGTTCACCATATGAATGATTTTTATCTCTATGTATGGGATGTGTATTGAAATATGAAATCTTGTGGTCTATTATTATGATTTGATATATATAGGTTAAACCTATAACTCACCAACATTTTTGTTGACGTTTTAAGCATGTTTATTCTCAGGTGATTATTAAGAGCTTCCGCTGTCGCATACTTAAATAAGAACGAGATTTGGAGTCCATGCTTGTATGATATTGTGTAAAAACTGCATTCAAGAAACTTATTTTGTTGTAACATATTTGTATTGTAAACCATTATGTAATGGTCGTGTGTAAACAGGATATTTTAGATTATCATTATTTGATAATCTACGTAAAGCTTTTTAAACCTTTATTGATGAAATAAAGGTTATGGTTTGTTTTAAAATGAATGCAGTCTTTGAAAAACGTCTCATATAGAGGTCAAAACCTCGCAACGAAATCAATTAATATGGAACGTTTTTAATCAATAAGAACGGGACATTTCAGTTGGTATCAGAGCGTTGGTCTTAGAGAACCAGAATTTTGCATTAGTGTGTCTTATCTAGTTTGTTAGGATGCATTAGTGAGTCTGGACTTCGACCGTGTTTACTTGAAAAATGATTGCTTAACAAATTTTGTTGGAAACTATATATTTTTAACATGTGAATATTATGTGATATATTAATCTCTTAACGCGTTTGATATTATGTGATAGATGTCTACCTCTAGAACAAGTCCCATCGACTCACCTAATAATAATGAAGAGTCAAATGTAAATTGGAATGATTCGTGGACTGATTCACAAGTTCCCGAAGAGGAACCGGAAGAAGAGTCGGAACCGGAAGAAGAATCAGAACCGGAAGAAGAATCAGAACCGGAAGAAGAAATAGAACCGGTGGGGGAAATAATAAAACGGTTAAGTAAAAGAGAATCCTCAACCAACCGACCAAGGTTAATTATGGTCAATGGTGTTTCCACCAAGGAAGCAAAATATTGGGAGGATTACCAATTCTCCGATGAATCGGATTCCGACGAGAATTCCGATGATGTTATAGAAATTACCCCAACTGAATTTAAAAAGGCAAAAGAAAATAATAAGGGAAAGGGCATAAAAATAGAGAAATCTAATTCCAACCCCGATGAACTTTATATGTATCGTCAACCCCCGAAGTCCTTAAGTTGTAACAATGACCCGGGAACCTCTAAACCACCAGGTTTTTCTAGACCAATGTGGAAAACGACGGCTCGTATTAGGGGAACATCATATATCCCTAGAAACTTGGCAAAACGAACCAAAACCGAAGAAGAAGAAACGAGCGAGTCGGAATAAGATAGTTGTATTCGTGTGGTGTAATATATGTAATATAGTGTGCTTATGCTTTATGATATATGTAAAAATTGCTTGTATTAATAAGTATTTTTTTTATGAATCTAACTCTTGTTTATTTTAGAGTTTAAAAACACAAAATGGATAGACAACCCAATATTTTAAGAGACCTACCCGGAGACATGATTGATGAAATCTTGTCTAGAGTCGGCCAGAATTCCTCGGCACAACTATTTAAGGCGAGATCAGTTTGTAAGACATTCGAAGAACGTTCCAAGAATGTCTTGGTTTATAAGAGACTTTCGTTTGAAAGATGGGGGATATCACATTGGGAAACCCATAAGTTACGATGTGTTTACTTTGACGCATATATTGCGGGGAACCCAAATGCTATTTTACGCAACGGGTTAAGAAATTATTTTGACTCAATATATCCGAATATTGGACTTCGTGATTTAGAAAAAGCGGCTAACACGCAACATAAAGAAGCATGTTATGCTTATGGATTAGTAATGTTCGCTTCTCACCAAAGTGAGAACAAGAACATCGGGCTACAACTATTAAACAAAACGTTTCCACAAGTGACGGAGTCGGTAATTGGGGTAAGAAATGCGGTTTTTAGATTGTTACGGGACTGTTGGACATTACGTAACCCTCGTCCCTTTGACGACGTTACAACACGCTGTCTTATCAACGGCCATAACGGTTATGTTGCACAAGACCAAGGATGGGAAGTAGTCCTAGTAAAACCAGAATGCATGACTTGTTTCTGGACGTATGAATTACGTGTCTTTATTGCCTTTGTTGAACGACTTGTGTACTAGCTAGAATTATCTTCACAACTATCTTGTATCAAAGTTATTGTGTGCTATATTTCATGCTTTATGTAAAATAAGCGGTATTGTAAGTTTGTAAAATATTGTATAAAAGTTTGAACGCGAAATATTATTATAATCAGTTTTTCATATAGAATTGTAGTAGTTGAATTGTATATTAGCTACTAAGTATGAACTTAACGGGTAGGTACTACCCGAATTTAAACTTATAAAACGCTAATATGAAGAAAAAGCTTTTATAAATGAGTTCATATTATGCTACGAAATACTATTAACTACTCTTAATATTCTGTATGATTAACTTGTTCCATTTAACTATTTTGAAGGAAATGGCACCGACTACTCGACACACAGTGAATATGAATGAAGAGGAATTCCGTACTTTTCTAGCTTCATACATAGCCGCAGTACAGGCTGCGCTACATACCAACAATAACCTTGGATCTAGCAGTACAGGAAATCGTGTAGGATGCACCTACAAAGAATTCACTGCCTGCAAACCTTTGGAATTTGATGGAACCGAAGGACCGATCGGATTGAAACGGTGGACCGAGAAGGTCGAATCGGTGTTTGCCATAAGTAAGTGTACTGAAGAGGACAAAGTGAAGTACGCTACGCATACCTTCACAGGTTCTGCGTTAACATGGTGGAATACCTATCTAGAGCAAGTGGGACAAGACGATGCGTACGCACTACCGTGGTCAGCATTCAAGCACTTGATGAACGAGAAGTACCGTCCCAGAACCGAGGTCAATAAGCTCAAGACAGAACTTAGAGGGTTACGAACCCAAGGATTTGATATTACCACGTATGAAAGACGATTCACAGAATTGTGCCTATTGTGTCCGGGAGCATTCGAAGATGAGGAAGAGAAGATCGACGCGTTTGTGAAAGGATTACCGGAAAGAATCCAAGAAGATATAAGTTCACACGAGCCCGCCTCCATACAACAGGCATGTAGAATGGCTCACAAACTAGTGAACCAGATTGAAGAAAGAATTAAAGAACAGACTACTGAAGAGGCCAATGTGAAGCAAGTCAAAAGAAAGTGGGAGGAAAACGGTGATAAGAATCACCAATACAACAACAACAGCAATTACAACAATAATCGCAACAATTATCCCAACAATCGCAACATCAATCGCAACTACAACAAACGGCCCAACAACAACAACAACAACAACAACAACAACAACAGCTACAACAATCATCCCAACAACAATAATAGCCGCAACAACAACAACAATCAGAAGCAGCTATGCCAAAGGTGTGAAAAGTATCACTCGGGGTTCTGCACCAAATTTTGCAACAAGTGTAAAAGAAATGGTCATAGCGCGGCGAAGTGTGAGGTCTACGGACCAGGGGTTAATAGAACGAAAGGAACAAATGGTGTCGGAACGAGTAATGGCGGAGAAGTAGTGTCGGAGCAAGTTATGCCAATGTAGTTTGTTATAAATGTGGAAAACCGGGCCACATTATTAGAAATTGCCCGAACCAGGAGAACACTAATGGACAAGGCCGCGGAAGAGTTTTCAATATTAATGCGGCAGAGGCACAGGAAGACCCGGAGCTTGTTACAGGTACGTTTCTTATTGACAATAAATCTGCTTACGTTTTATTTGATTCGGGTGCGGATAGAAGCTATATGAGTAGATATTTTTGTGCTAAATTAAGTTGTCCATTGACGCCTTTGGATAGTAAATTTTTACTCGAATTAGCAAATGGTAAATTAATTTCAGCAGATAATATATGTCGGAATCGAGAAATTAAACTGGTTAGCGAAACATTTAAGATTGATTTGATACCAGTAGAGTTAGGGAGTTTTGATGTGATAATCGGTATGAACTGGTTGAAAGAAGTGAAAGCAGAGATCATTTGTTACAAAAATGCAATTCGCATTATACGAGAAAAAGGAAAACCCTTAATGGTGTACGGAGAAAAGGGCAACACGAAGCTACATCTTATTAGTAATTTGAAGGCACAAAAACTAATAAGAAAAGGTTGCTATGCTGTTCTAGCACACGTCGAGAAAGTACAAACTGAAGAAAAGAGCATCAATGATGTTCCCATTGCAAAAGAATTTCCCGATGTATTTCTGAAAGAATTACCGGGATTACCCCCACATCGATCCGTTGAATTTCAAATAGATCTTGTACCAGGAGCTGCACCAATAGTTCGTGCTCCTTACAGACTCGCACCCAGCGAGATGAAAGAACTGCAAAGCCAATTACAAGAACTTTTAGAGCGTGGTTTCATTCGACCAAGCACATCACCGTGGGGAGCTCCTGTTTTGTTTGTCAAGAAGAAAGATGGTACATTCAGGTTGTGTATCGACTACCGAGAGTTGAACAAACTTACCATCAAGAACCGCTACCCACTACCGAGAATCGACGACTTATTTGATCAACTACAAGGCTCGTCTGTTTATTCAAAGATTGACTTACGTTCCGGGTATCATCAAATGCGGGTGAAAGAAGATGATATTCCAAAGACTGCTTTCAGAACACGTTACGGTCATTACGAGTTTATGGTCATGCCGTTTGGTTTAACTAATGCACCAGCTGTGTTCATGGACCTTATGAACCGAGTGTGTGGACCATACCTTGACAAGTTTGTCATTGTTTTCATTGATGACATACTTATTTACTCAAAGAATGACCAAGAACACGGTGAACATTTGAGAAAGGTGTTAGAAGTATTGAGGAAGGAAGAATTGTACGCTAAGTTTTCAAAGTGTGCATTTTGGTTGGAAGAAGTTCAATTCCTCGGTCACATAGTGAACAAAGAAGGTATTAAGGTGGATCCGGCAAAGATAGAAACTGTTGAAAAGTGGGAAACCCCGAAAACTCCGAAACACATACGCCAGTTTTTAGGACTAGCTGGTTACTACAGAAGGTTCATCCAAGACTTTTCCAGAATAGCAAAACCCTTGACTGCATTAACGCATAAAGGGAAGAAATTTGAATGGAAGGATGAACAAGAGAAAGCGTTTCAGTTATTGAAGAAAAAGCTAACTACGGCACCTATATTGTCATTGCCTGAAGGGAATGATGATTTTGTGATTTATTGTGATGCATCAAAGCAAGGTCTCGGTTGTGTATTAATGTAACGAACGAAGGTGATTGCTTATGCGTCTAGACAATTGAAGATTCACGAACAAAATTATACGACGCATGATTTGGAATTAGGCGCGGTTGTTTTTGCATTAAAGACTTGGAGGCACTACTTATATGGGGTCAAAAGTATTATATATACCGACCACAAAAGTCTTCAACACATATTTAATCAGAAACAACTGAATATGAGGCAGTGTAGGTGGATTGAATTGTTGAATGATTATGACTTTGAGATTAGTTACCACCCGGGGAAGGCAAATGTGGTAGCCGATGCCTTGAGCAGGAAGGACAGAGAACCCATTCGAGTAAAATCTATGAATATAATGATTCATAATAACCTTACTACTCAAATAAAGGAGGCGCAACAAGGAGTTTTAAAAGAGGGAAATTTAAAGGATGAAATACCCAAAGGATCAGAGAAGCATCTTAGTATTCGGGAAGACGGAACCCGGTATAGGGATGAAAGGATTTGGGTACCAAAATTTGGAGATATGAGAGAAATGGTACTTAGAGAAGCTCATAAAACCAGATACTCAATACATCCTGGAACGGGGAAGATGTACAAGGATCTCAAGAAACATTTTTGGTGGACGGGTATAAAAGCCGATGTTGCTAAATACGTAGGAGAATGTTTGACGTGTTCTAAGGTCAAAGCTGAGCATCAGAAACCATCAGGTCTACTTCAACAACCTGAAATCCCGGAATGGAAATGGGAAAACATTACCATGGATTTCATCACTAAATTGCCAAGGACTGCAAGTGGTTTTGATACTATTTGGGTAATAGTTGATCGTCTCACCAAATCAGCACACTTCTTGCCAATAAGAGAAGATGACAAGATGGAGAAGTTAGCACGACTGTATTTGAAGGAAGTCATCTCCAGACATGGAATACCAATCTCTATTATCTCTGATAGGGATGGCAGATTTATTTCAAGATTCTGGTAGACATTACAGCAAGCATTAGGAACTCGTCTAGACATGAGTACTGCCTATCATCCACAAACTGATGAGCAGAGCGAAAGGACGATACAAATGCTTGAAGACATGCTACGAGCATGTGTTATTGATTTTGGAAACAGTTGGGATCGACATCTACCATTAGCAGAATTTTCCTACAACAACAGCTACCATTCAAGCATTGAGATGGCGCCGTTTGAAGCACTTTATGGTAGAAAGTGCAGGTCTCCGATTTGTTGGAGTGAGGTGGGGGATAGACAGATTACGGGTCCGGAGATTATACAAGAAACTACCGAGAAGATCATCCAAATTCAACAACGGTTGAAAACTGCCCAAAGTCGACAAAAGAGCTACGCTGACATTAAAAGAAAAGATATAGAATTTGAAATTGGAGAGATGGTCATGCTTAAAGTTGCACCTTGGAAAGGAGTTGTTCGATTTGGTAAACGAGGGAAATTAAATCCAAGGTATATTGGACCATTCAAGATTATTGATCGTGTCGGACCAGTAGCTTACCGACTAGAGTTACCTCAACAACTCGCGGCTGTACATAACACTTTCCACTTCTCGAATTTGAAGAAATGTTTTGCTAAAGAAGATCTCACTATTCCGTTAGATGAAATCCAAATCAACGAAAAACTTCAATTCATCGAAGAACCCGTCGAAATAATGGATCGTGAGGTTAAAAGACTTAAGCAAAACAAGATACCAATTGTTAAGGTTCGATGGAATGCTCGTAGAGGACCCGAGCTCACCTGGGAGCGTGAAGATCAGATGAAGAAGAAATACCCGCATCTATTTCCAGAAGATTCGTCAACACCTTCAACAGCTTAAAATTTCGGGACGAAATTTATTTAACGGGTAGGTACTGTAGTGACCCGAACTTTTCCATGTTTATATATATTAATTGAGATTGATATTTACATGATTAAATGTTTCCAACATGTTAAGCAATCAAACTTGTTAAGACTTGATTAATTGAAATATGTTTCATATAGACAATTGACCACCCAAGTTGACCTGTGATTCACGAACGTTAAAACTTGTAAAAACTATATGATGACATATATATGGTTATATATATAGTTAACATGTTTTTATTATAAGTATGTATCTCATTAGGTATTTTAACAATGAGTTATATACATAAAAATGAGACTATTAATTTAAGAAACTCGAAAACGATATATATAACGATTATCGTTATAACAACGTCTTACTAGGTACATATGAATCATATTAAGATATTGATACACTTGGTTAATTATGTTAAATGATAAGTAAATATATTATTAAGTGTATTAACAATGAAATACATATGTAAAAATAAGACTACTAACTTAATGATTTCGAAACGAGACATATATGTAACGATTATCGTTGTAACGACATTTAAATGTATATACATCATACTAAGATATATTATATATCATAATATCATGATAATATAATAATTTAACATCTCATTTTTTATAATAAACAATGGGTTAACAACATTCAACAAGATCGTTAACCTTAAGGTTTCAAAACAACATTTACATGTAACGACTAACGATGACTTAACGACTCAGTTAAAATGTACATACATGTAGTGTTTTAATATGTATTCATACACTTTTGAAAGACTTCAATACACTTATCAAAATACTTCTACTTAACAAAAATGCTTACAATTACATCCTCGTTCAGTTTCATCAACAATTCTACTCGTATGCACCCGTATTCGTACTCGTACAATACACAGCTTTTAGATGTATGTACTATTGGTATATACACTCCAATGATCAGCTCTTAGCAGCCCATGTGAGTCACCTAACACATGTGGGAACCATAATTTGGCAACTAGCATGAAATATCTCATAAAATTACAAAAATATGAGTAATCATTCATGACTTATTTACATGAAAACAAAATTACATATCCTTTATATCTAATCCATACACCAACGACCAAAAACACCTACAAACACTTTCATTCTTCAATTTTCTTCATCTAATTGATCTCTCTCAAGTTCTATCTTCAAGTTCTAAGTGTTCTTCATATATTCTACAAGTTCTAGTTACATAAAATCAAGAATACTTTCAAGTTTGCTAGCTCACTTCCAATCTTGTAAGGTGATCATCCAACCTCAAGAAATCTTTGTTTCTTACAGTAGGTTATCATTCTAATACAAGGTAATAATCATATTCAAACTTTGGTTCAATTTCTATAACTATAACAATCTTATTTCAAGTGATGATCTTACTTGAACTTGTTTTCGTGTCATGATTCTGCTTCAAGAACTTTGAGCCATCCAAGGATCCATTGAAGCTAGATCCATTTTTCTATTTTCCAGTAGGTTCATCCAAGGAACTTAAGGTAGTAATGATGTTCATAACATCATTCGATTCATACATATAAAGCTATCTTATTCGAAGGTTTAAACTTGTAATCACTAGAACATAGTTTAGTTAATTCTAAACTTGTTCGCAAACAAAAGTTAATCCTTCTAACTTGACTTTTAAAATCAACTAAACACATGTTCTATATCTATATGATATGCTAACTTAATGATTTAAAACCTGGAAACACGAAAAACACCGTAAAACCGGATTTACGCCGTCGTAGTAACACCGCGGGCTGTTTTGGGTTAGTTAATTAAAAACTATGATAAACTTTGATTTAAAAGTTGTTATTCTGAGAAAATGATTTTTATTATGAACATGAAACTATATCCAAAAATTATGGTTAAACTCAAAGTGGAAGTATGTTTTCTAAAATGGTCATCTAGACGTCGTTCTTTCGACTGAAATGACTACCTTTACAAAAACGACTTGTAACTTATTTTTCCGACTATAAACCTATACTTTTTCTGTTTAGATTCATAAAATATAGTTCAATATGAAACCATAGCAATTTGATTCACTCAAAACGGATTTAAAATGAAGAAGTTATGGGTAAAACAAGATTGGATAATTTTTCTCATTTTAGCTACGTGAAAATTGGTAACAAATCTATTCCAACCATAACTTAATCAACTTGTATTGTATATTATGTAATCTTGAGATACCATAGACACGTATACAATGTTTCGACCTATCATGTCGACACATCTATATATATTTCGGAACAACCATAGACACTCTATATGTGAATGTTGGAGTTAGCTATACAGGGTTGAGGTTGATTCCAAAATATATATAGTTTGAGTTGTGATCAATACTGAGATACGTATACACTGGGTCGTGGATTGATTCAAGATAATATTTATCGATTTATTTCTGTACATCTAACTGTGGACAACTAGTTGTAGGTTACTAACGAGGACAGCTGACTTAATAAACTTAAAACATCAAAATATATTAAAAGTGTTGTAAATATATTTTGAACATACTTTGATATATATGTATATATTGTTATAGGTTCGTGAATCAACCAGTGGCCAAGTCTTACTTCCCGACGAAGTAAAAATCTGTGAAAGTGAGTTATAGTCCCACTTTTAAAATCTAATATTTTTGGGATGAGAATACATGCAGGTTTTATAAATGATTTACAAAATAGACACAAGTACGTGAAACTACATTCTATGGTTGAATTATCGAAATCGAATATGCCCCTTTTTATTAAGTCTGGTAATCTAAGAATTAGGGAACAGACACCCTAATTGACGCGAATCCTAAAGATAGATCTATTGGGCCTAACAAACCCCATCCAAAGTACCGGATGCTTTAGTACTTCGAAATTTATATCATATCCGAAGGGTGTCCCGGAATGATGGGGATATTCTTATATATGCATCTTGTTAATGTCGGTTACCAGGTGTTCACCATATGAATGATTTTTATCTCTATGTATGGGATGTGTATTGAAATATGAAATCTTGTGGTCTATTATTATGATTTGATATATATAGGTTAAACCTATAACTCACCAACATTTTTGTTGACGTTTTAAGCATGTTTATTCTCAGGTGATTATTAAGAGCTTCCGCTGTCGCATACTTAAATAAGGACGAGATTTGGAGTCCATGCTTGTATGATATTGTGTAAAAACTGCATTCAAGAAACTTATTTTGTTGTAACATATTTGTATTGTAAACCATTATGTAATGGTCGTGTGTAAACAGGATATTTTAGATTATCATTATTTGATAATCTACGTAAAGCTTTTTAAACCTTTATTGATGAAATAAAGGTTATGGTTTGTTTTAAAATGAATGCAGTCTTTGAAAAACGTCTCATATAGAGGTCAAAACCTCGCAACGAAATCAATTAATATGGAACGTTTTTAATCAATAAGAACGGGACATTTCAGTAGTTGCATGCCAAAGTACTTGTAATTAAATGTTGTGCAAATGAAAGTTGCTTAGCCTTGACCTAAACAAATAAGTTGTATCAATTACCGGGTAAGACACATGGTCAGTCGAAATGTGTTCAATTAGTCCTATTGCTCGTTACGACTCGATTAAATAGCATGTGAGTCACGTTGTCAAGTTTCATGCAAGAATCAAGTACAAAAGAAGATTAGAACGATTGCATAAGTATTTGGTTAAGTTTGAATAAAAGTCAACTTTGGTCAAGTCAAAGTCAATGAAAAAGTCAACGTGTTCGGGTCGGGTCTCGGACAATTTTTCTGAGCTAATTAATCATATATGAGCATGTTAGAACAAGTTACATGTTAATCGGAGGTGCGTAGCTTAGTTAGAATTTAACGTGGAAATGCAAAGTTGAACAGTCCCCAAACTAGGAAAATGTCGCGCCACGCCATAGTGGGCCGCGCCGCGCCAATTGGCGTGAGCTGGTGCATGGGCTGTTTCAAGTGTTCAAGTCTCGAACCAAATTTCGTTCAAACACTATTAATGAACCGTAAACATTCAAAACACGTATCTTATATCGTTGGAAAGGTATTTTGACAAAGAATGCAACTAAGAACATATCATCAACCAAAACTAGCATTTATAGATATTAAATCTGCATCGAAAGATCATTGAATGTTCATTATTAAAAGTTCAAAGTTCATAAACGCATAAGATGATTCGAGAATCCGATTTACACATACGATATGCCGTTTTGAAGGTAATTAAACATACATTGTAACTAAACACTTACTAATAACATTTCATAGCACTCAATGTATCAAAAATTCATTTTAAAGTTCATCAAACCCTAACCAAAAATCATGAATTCAACCATTTTGTAAATGAAGCTTTTCTAAATCAACCTACATACCAAAACGAAGCTAATGAGGCTAGTAACACATCTAATACATGAACTTTTACATTTAATCAACCAAAATCAAGAATTAAACTAACCCAAGTGTTCATGCTAGTTACTTAAAACAACAAAATCGAGCAAACAAATCACATATCCATGTTAGACTTGAGCCATAGACACTAATTAACACCATTTCAAGTCTATAAAACGAATTTAGAGAAATCTAGAGTTTTTAAAAACCTTACCCCAAGTAGTAAATTTGGTACCAAATTGAAGAGGATGATGCAAGGATCACAAATATGTAATTTGTTTTGATGTTTGATTCCTAGATTGGATTTAGATGATAAATCTTTGATTTGGGTGTTTGAGAGAAAAGAATGGAAGTATCAAAAATGGAAGTGGGAGGTGAAATGAAATGAGTGGAGGAGGAGGGACTTGACTAGTTGACCTAGTCACTAGTTTGGTCCCTGGGCGACTTTGGTCCCTCGAGTTTGAAAGCGGGTGCGTGAATTAACCAAAAGAATTATTTTAAATACGTGAGAGTAAACGGGAGACGTTATAATCAAATAACAGAAATATTAAGAACGTTAGTTAACAGAAGGTACGAATTTAGATAACGAAAAATATTATCTATATATAAAAAAAAGGCGGCGTTAAAATAAATTTAACGGAAAAAGTCGGGTTGTTACAGGGAGTCGCCTCAAGACATATCGTATTACTACTTGCTACACGAACAAATCGACACGAGACCCAGATTGAATTTCTAGAAAGGAACCTAACGACATTACCTGAACCCGAACATTTTGAAGAAAATTTCAGGACATTTAGGCACTGATGTATGACCTATGGAACCTACGCACCCACACCGAGAAGCTGTGAGATTAATTATGTAGATTTTGTTTTGAGATAGCATAGATAAAGCACCATTAGATGAAATTGAGTAGAACTTGAAGTGATCACGTTACATTGACCATATAGAGTGATATTGGAATGAACGTACGATTTAGTACAATATAATGACACCCGGCCAGCGTGATTAAATTGAAGTAAATCATGCAGAAGTTCCAATGTTACTACATAAGGAATATGAAGTGATTCAAAGAAAATTTTGGTAGGAAGCACTTACGCATTATGGTCTATTAGAGGTAGGGAAAGAATAACCATGTAGCCAGATACTGTACAAGAAGGGCCTTGATTGCAGAATTGATAACCCGAAAATTTGTTATAGATATAGACACCCTGGACACTTAAGGAAAAAGTTCTCAAATAGAAAAAACTTTGAACTTACTTGCGGTAGAGCAATCGTTATCTCAGCTATGGAGACTCGTATGGATTCTGATTTTAGTTAGGGTACGTTTCATCACAACGTTTTATTGTCTCGAAGTTGTTTAATGCTAGAACGATAGAAACCTTATATCTAAGAACCTTAGTGTTATGACTAATAATCCATTAACAACCGTGAGAGTTAAGTATTCTATAGGACAAGCTAATGGTAAGCTGGCAGAGATAGAGGAATAATTTAAGGTAGTACCTTAAAATTAACAGGTGGGTCATTTGGAGATGACCTCATGTCAACAAACTTGGAAGTTTTAAAGTAATAGTTGGAAAGGATTAGTTACCTACGCACAAGCAGATGTTATTTAAGAAGACTGATAGAATTTTTCACGGTAGTATAATAAGATTTGGTTGGAATGAACCTTAAGATTAACCTAACACCCATCAATTTGGGAAGCTTGATGTAATAGTTGGAATGGACTAGCTTTCAAGGATGAAAGCGAAAATTATTTATAGTGAGAAGATTATTCGTATACCTCGCGAGAATGGTGAGCCATTAATAGTTTACGAGGAGAGAAGTAGCTCAAAGCTGAACCTTATTAGTTGCATGAAGGCACAAAAGGTCATGAGAAAAGGGCGTTTTGCTATTTTAGCACATGTGAAGAAATTGGAGACTGAGGAAAATATTGCTCAAGAACGCTCGAACATTCTCGTCTCTCGATTCGAGGTTAAGGAGACCGGACTCTGATATTTCGTCGGAAGAATTTGGGTTTTGGGTACCTAGTTGTGAGGAATTACGAGGCCTTATTCTAGACGAGACCCATAAGTCACGGTATTCGATTCATCTCAGAGCTGGTAAGATGTACCACGATCTCAAGGAACAATATTGGTGGCCGAACCCTAAAAAGGACATTGCTACTTATTTTGGGAAGTGTCTGACTTGTTCCAAGGTCAAAGCCGAACACCAAAAGCCATCTGGGTTACTTCAACAACCCGAAATCCCACAATGGAAATGGAAAGGAATAACAATTGATTTCATCACGAAGCTACCGAAAACGGTAGGCGGTTATGACACTATATGGGTTATTGTTGACCGTCTCACCAAAACTGCTCACTTTCTAGCCATGAAAGAAACCGATACAATGGACAAACTTGCATAACGATACATAAAGGAAATTATATCCCGTCACTTCAGTGTTTCAAATTCTATATTAAAGACTACCCAAGAATCTTATTTGATACTCATTCTTACGCAACTCTAAATCCTAACTTATTCCGAGAGATTTCTTATTGGATGATAATCACACCATCATCCTTCTTACTTCGATATTGTTCATACCAGTTCAAAATTTTTCCAAAATCAATGGGTGGTTAATTCTCATCCTCATACTCTCCCATTCTTATCTCACTTATAAGCAACAGCTTCACACTTAAGCATTTTTGGTCGAAGGACTTATGCCCTACTAATAGTCATTAACCACATTTAAATTCAATAGTTTTCATTACCTCGTGACATTGTTGCTCAAATATCACCCGCCATTTTTAAAAATCTTTTACTCGATCCTCATCAATCTTTTTTCAACTTGTAACCTCCGCAATATGAAAATTTTGTTTGCCAAAATTTTACACACACTATTTTACTGTGCGATCCTCTCGAAGTTTTATAAAGATAAATTTATTTTATTGCCATTCGTACAAAATTTTACAAATCTTATATGTTATATATAATAAATTAAATAATTACTTATTTTTTATTAGTACATATAAAGTTTTACTTTCACTTTTACGAATCAATTCTTTTATTCAAAAGATATTTTACTTAGAATAGTACATGTTGTACATAACTCAAGTTTACTAAGAACTTTGTTTCTTTTCTTACATTGTCACCTTAACGATTTCTATAAAATTTTCGTTGCTTGCTATATAATTTTTTTCGTGTTATTCGTATCCAAGTCATCATGAAGACTTTACAACCGTCGAAATCGAGAGATTCATGTGTGTGTGTGTGTGTGTGATAAAGGCACTTACTGCCATGTCATGCAGAGCCTTTGGGCATCCACTAACACTTAAACCATTCAAGATTATTGCGTTACCCCAGGGACCTGTTGGAACGATGCTCTTTCTTACATAACTCTAAGTCCTGACTTATTCCAAGATATTCTCATTTAGTGACATTAACACCATCAGTATTCCGACTTTAATATTAGTCATAACCTGTTTGGCATTTTTCAAAGTCAAGAAGCGATTAACTTCTCGTCATCATGCTTTATCCTTCATACCTCACTTTTTAGCAACGGCTTCGCACGTGAACATTTTTGGCCCAACGACTTATGTCCTGATAATTATCAAAACCACATTTAATTCATTAGTTTTCATTACCTAGTAACATGTCACCCGATGATTCAAAGATTTTTCACTCGATCTTTTTCAACTCGTAACCTCTGAAATACGAAAAACTATGTTTATCAAAATTTTTACACGTTGTTTATTTGTACGGTCCTCACGAGATTTATGGACAAATGAAAGTAATAAAAAATTTTCTGTCACTTATGCGATTTATAAAATCATATATGTATGTATATAATTAAGTTAATAAATTTACCTTTACTTATTTTTGGCTAGTACATACTAAGTTATACCTTCAAATTATTTAAAAATCGCTTCTTTATTGAGTTGTTTAACTTAAGTCAGATAGTTTTGTGCAAAATGGTACACGTTGTACATACTTCTAAATTTACTAAGAACTTCGTTCCGTTTATGTTGTCGCATCAAATGTTTAAAGGTTTTTCAAAACTTCCTTGGTTGATTTTATTAAAGGTTTTCGTATTAGTATACATCATGTATGGATCACACTTCTTCTCGCCCTCCGTTAGGGATGAAGCTTACCATTAAGATCTTTGTTAAAAACTCTTGAGCCACTTTGGATGGCAGTTTTATAAAATTTGTTAGGAAGTCTTTGCGCTCATAAAATGTTCCTTTTAAGGTTAGACATGGCAAAAACGCGGGCCGATAAATCAGTTTTCTGAGGTACACTCAGTGGTCACCTCATTGTAGGAAAGGCACTAGGTGGGTTTCTACTCTCAATATTTCACGGCTAATCACAACACCCTAGTAAACATCCTCTCTATGAATCAGTATGTTGAGGTACAAAAAATTATTGTTGAGATTCTTTTCACTTGGAGTAAACCATTCTTTATGACCAAGGGTTCACGTATCATCTCATCCGTGCATCCCCTTAAGTATAAGGATAAATTCAGATCAACTCGCTCGTTGTACGAAGAGTTCACTCTCATTCAAAGATCACACCTTTCGTGCGATTTCCTTTCAGAAATATAATGAAAGATACCTTAAAAATCTATGAATCTTGTTATCCTCTTGAAAGGGACTGCTTAAAACATCTATAACACTAATATGGTTATTCTATATATTTCTGCCTTCGTTGGTTGCAACTATATGTTGTTCTAGTCGATGTTGACCCTAACTTCAGCATGTAACTGACAGCATATAGTTACATTATGGAACTGTGCTTTCATTCCATCCCAGGATAAATTCACATGCAGTATGTTAAACTATGTGATATCTTTCATTGTTCGTTCAGACCGACCTGAAGACACTATAAATAATTATGGCTTGCAATGCACTTTCAGCTAAAATTTCAATTCATTTATTCAAATGAAATGTTTCTTAAATGTCGGGTTCTTTATGCCTATGGTCTCCTTCCGAAATTAAGGGGTTAGTAAAATCCGTAGTTAACACTATCCAGACATCAAATCGCATGGTTGTGATCACCATGTTTTCCATTCTATCTGTCAGATCTGTATTGCGACATAAGCACTCAATGTCTTCGATGAGTTTGGTAACATTCATGATGCATTTCATGCATCCAGCTTACTGAAGATGTCTGTAAGGCTAAAAACATCATCTTTCCTTTTGTGGATATATATTCAGATGACATAATCATGTTAACAAGAAACGAAATCAATTTGTTGATCTTAAGGTCAAGAGACTTAATTAATGGAATATACCTATTCTTAGTTTTATACGCCCAAGTACCTTTCAAGGTAAATAGCTCACTTCTGAGCCCCCGAGTCTCTCGGAACTTTGATACGCTCCTTCTTCTTCAAATTCGGTACCATTGTTGGTCACTCCTCAAAATTTCGGGACGAAATTTTCTTTAACGGGTGGGTAATGTAACGACCTGACTTTTTCGACTTATATTTTTGTGCTCTATACTTTCATGAATCTGCGTATATGTGCGTACTGAGCTAGTTTATGCTCTGGGATCTTTATTCATGATTAATTACTTTCATTAATATCTTACAACGTGTTATTAAGTGCGTAATCAATTAACTTGATCCACGAATGCTTTTACGATCGCTAGTGTCACTTGTCGTTTAAAACGAGCTATGTACTTTGTACACGTTAAACTTTTGCCATAATTGGAATATTATGACTACGTAATACTAATTGTTATTTTCTAATGACAATTACTTGGCTTGATGATTTCTTAATTACGCTTAGTAATTTACTAATGCACACTAGTTAGTCTTAATGGACTTTTTACCTTATTGGACTTAGACACGCCCTACTCTAGTTAATGGACCATTAAATTAGCCCAACCTTAATGGATTTATGATCCATTAAGGTGTAGGACAAAAACCATTAATATGAGCCAACATACTAGCATTTTTGTAAACTATTACTACACATATTGCATGAGATCCCAACAACAAGAACCACCTTTAGACCACCACCATGCAAAAAGCAAAGTTTATCTCCCCCTTGTCCCCCAAAAGCTACGGCCAAACCACCACCTCCACCACTATAAATATCAAGCCTCATTCTTCCATTTCACACTTGATCTCATTCTCATTTTACACACACTTGCTCTCTAATTTTCTCTCTAGTCTTTCTCACACTAAAATTGTAAGTTTTTGAATTTTCTTCTTCTTCTCTTTTTCTTCTTAACCACGACATCATCATCATCATCATCAAAGGATCAAGCTTTTTAGCTTTTTAATCTTGTTACATCTTGTAGTTCAAACTTTGATTTGAAATCTTCAAGAACATGAAAGATTCAAGCTTTTTAGCTTTGAATCTTCATTACTTTGTTGGATCTAAGTTTTCTAGCTTATGATCTCTTTATTTTGTTAAAAGATCAAAACTTGTGTTTATGATCTTCATGTAACTTGTAGATCTAGCTTTTTGCTTTAAGGATCTTCAAGAACATTAAAGATCCAAGCTTTCTAGCTTAGGGTTTCATTATTTTGTTGAAGATCTAAGCTTTTTAGTTTATTCTCATTACTTTTACTAGATCTTAGCTTTCTAGCTTATAGTCTCACTAATCTTGTAAAGATCCAAGCTTTCTAGCTTAGGGTTTTCTTAACACTTGAGATCTAAGTTATTATTGTAGATCTCACTTACTTGAAACCTTTTTATGATTTTTGTGGTGATAAAGATCAAGTCTTCATCATCTCATATGATGAAGATGCATAAACTTGTATCAAAAGGACAAAGGTTGAAGCTTTATTGTGTTTATACAATAAAGAGACAACCTTGATGTTCAAAACTTGTAGAAAGTTAGCTTTTACTTTTAGTTGTGTGTAGACGGTTAAAATTTGGTCATAATGATGCTAAAACATCAAAGAGTTGTACACTTGAGGCTTATGCGCATCAAGGATGAGAACCGTGATAAGCATCAAGCACCAAGAAACCCATCGGAGCACTTGTTTCTGTTTTTCAGGGTCTGATCAGAGTCCTGGGACTTCTGGAAAGTTGATTTTCAGATAGTTCGGTTTGACTAGATTACTTTTCGTTCAAGACTCGCCTAATTCTGATATACGGTTTGCGATTTATAGCCTTTCGAAAAGCACTACGCCTTTGTAATGATGTGCTGAAATTTCTGACCTACTCGCGCTTGAATCATCGCCATGGTTAAACGATATAGAGTTAGGATCTGAAAATTATATAGCGGTAAGAGAACTCACATGCGGAGCCTTGACCACTGACCACGCGTCTTTTCAGTTTGTATAGAGGTCGTAGTAGCTGTCCAAAGTCATCCCTTTGTTTCGATCTCTATTCTTGTTGAAAACTTATTTTATCTTTTACGAATGATGATGATGATGATGATACTTAAGACTTAAATTATTTACTTTTAAATTTTTGGGGAACAATTTACTGACTTAGTAATCATTGACTTAGGTTGAGGACCTTTTGGATCGACTAACTTACTTGTTTGGACCGACTTACTAATTGCTTACATTTTTGTATCGATTTTACCGCACATTCACTGTGAGTTATAGCTCCCTTTTTACTTTAACTATTTTTAAGACTGAAAATACATGCGCTTTTTATGTTTTACATACTAGACACGAGTACTTAAACTTTATATATGTGTGGGTGACATAACGGCACAAGCATTCCCCTTAGCTCGGTAACGTTTAACTATTGGTTTTTGAACCGGTAGACCCGAATCTTAGATATGGATTCATAGGGTTTGACATCCCCACTCGGGCTAGTCGCGCTAGCATTTAACGGGTGTTTAATACTTCGTAAACATACGCACTCGCCAAGTGTACTTTTAGGGGGTGATATATTACTTGTTAAGTTAGTTACCGGGTGCCCACGGATAAGCTTATACTTTTCATACTGTTTTGAATACGAAATCTCGTGGTCTACATTACATTGTTGTTTACAATCAAACTATAGCTCACCAATATTCATGTTGACTTTTTAAAGCATGTATTTCTCAGGTGCTTAGACGTTGTTGCATCTGCTGTTAGACTTGCTGTTATAGTCTTGGTGTTATAGACTTGCTGCTACAGACTCGCTGTGTTAGACTTCTGCTGCATTGTTTAGAGATGTCTCAATCATGGAACTTTTACTTTGCATTCACAACTTATGTTACATTTGAACAATGGTTTTGTAATGACCTTTGTGTCACGTACTTATGTTAATGCTTTCTATTCGTAGAATCACGTTATCCTTGTAAAACATTTGACGTTGGTAAAGACGTCATCTTTTGTAAAACATTTGATGTTGGTATAGACGTTACCTTTTCATGAATGCAAAACTTGTTTTTAAACAGCATATAGTATTATACCGTGTAATGGACCTGTTGTTGATGATCCGTACACGATGGTTTTATATGGGGCGTCACAGTATGGCAAGCCGTATGGCCTGCCCGTATGGCAGGGCAGCCCGTTTGTTGTGCCTGGATGCATAGCAGGTCGTATCCATACATGGCAGGCCGTATGGCAAGCCGGATGGCAAGCCGTATGGCCTGGCCTGGTCTGCTGTTTTTCTGGATCGTAATTTGATTTCCGGGGTCGTAACTTGTCTTTTATCGTTTTCGCTCTGGAATCTTCGTTTTTGCTCCGTTTCTCTTGATTCTTTTTTCACCGAATTCGTAATCACTTGATCTTCAAATTCTTCCGACAAAGCGAGTATTTTGGCGATAAAGCTTGGAACTTTATTGTTTTGGGGCCTCAATACCAGGGTGAAAACGTGACTTTTTAGCCGATATCAAGCATATATATCATTTGTTTAAGATGTCTAACAAGCAGTGTTGTAAAAGTCGGCCGACTTGGCCGACGCGTCGGCCGATGCGTCATTTTTTTGGGTTCTCCGTCTCGTTTTTTCTAAAAACGACTCAAAAGACGGTCAAAGCTAAAAGTTCGGTCAAAGTCTGTCAATGACGGTCAAAGTTGGTCAACAACGGTCAAAATCAGTCAAATTTTCGTCAAGATGTGATATGTTTTAAAATTAGGGTTTGTTTTCATTTTTTGGGACGCTCTTTTCTCTGTGTCCTTACTGATTATGTACCCGGTGACATTAATTGAGTTTGAAGTTTGATTGTATTTAAATTCAAGTTTTTATTTAAGAAATTTATGGTACATAATCAACTATTTTATACATATATAAATATATATTTAAGAAATTATTAATAAAGTCAACGTTGGTCACCGACCGATGCGTCCCCGATGCGTCCCCGACTCGGCCGACGCGTCCTTTTTAGGTCTCGACCGATGCGTCCCCGACTCGCGACTTTTACAACCTTGCTAACAAGAACTTTTCTAGAAAAAAAGTACTAATGTAACATTACTAATATAATAAATTGGATGGCTACAGTAAGCATCAATTTATTAACGACTTCACTGTCGTTTAGAGCATAAATTGAACTTTATACAGCTTTAAAAATCATAGAAATTTGATTCTACAATTTTCATGGCGTCTTACATTTTTGTTTTTATTATTTTTAACCTACTTATTGATCGGAGATACATTCGGAAGCAATCTCTCTGTTCATAGAACATTGAGAGGATGACTTTCTCTACTATTGGGTGTTTCACTCTATGTGGAGAAATAACATTATTTTATTATAGAATAAGAAAATGATTGTCTACATCTTACCTCTTCATACCCCACATATGTAGAATTTGAGTTTTGTTGTTATTGTTGTAATATAATTAATCGGTTAAAACGCAAACTTTAACGTAAAAAAATACGACGAAAAATTAATAGTATATAAATATAATAATATAAAATTAACACCACATGTTGAAAAATGGAGACATTATTTGAAAATTTTAATACTGCAACATACGTATGTGAACGAAATTGAATGGCACTTTCGTAATATCATAAGCACATACAAAACGCCTATCATAAGCACATACAAAACGCCATAATGCGTTTTGGTGCAGTAAGACCATTTGTAGTAGTAGTTCGTGTTGTGAGATTGTGTTAGTTGGTGTTGCGTTTTCATGTTGAGATATCGTAAAAAATCAACTTTCAAACTGGTTTTACCAAACACGATTATTTAATTATTTACAACTTCAAAACAAAATAATCAAAAAATTACTTTTATATCACATTTCCAAACATCAACTAAATAAAGTAACATTTATTCTTTCAGTGTCATCTTCTACGCATTCACACATCTTTTTTATATCTCAATTCATTTTATTTATTTTACTTTTAAAAACAAGAAAAAAATTTCATAATAATTTACACTTATAAGTTCACAAAATATTTTTTTTTCTAACTTGCACTTAAAAGTAAAATATTTATTTTACTTTTAAGAACATGAAAAAAATTCATACTAACTTACACTTAAAAGTTAACAAGTATATTTTTTTACCATGTTTTTTTCTGAAAAAAATTAAAGGTAAATAAAATATATGAGTTAATGAAATATTTGTAAGGTACATGGGTTTGGTAAATAAAGTTTCTAGAGGCATGTGTTTAGCCAAAAATTCAGTTGATTAAACTCTCAATGTTTTATTGTTTTATTCTTAATTCTTAATATATTCATCTGGTATATACCTTTAACACGAAAAAGGTTTGAAGTTTTTACAGTTTGGATTAAAAAAAGGCTCTACATATATTTTAAAGGAATGCATAAAGTTTTATATTTAAAAATAATGATTTGAATAAAAGGATTATTAAAAAGGTAAATATAAACAAGCATTAATGAACAATTTAATGAGAATAAATAGGAAGGGAGATTTTAAAGGAATAAAAAAAATAGTTACATTTTTATTTGTTTATAAATAAGTGGTCTAAAATTGTTCTCATCTTCTTAAATTTAAAAATGTGTTTAAGGGAATGATACCAATATATATATATATATATATATATATATATATATATATATATATATATATATATATATATATATATATATATATATAGGATCCCGTGAGAATTTTTTTAGTGTGAGAACTCTAGGAACTCAAAAATACACTGAAATTCGAACAAAAAAGGGACACAGACGAACAAAAACAGGTACGCACGAACAAAAATCACTATAGTCGAGCAAAAAAAATTACACGGACGAACAATTTTTTTTTGTTCGAATACAAAAATGTAGAACACATTTTTGTTCGACTACAAGGTTTTTTGTTCGACTACGTTCTACATTTTTTTTGTTCGACTATCCAAAATGTAGAACACATTTTGTTCGGCCACCTTTTTTTGTTCGAATATCACGTTTTTTTTGGAATTTCTCGTTTTTTGTTCGGCCGTGTATTTTTTGTTCGTCCTTCCCATTTTTAGCTTTAATACCCCTTTTTTTGTTCGCCCGTGTCTCATTTTTGCTCGAATTTTTCTTTTTTGCTTGAATTTCAGTGTATTTTTTAGTTCTCGGGGTTCTCACACCAAAAAAGTTCTCATTTGATCTCTCTACTATATATATATATATATATATATATATATATATATATATATATATATATATATATATATATATATATATATATATATATATATATATGGGTGAGGATCCGGAGAGAATCATTGGTAGATTGAAACTCGGAGAACTCACAGACAAAATTCAATCTGCAGTGCAGATTGACTTAATCTATGTGCATATTGAGCCCGATCGTTCGTGCATCTTAGATGCAGTTCTTGGATGTTATGGTATTTGGGTGCTGCATATTTAGCTGCTTTAGGTGTTTGCGCATGTTTGCTTGTTGGTGGTGGCGAGTACGTGTGTGCATTGAAGTTTGAATTGGTAATGGTTTGTTGTATTTGGTTTAATTGTATTTGTTGTCTTCGAAGATTAATCAAGATTCGTGAAGTCGCAACTATTAGGATGTTTACATTGGTTGCAATAGTGGTTTGTTTGTTTGTAAGATTGTTAAGTCCCTTAAGTAATTAAGGATTTAATTATGACAAAACATGATTAATAACACTAAGTGTAATGTGCAGCCAGTATAGGGTTACTCAAAATATTCTAAGTCTAGAATCAACAGTGTATGCTATGCAAGGTTGGAGAATTCGGATATTGGGGAGATCTCGTTTGGACTTTTTTAGGGAGATCTCGGCATCTCGGAATAATCTCGGGGAGATCTCGGACGTTGACTTTCGTTGACTTTATAGTTTTTCTAATAAAAATATACATAAAAACATAAATATATGTATATTTATATACGTTTTTACGAGATTTTACAAAAATATCCGAGAAGTGAGCGAGAAAATCTTAGACATTATGAATTTTACAAGAAAATCTTACAAATTTGCAAGAAAATCCGAGAAATCGTGGTTTTAACTAAGTTTGACCTCGCTGACTGAGAAATATCGGGAGATGAACATCTCGTCTCGGTTGCCTTCTAAAAACGAGATCTAGGGAGATTTACAACATTGATGCTATGTCTTAGTTTTTTTAAGGTGTTTCCTTAACTATCAGCACAAGATAGTTATGTGAGAAGGTTTCTTTGAAACCATCAGAAGGATGATGCTGAACCAGGAGAAGACTACAGAAGAACTAGCAGAAGAATTAACCGGCATAAAGCACATAGACAAATTATGCTCCATTACAAGCAGAATCATTTCCTGTGTTGTCTACATTAAAGCGTGCTATTCAACTGACATTGAAGACAAAGTTGAAGATATGAGGACATAAGTCGACGGCTTACTAGCGTCCTTACAAGACAACAGTGGAATGTAGAATTTTAACTCATGCGTAGTTCATGGTTAATATTTTCTCAACGCCTTAGAAATACAACATTCTATTTGTTCATTCAAATAGTATGTCCACCTATATTAGGTTTCCTGAATTAGTTCCAGAAGAAGTAAGGGAGCCATGTGCTCTCTGCAATAGTTGTCTGCTGAAGTACAAATATCCTTTGGACCTGCGGACAATAGAACCAATACATGGCTAATAAACTCTCCGTAAATAGTTGAATCCACAAATGTAATACTTAGTGGTGTGGGAGTTAAATTGATTGAGTCTGTAAAATCTTGTATATGTTTTCAGTGTGTCTGAGCTATCAAGTGCATCAACCTATTATCTATTCTGCTCTAGAAAATAGTGATTCTTTGGGATTGTATCAATAAAAAGAATAAGTTGTAAAGTACTTAAACTTGTGTTTGTTTAAAATTTTTGCTAATTTACTTATCTGTTAAAATCTTTTAATTGGCAAAAGAATTGTATTCACCCTCCCTCTACAATACTTGTTGTAAATCGGACCAGCAAATATGTTTATCATAATTTCAATTGCTAGATCTATGTTCAATTGTTGTTCCAAGTAGATAGTAGATTATATACTTTCAAGCAGACCTGCTGAGGTAAGTATCAATTATAACCAACTTTTTCTTCGGATCTTTTTCTTTTTAATTTATGGTTTTTGCAAAAAAAAAAGTATGGTAGGTATGTGAAGACAACCATATATTTTTATTTTCGAAAATATAAAAATTAAATTATAACATATTCAATTATTTAATTGATTTACAATTAATGCGGGTCCAATTGTGTTTGATCTATTTGAACTAACAAATAAAATTGACTCAATTACATCGGACATATATAACACGAACACGAATTAAGCTAATAAAGCATCAAATCTCGAACCTATGTGCAACAACAACTAAAAGATTTATCTGAAAGATGCCAGTGTCTTGCTTTGATGGTGAAAAGTGTGACAATCTGATGAGCCGAGATGACATCCCTAAAAATCGACATAAGCCTAAAAAATACTAAAGTCATCGATCTCGCCAAATACATGCACACGAGTTAGGGATGTAACACTAAAAAAGAAGACAAACCCTCATGGAAAGGAAACAGGAAATCAAGGACATATGCCTAAGAAACAAAAAGTTGCGACAACTCATCTGGGTCGGTGATGTTTCGCGAGATGCATAAAGAGAACCGGAGATGACAAGTATCAATATATGTTGGAAAAACTAGGTTTTAAATGTTTTTTCTCACAAACGTTGACCTAATTATTTATATGTATATAACATATTCGTGAGTGATATTTTATATAGTTACGTAGCTCTTGACAAGAGCTTTACAACGGTATATTATCTGACCAAAGTTATATTGTGGTGAATGAGATATCGTGTTTCAAAGTGAAGTGGTTGTCGTTGGAACTAAAGGGAAAATGAGTCTATTTTGGGTCAGATTTGCATCCGATTCGTAGGTCTGGTTTTGACCCGTAATCAACAGTTTAAGTGGGTCTCGTTGACCCATTAAGTTTGATTTAGTTCGAGAGTTCCTCACATTCGTTTCCTATTTGGTAGCTTTTATTGATGATAGTAAATCATAGTAATTATTATCAGCTTTATATAGAACTAGGGATGATAATGGATGTTCCATCCATGAATATCCATATTTATAATGGATATGAATGATCTAAATGAACGAATAATGGATATGGATATGAATGATCTAAATATTTTTGTATCAGATATAGATGACAATTTATCATCCATTTTTATATCTATTATCACCCGAAATACATCGATGCATACATATATGTGTACTAATATATATGCATATATATCTACATATACATATACATATAACCTATATATTTTAAACTTTTTAACAAAAATAAGGGTTATAAAAGTTATATTTATTAAATTGTTACTCCATCTATTAAGAACAACGGGAAAAACGCGGTAAATACACACAATCACCTCTGCCTTTTCAGGCAAATATCTTACTCCCGTTGTACACAAATTCGATCATTGTACCCTAGAAAACAGACGACGTGTAGAGGACAAATTTGTTTTAAAGAAATTGTGTTATACCCGAGCCTTAAATGTTATTTGGTATTATCGTTTTGATTATACTCCTTATGTTATGTTATTGATTTCTTTATAAAGGGTAAAGAAATCGTATATGCATTCATGTATTTTTTTTTTTTTTTTTTTTTTTAATCAAAAACCGTATCCATGTATATTATATTATTTTCTACTATTGATTTTTTGTTGAAAGCTTTAAAGCTTTTTACACATGGTGAATGATCAAACCAAAATTGTTTGGTTCGAGTGTAGATGAATAAAAAAGGAAAATCTAACCTTTGGAAGGGGTTCCTCCGGTTATGGAATATGAGGAGTGTGGTGTTGTTTGTCTTTTACTGAGCCTCCAAGGTAGAGAAGAAAAGAAGATTAGAGTGTGTCCGGATTGATTGGCCTTCAAATGAGGATTAGGGCCACTATTTATAGATACATAACTGACAGTTATGTATAATAACCACTATAATAGTGTCCACTCTCCATAACTGCCATTAAAACCTTCTAATCATGCCTACAATCTACTCCACATCCTCCACGTTCCTGAAATGTAGGATTATAGTCCAGCTTAGCAACACCAAAAGCAACCTCGTGAGGACGGCATGCCACCAGTCACGTGGCGTCGACTTGAATATACTGAAGCTGCTAGCCATGGGGTTAGTAGGCTGGACGTCATGCGTTACACGTGACGCAGCACGTGACGAAGTGTGGCATGACGTACGTCATTAAGTCCCCCCAGTTTGGTTGGGTACAAAATGTGCTTGTACGTGACCAAACTATCATTGTCTTCCAGCTAAAATTCAAATTTGACACAACGGATAATACGCTTCGCGAAATGATGTTATTTGTATGTTGTCAAAATGATGTTGAGCAACCTTATTTTTATAATATTCAAATAACATCATAAGTGGTTCTGACACAGAAACCATCCCATCAGTCGCCAAATTTGTTGTTCCCTAGGTATACGCCATCATTGTTACAGCTGTAAAAAATGAAGCGGTGCGAATCCGACGGCCTGTAAGCTATGGTGAAAGGACACGTGGACGTCCAAGATGAAAGCCCAATGGTGAGGCCCATTCAAAATATTTTCTATAAATAGAGAGTTTACCCTCTCATTTTTACTCACCCCTTGCGTTTTCAAATTAGTATTCAAGCTAATTGCTGTTAATATCTTCACGTGTCTTTCAATTTCTCTTCACATACCGTTTATTTCTTGTTTTGAAAGTCAGTATAATTATCATGTCTAAGGCTGACGTGGGTCAGGAGTATAGCAACGTAACAACCAATTTATTGGAGGAGTACGTCGCCGACTATCCACCGCTTGCCGGGTGGCACATTATGGTGGCGACGGAGGAACGACGTTCTCATAATCCTCCTACCGATTACTTCAAATTATATCTGAAGGCGATCTCTGTGGGAAACTTGTGTTTACCCAATACGTCATTCGTCGTTTCTTTTTTGGAACACTACCAGATTAGTGTTTCACAACTCCACCTTCACGCGTGGCAACGCGTGATTATATTCGAGATGTTCTTTAAGGGACAGAATCGGCCGACGCTATTGAACGTGTTTAGCGTGACGTTCAAGCTGTCGGCGTCCTGGAGGGGTTGATACACATTCGAGAAGAAATGCAACTTCACCTCGAAGAAATCCCCATCCCTTCATGATTGGAGGGATATGTTTGTTTTTGTTCACCAGGACGCGTTAGGCGAAGGGCATGCCCATCTAGTTCCGTGGCGCTTCACCTGTTCTCCGGAACTGTCAAAGTCACCAGATTTGACTCCGGAAGAAAAGGATCTGTTTAATTTTTGTAAGGACGCCGAGCTTGACATGCGTCCTTACGGCGAGGTGATGCTAAAGCTAGGTAACGTTCAATGTTACTAGCCTTGGACAAATAAGGTGCCAATGGTACTTTGTAACAGAATGGGTATGCTCTTCGTGCCGTAGCATTTTTTGTAAGTTTTCTCGTTCCGATTTTATTAAATATTTAATAATTGCCTTCTTTTGCAGAGATGGACTTTGGTCAAGCGATCCGCCGTCCTAACATCGAAGGGTTGAGATTCAATAGGGTACCCGTGTCCAAGCTGCGGGAAGGTGATCCCCGGAAGCAGGGGGAGCCAGCCATCGAGTCGTCAACGAACGCCGCCACCGAAACTGGTGGCGTCTTGCAAACACAAACATCCACACCTGCCACCACTTCGGAACTAATTTCCGTTGCAGCTCTGGAACCATCAGTGGGGTAAAAGCGTTACAGCCCAGCCACATTTTTGGTGACTCCTGGCGGAATATGTGATGACCCGAAAATTTTTGACCAAATTTAAACTTGATCTTTATATGTTTTCGACACAAAGTCTGTAATGTTGAAGTCTCAAAAACTTTGAACTGTGTTCATGTATACTTTTGACCTTTGACAATTCTCGACGATTCACGAACAATTGTGTGTAAATAAAAATGTAAATATATATATATATAAAATATAAGTATATGTAATAATTTTGAATAAATAAAATACCCATTTATCAATTGGAATTAAAAGTGTAAAATAATAAACAAAATAATTAAGTTATTATAAATATATATAAATAGATATATGAAATTATTATAATTACAACTATAAAAGATTTCTATTAATAACTATTATGTTGGAATATTTATAAACGCATAAATATTAAAAATTCAATAAATGTATTCATATAATATATGATATAAATTGTAATATATATATTAAATGTAATTACAAGTTTAATGATAATTATTATATGATTATTATTATTACATTCATTATTGTTATTAATATCAATATTATTAAAATTATAATACTGAAATTGTTACATTTGATTTGTTAATATCATTATTATTGTAATTAGTAATAAAGTTATAATTTTAGTTATATGATTAGTATTAGTAATATTATTAAATATTATATATTAAGAATTATTATTATTATTATAAATTATTATTATTATCATTATTGTAATTGTGATTCTTAGAAAATAATACAATTTATTATTTTTATCATATTAGCATTTCTATTATTATTAGTGTTTCTATCTTTATTAATTAGTATTATTATTAACATAATTATTACTAATTTGTATTATTATTATTAATATAATTATTAATTATTAATAATAATTATAAAAATATATATATATTAAACTTGTAAAGAATCACAGAATTTGTTACCTGTAACTTTCATACTTTATCTAATTTGATCCTGTCTCTAAACCCAGTACGAATCCTGATTTAAATCACAATAACATCCAAGAATTCGTTTAGGGTACCTATCTGTTTTATATTTTATTCCAAGTGCTCGTACCTCCTGTCCGATATGGTTACACGTCTTAATCCAGTCCAATGCAAACAAATTCAGTGGAATATTAATTTTTCTTTTCTATATTTTTTCTTTCAGACAGAATATTTTTTTTGTCGATCAATCTTAGCTACAAAACAACTGAAATCGAATCTGGATACTGTGATAATCTCTCTTATATATTCTATAAAATAACTGATACAATTCGATAAGAAGAAGAAAACAAAATAAATTACAATTTCAGTTGCACATTACCATCTTCTATATTTTTTCTTTCTGTCTTTATCTCCCGAACGAATATCTTTGCCGATTAATCTTGCTATAAATCCAATCATTTGGTTCAATGATATGAAGGAAAGAAAAACCCATTCAAGTCTTCACTATCTTCATCAACCGATCATCCAAACCACTAGTATAATCATCATCATTTTCGTTTTACTACTAACCATCACCACGAACCCATTTCCATTTCTATTTATCTTCGATTCCTTCCACGATGAATAACACAACGATAATAAATCTTCTAAATATTTTGTTTACAACGGTTTCTGTTCGAGTTTAACCCACGACAACCAACACCACAACCCATGTAATTTTCTACTCGCTACTTCTGCTGCAACTCTATGGTTCTGATTCGCTGTTCACCAACTCAAAGAGAGTTCTTACTGCTGCGTTTCTTCTTGGTGTTTCTGATCACCGAAAACAATAAGAATGATGTTAAGCAATAAACTAATTGTTGATTACGTGTTAGTTGGTGAAGTAATAAAGATAGTAGTGAATAAAAATGAGATGAGAATGGAACGAGTAAATGCTACTTATATTCTTCTTTTGGTTCCTTTTTGTTCAAACCCCACATCCTCACACACTACCAAATAACCCACTTGCTATTACCATACTTTCCATTTGCTATCATACAACACCACGTGAATTATTCGAGAAAAAAGGTAGTCAATTAAATCAGATAATGGACCACATGTTCTAGTTCCTTTTTAACCGAGTACGTGTTTACTTCTTTGAGCTGCCAGTTGTTTTCCTTACCACACATATCACGAATTTCTTTTGGGCCGTAATATAAATTGTTAGGCATGTGGGACTAGGTATGATGATAAAGTTTATGGTGATAATGATAGAAGATGATATTAAACGAAAAGCAAGTTGAGTGGTTACAGCTATTATTATTCGTCCCTTGCTACAATTTGTGTAATTGATACTAATTCTGTTAACATCACAAACCCCACTCTAACCCCACGATAATGACTAAAGATGATGAAGTGATTATGAAGTGGCTGTAGGGTTATATAAAAGAAAAAGAAGCAACCTTTCCAGCTGTTATATTATACGCATGAATTATGCAACGGAATCAATTTCCACTTTGGGCTTGTACATTACGTAAGCCTTATTTCCGTTTTATTTATTTTTGGGTCGAATAAGTAATCTGCTCCGTATATTCCTGTTTCTATATTTTTCCTATCGCTGCTTTACAGCAACTTCAGTTGTAAATATTTAGATCAGCAAGCCCAACACACTTGGGCCGAGACACACTTGGGCCGAAACATACTCTAGCCGAGACCCAACTGATTAGAAAATGAAGATGATTATGATACAAATAATACATGCTCGTTGATGATATAATGGGTATAATAAATGATGATGATTAGGGTTTAATGATGTTGATTATGATGAGAGTTTAGTCATAATATTACTAATGACGATAGTTAAGCTTAAGAAATGATGATGATGGTGGACTGTTAATTATGCGAGTAGGCTTATGATGATCATGGTGATTATTATACTATGATAATAACTTAAAACCGAAACCCTGCTGTCGAAAATAAATTATGAAAGGTGATGGTATTAGTTGAGGATGAAGAGTTGTAGTTTAAAGAAGAAGAAGAAAGAACAAATTGAATTACGGTTTATAAATTGATTTGATGAGTGAAATCAGAAATGGATGGTTAGCGGATTGGTTTGGGAGTGTGACAAGGGAATGAGAGGTCACGGGTTCGAGCCCGGGCTTTGACAATATTTTTTTTAGAAGCTTATTTAATCCCTTTGAAGGTAGTCTCCTTTTAGAATATTAACATTATTATTATTATTGTTGTTATTATTATTATTATTATTATTATTATTATTATTATTATTATTATTATTATTATTATTATTATTATTATTATTATCACTAGTATTATTATCATTATTATTATTATTAGTATTATCATTATTACAAAAATTATCATGTTATTAAAAACTATCATTTTATTAAAGATCATTATTATTATCATTATATTTTTTTTTGACAAGTAAATATTGAGCATATAAAAATATATTTTTACATATAATTATATATTAAACATATTTTTATATATAAAGGACACATATAACAAATTACTGATATAATACTACCTATATATGTATGTATATATTGGTATAACTATAAACATTAATTATTTTAAATATATATATAGAATAAATATAGATAACATAAAATTTAAGATATAATAAATAAAATATATGTATATGTATATATATATATATATATATATATATATATATATATATATATATATAATTAATAAATGAAATTACTCGAGTACAATTATATGTGTTAATATATATACTTGCTATAGGTTCGTGAATCCGAAGCCAACCCTGCATTGTTCAGTATCGTCGTATGCATATTTTTACTACAAAATATCGTCTTTTGAGTTCATTTGCTCCCTTTTATTCTTTACGTTTTTGGGCTGAGAATAAATGAAAATGTTTTATTAACTGTTTTACAATATTTATATGCGTAAGTTCATTTGATTCTCTTTTACTCTTTACATTTTTGGGACTGAGAATACATGCGCTTTTTTTATAACTACTTTATTAAATGCTTTTGAAATATATTTTGAACTGCGAATACATGAAATGCTTTTATAAATGTTTGACGAGATAGACACAAGCAAAACATTCCTCGAATGAATTATTATACAGACAGAAGTTCTGTGAATTATTATTGAATTATGTGGACTTGATAATTGCCACTAATTGTTGTGAATATTTTTCCCCTGATTATTATTGCTTGGTAACCTAAGAATTAGGGAACATCACTAATTTTGAGAATTAGTGCACTCCTAATTGACGCGAATCCTAAAGGTAGCTACCGGGTTTAACACCCCCACCCAGAATGTTCACTAGACGGAAGGGCTAGTGGGCGTGGTGTTTAGTACTTCGAAGTTTATATGATTATTATACAGACGAGATGTTCTGTTTTGGGGATATTATTATGCGCATTATATGTTAAGGTCGGTTACCAAGCCAAGCTATGAAAGCAATGAAAAGTGAATGTTATGTATCGAGAGAATGATTTTATACACAGATATGTGTACGGTTACTAAGATTTATGAAAGATGATTTCGTTCACGAGAAAGGTGTACTGTATTTAAAAGATATCGCATGTACATTACAGGTGGGTACAGGATTCGGGTCCATTTGTACCATGCAGCATTTAAATCTTGTGGTCTATCAAAATGATGAATTTTATTGTTTATGATAAACTTATGAACTCACCAACCTTTTAGTTGACACTTTAAAGCATGTTTATTCTTAGGTATGAAAGAAATCTTCCACTGTGCATTTACTCATATTACATGGAGTCGTTCATGGCATATAGAGGTCAGAACCTCGCAATGGGACCAGCTGTTGAAGACTTCGTCCAGATGGATTAGGACGGGTCACTACAGGTGGTATCAGAGCGGTGGTCTTAGCGAACCAGGTCTTGCATTAGTGTGTCTAACTGATAGTTGTTTAGATGCATTAGTGAGTCTGGACTTCGACTGTGAAGACCCGTCCTAATCCATCCGGACGAAGTCCACATCGATTATAAACGATTCACAACAGTTGATTACATCGCGAGGTTCTTGACCTCTATATGATACATTTTACAAACATTGCATTCGTTTTTAAAAGACAAACCTTCATTTACATTGAAAGCTGACGACATGCATACTATTTCATAATATAACTAAACTATAAATGACTTAATAATAATCTTGATGATCTCAACGACTCGAATGCAACGTCTTTTGAAATATGTCATGAATGACTCCAAGTAATATCTTTAAAGTGAGTAAATGCGCAGCGGAAGATTTCTTTCATACCTGAGAATAAACATGCTTTAAAGTGTCAACCAAAAGGTTGGTGAGTTCATTTATTTATCATAAATAATCATTTCATAATTTTAATAGACCACAAGATTTCATATTTCCATTTCTCATAAACATACGTCCCATGCATAGAGACAAAAATATCATTCATATGGATTGAACACCTGGTAACCGACATTCACAATATACATATAAGAATATCCCCATCATTCCGGGATCCTCCTTCGGACATGATATAAATTTCGAAGTACTAAAGCATCCGGTACTTTGGATGGGGCTTGTTGGGCCCGATAGATCTATCTTTAGGATTCACGTCAATTAGGGTGTCTGTTCCCTAATTCTTAGATTACCAGACTTAATAAAAAAGGGCATATTCGATTTCGATAATTCAACCATAGAATGTAGTTTCGATTACTTGTGTCTATTTCGTAAAACAGTTATAAAAATATCACATGTATTCTCAGTCCCAAAAATATATATTGCAAAAACATTTAAAAAGGGAGCAAATGAAACTCACGCATATATTTATTGTAAAACAGTTAATAAAGCATTTGCATGTATTCTCAGCCCAAAAACGTAAAGAGTAAAAAGGGCAAATGAAACTCACCTAATGTATTTTGTAGTAAAAATACATAGAACGACATTGAACAAGTATAGGGTTGGCCTCGGATTCACGAACCTAAATCATTTGTATATTCATTAATAATATAATCGTATTAGAATAAAGTTGTATTTATAAATTGTTAATTATATCATTTTTATATTATATATATATATATATATATATATATATGTCTCATATTTTCTTTTTGTGTATAAAAATATTAAGTTTGGTTATGTTATATGTATTACATATAGTTTCATATAGCTGATAGTTATTTTAATAATAATAATGATACTTAGTAATAATAAAATTAATGATAACCATAGTACTAATTATGATATTACTAATAATTATGACAATACTAATATTAGAAACAATAGTGATACTATATATATAGTGATAAAGGTGATACATTAATAAAGTTAATAGAATAAATAGTGATTTTTACATTATATTGTACTATATTAACAAAGATATCAATGATTCTAATAATCTTAATAATGCAATTAGTATCTTTATATTCATAGTCATAATAATCAAAATCTTTGTGTTTAATTTCTAAACTAATGGCTAAAGTTTCTATGGCATTAATTCGTAATCCTAATCATAATAATAATAATAGTAATACTTATATTACTAATAATCTGATAATATTATTAATAATGATAATAATAGTAATATTATGTGATAATACTAGTAAGGCTAATGATATTATTATTAGTAAATAATAACAATAATAATAATAATAACAATAATAATAACAATAAATATAATTATAATAATAATAATAATAATAATAATAATAATAATAATAATAATAATAATAATAATAATAATAATAATAATAATAATAATAAAAATAAAAATCACAACCTTTGAAGAAAAGCTCAAAAGAATGTCACCGCCAGGACTCGAACCCGCGACCTCCCGTATAACCATCTTCACATGAAACCAGTTGGGCTGATGCCCTTTTTTCGAAATATTACAGAAAAGATATTTATTTAACCCGTACGTTCCTATTTCATTTACCTTCTTCTTCATCTGCTATAAGTAACGACCATATCCTTAAAAAAATTTTACCAATCATACTTATGTTTGATTTTAGGACTAAACATAGATACCAAAAACGATTACTCAGTATTTAATTGAATTGAAAAAAAAAATATAAAAGAAACAGCGGTCTGCTGTATCACGACATAAATAAAAAAATAAATATGGTTTTCGATTTTTAAAACGTTTTAAATATAAATTTCTACACGAATTAGTTTTCAAATCGTGTTTACAAACTTTAGGAATCATCAATTGTTCCCTAAACTCAAAAACGAATTCGGATTTCATGAAGAACACGAAGGTTGACTTTCTTAGAAACAAACTTTGACTCATAAATTCGGGCTCGTTCTAATGAATTGGGGATTGAGATTTTACAGGAAGATTTAGTGAATAAAGCCTAACAAAACTACATCAATACATTTTGAAATGGCATTCAAATTTGAGATGTGAATTGAATGTCACACGAACAGAGTTAAAACTGGCTCAGTGTTTTCTATTTTTTAAAAAAATCGACTTTTCCTTATGAATTGGGTTGTGTCTGAGTAATTTAAGGAATTGGTAATACTAAAACTCAAACTGTAATGGTTTGTAGTGATTAATTGATTCGTCATATACAGTGTAATCAAGTACGGATTATTTATAAAAAAATTAAAAGGTGATTTTAACCCTTAACAGATTTTGGATCGGTTTAGTTATAAAGGCATCAATTGATAGATAAATACAAGAATTGGAAATAGTTTGAAAGGGATTTTGAACTGATATGTTTCCTTATGAGCATATAGTCTTATTAATAAGTGTATCCATAATTATATATATAATTTATGTATATATTGAATTGTATTATATATATACCTTATATTTATACATATATATACTGTATTTATATTTATCTATATGTCTGTATATATATATCTTCGTATGTATTTCTATATATCAGTTTATCTGAAAATTTTATATATCAATATATATTTATTTTATATTTTAAGGAAACATAAAATCATAAATGATACAAATATTAATATTTAACATAAATATTAATTTTAACAACGCAACCAGTAATATTAATAATAAAGATAGTTTTAATATCATAATAATAATAGTAAAAATAATGGATTTAACAATTTTTAAATGATAATTTAGTAATTAAATTAATAATAGTAATCTTTAATGAAGATGGTAATAATAATATTTATATATATCAATTTCATATTTATGTATTATCTATTGATATTAATAATATATCTATCATTTACATTAATAAAATATTTTTATTATTAGCGGTACTAATAATGTTATTAGTTATAATAACATTATTATTATTATTATTATTTTTTTTATAATATTATTAACAATATATACTTATCTAATTTCATATATATATATATATATATATATATATATATATATATATATATATATATATATATATATATATATATATATATATATATATATATATATATATATATATATATATATACACTTTTTATAATAATAGTAATGATACAAATATTAGTATTAATGTTAATGAAAATAATAATAATACTACTTTAACAACTATATTTTCAACTCGTAATTATATTTAATATATTAATATTATAACTTTTTAATCATCTTTACTAATTATATATTATATAATAACATCTCTTGGATATTTACTATTTATAAATTTTATTTATTACAATATATATATATATATATATATATATATATATATATATATATATATATATATATATATATATATATATATATATATATTCTATACATAAATAACATTATATATATATATATTTATTTATTTATTTAATAACATCCTATTTATTTTATACATTACACTATCTATTTAACTCAAATGATTAAATGGTATTAATTCAACTTAATATATACACTTATAATTTTATTTACATATATATATCTATTTACTTATTTATTTACACACAATGGTTCGTGAATCGTCGAGAACAGTCTAAGGTCAAATGATTACATGAACACAGTTCAAAGTTTTTGAGACTTCACATTACAGACTTTGCTTATCGTGTCGATTATAGATTAAGATTAAAGTTTAAATTTGGTCGGAAATTCTCGGGTCATCACAGTACCTACCCGTTAAAGAAATTTCGTTCCGAAATTTGAGTGAGGTGGTCATGGCTAACAATAAAAATGTTTTCATGATGAATATGAGTTGATAACTTGAGTTTTATCATCATTGAGTAATATGGATAAAAATAATTCAATTTTTCAAAGAGTACGAATGAAGCTATCACCAAAGAGTGAAATAGGAAAGTAAAGATTCATTTTAACTTTTGACAGAGTCAGGGTTGAATTTAGAAAATAGGGTGCGTCTTAGCTTTTGACGTTGTCTTGGTTGAATTCCGGAATTCCAGGGATTTATAAGAAAATCTTTAAAATCTAAAAGATTTGATTCTGCGGCGAATAAGGAAATTAAGATCTCTATAATTAAATACCATGAGCTGCCTCGATTACTCTGTCTGATTTTTCTATTATAAATCAAACTCTTCCGTTTCATTATTCTCACCATTCCTATACTTTCTTTCTTAGTCCATACATCCAAAAGATTGTGAAATGTTTAATCTCGTTCTAATCCTTGATGTTTTCTTAATCATCCTTTCTGTCATCCTTCTTTCTAATCTTCCACCAGAAGAATCTGTTTACTCCTACTATTACCTTGGGGTAATACTATTCCTAATTATTCCATGTCTTTATATTGTTATTCGTATTAATATCCACGGTTTGTAACCTCCGTGTTGTTATTGGGCTTTATATTTTCTCTTATATTTTGGAGCTTTGTCCCTTCGTTTATTCTTCTTGCGATTAAACACCGCTGGTAATGGTTCAGAATTCGTAGATATAAACTTCAGAATGAACATTGTTAATGTTCTAAGAAGGAAATCGTAATGGCACGATTTAATTTGTCAAATTACCAAAATCACTGAGAATAGAACTATCAAGAATATATTTTCTTGATATGTTCAGAAGTTAAGTAGAATGAAAGAATCTTGTAACATGGCATATAATGATGGTACTGTGAATCATCACATTCCATTAGAAACTCAGCATGACTTACTGTAATATAATCACGTTGATCAAGTGTCATTATATTGTACTAACTCATGCATCAGTTCCCAACACTACTTCAATAACATTCATATTTTAAGCTCGAAAGTTTACTGAATATAGAAACTAACAGTTTCTATATGATGTAACACTGATAGCACGAAGAGATTAATGATTTCAGATAAGAATAGTTATGAACATATCTTCAGAAATATGAAGGATATTTATAATGAAAGATACGATGATATCTTGGAATTTCTAATATCGATGGATGATGAAGAAGATTTAGCCGTAAAGGTTTAGATTCGGAAGCAAGGTATTCGTTAAAGATTTCATCAGAAACAGAATCATTTAAATTCTTTGAAGTCAAACTTATTCTTTGCGATTTATCCACGGCGTTCTTCATAGTTTCGCATAATCTGCTTTTCGGTACTAAATTTTCTATTGAATATTTTCCATTATAATGATACACAGGAAGCACGAAGAGGTATATAATTTCGGACGAGAATATTTATGAAAATATCCTCAGAAATATCGAAGATATTGATGATGATATGTTGGAATTTCTAAGTTCGATGGTTGATGGAGAAAGATTTTCCGCAAGATTTTAACATGACTTCGGAGCAAGATATTCTCTAAAGATTTCAACGGATCTAGATTTATCTGGGTTCTATGAATTTAGGGTATGTTACTTGTATTTCTCCTTGGTTTCCTTTATGGTTAGCTCGATCCGCTTTCCAGTTCCAACTTTTCTGAGCTTTTCCAACATACTGATCTTTATCATCAAACTTTCGATGATTATGGTCATTTACAGTTATCTACAGTTTCTGCTGCTTCACTCAGCTTTTTCAACATTCAGAGTATTGATTTGTGACTGAGTGCTTTTTAGAATTTCAGAATGAGAGATCATAATTCAAAGAGATAAATGTCATACATATAACTGTTGATGTAGATATGCTGTGAGTTTTCAAAGTACTGATTGCCGATTCCTCTACATTTACTGCTACCATATCTGAATCATTAGTTATCGATCCGAGATGATTTCAAGAGAATTGTGTTTTTAGATGATTAAACGCTGACGGTAATGTGGTGGAATATAAAAGGTTCCCTGGTAACAATAAAAGAACATACATATAAGTCAAGGTGATAATAAGGTTGTTTCGAACAAAAAGTCGAAGTTAATTTGTTGAAGCTGTGACAAAATTTGCTACCTTGAAAAGGGATCGCAAAGTTATTTTTGCTAATAAATGCCAAAGGATCTGACGCGGCTACGTGTTAAACTTTTACTCAGTTGTCGAGAGTTTCTCAGGTGCATAACTATATACACAAATCTTTCCTTCAGTAGATGAAGTGCGGTTGATTCATCCTATCGATTGAGGTGTTTTCAAGAATTATGAAAGGTTTGAACGCAGATTGTAATTGTCAAGATACAATGAGGTTTAAGATGAAATCAAGTGGCAAACTTGAAGAATTGTTTAGTTTCATATGTTATAATCAATATTTTAATTCATTTTTAATTGTCCAATCTTATTAGTCCACAGTCGATAGTCCACAGTTGACAGTTCAATAATTCATATATAGTTTAATATATCATATTTAAATTAATTAATACGTGTCGTGACCCGTATACGTCTCAGACTCGATCACAACTCAAAGTATATATATTATTATAGAATCAACCTCAACCCCGTATAGAGAACTCGATCATTACTGCATATAGAGTGTCTATGGTGATTCCAAATAATATATATAGATGCGTCGATATGATATGTCAAAACCTTATATACGTGTCCCGATATTTAAAGTGCGTAAAATAAATAACAAAAATTAAATGACGATAAATAAAGTGCGTAAAGTAAATAACAAAAATTAAATGACGATAAATAAAATTGCGATAATTAAATTACAATAAATAAAATGTAATCAGTTAGCTAGGAACAGTTAGCTAGGATTTTGTTAGCGTGGATTCTTAACAGAATTTCTCATAGTTAATTTGTTTGTTTCTAACAAATTTTATTTTGTCCAATGTTTTCTTCATTATGCCACTTGTTGGATTCTGATAGGTCAAAATTCAAATATGAAATTGAAGGAAAATGGTTATTTTGCTGTAAACGGATACGTATATCTGTGGATGTAAATAGGATAGTAAATAACTTGAATCAGATTCGAAGAATGTACATTATAACTTGTTAATATGAAAGTTAAATATTTCCTCGGGTATTACCTACCCGTTAAAATATTTTCACCATTAACATTTTGTACAAAAAAAAATTTAATTACAATCTTTATGTAAACATATATACATATATATTTTCTTCAGATGCAATCATGGATTTAATGAGTTAATATGATATTAACACATCTGATTTACCGTTAGAACAAGAATACATAATTTCTAAACCATTAGAGATTACATAATCGCCATGAAGAACGAAGGTAATTGATGTAGAAGGATACGTAGAACGTTGAGTATACTCGAGGTACAGAATGAGATGTTGAGGCATGGATTGTTGAAACTTGGGTTGTTGGTGGTACTGGTGCCGTTAGTGCTGAGGCTGGTGACGTTACTGGTGTTGGTGATACTGCGGGTGCTTGTAAATTGTGTACCGTGCTCTCTAAAGTTAATACTCGAGCTCGGAGTTCTCTAACTTCTTCTACTAACCCTGATTGGTTACCAGTGTGAGGTAGAGGTCGGATATCTCCTCTAATTCCGTTAATGGTAGCCTCAAGACAAAAAAATCTTGCAAAAAGGGTATAAACGGTGTTGCGAACGGGTTCGCCGGTGAGCGGGTCAAGTACTCCAAGGTTAGGTGGTAGATTCGGTTCATGATATAGAGTACCTTCTTCCCTTCTCCATAGGGTGAGTATGTCGAGAACCCACCCCCATTTTCTCCAGTAATCACGGTAATTGATTGGTTGGTGTGCTCCTGTCACGCTATCTTCGGAGTCAGATGAACTTGGTTGGTTCGTAGAGACCATCTTACGCGATCTCAGAAAAGATTTTTTTTTTTTTTTTTTTTTTTTGCTATGAAGAGTTTAGTGACAGCAATTGATAGTTGGATGATATTCTCAATGCATAATATGCATAGATATATAGTACCAGGTTCCCTTAAATTACGGAGAAATTTACGGAAGACATCAGGAAATATCTACAGTAACAGATACGCTAAGATATGAATTGTCAGATACGCTAAGATATGAATTTTTGTCTATACACTATTTATGCAGTCAATGCAGTAAAACGTGTCTAGACTAAGAATAATGAGCATGTAATTTCCTAAGGATGATAAGCAGATGATTTTCGACAAAAATGATAAGCAAAACTTTTGACATGCAGACACGGTCGAAGTCCAGACTCACTAATGCATCCTAACGACTTATCAGTTATGCATACTAATGTAGACCTGGTTCGCTAAGACCACCGCTCTGATACCAACTGTGAAGACCCGTCCTAATCCATCCGGACGAAGTCCACATCGATTATAAACGATTCACAACAGTTGATTACATCGCGAGGTTCTTGACCTCTATATGATACATTTTACAAACATTGCATTCGTTTTTAAAAGACAAACCTTCATTTACATTGAAAGCTGACGACATGCATACTATTTCATAATATAACTAAACTATAAATGACTTAATAATAATCTTGATGATCTCAACGACTCGAATGCAACGTCTTTTGAAATATGTCATGAATGACTCCAAGTAATATCTTTAAAGTGAGTAAATGCACAGCGGAAGATTTCTTTCATACCTGAAAATAAACATGCTTTAAAGTGTCAACCAAAAGGTTGGCGAATTCATTTATTTATCATAAATAATCATTTCATAATTTTAATAGACCACAAGATTTCATATTTCCATTTCTCATAAACATACGTCCCATGCATAGAGACAAAAATATCATTCATATGGATTGAACACCTGGTAACCGACATTCACAATATACATATAAGAATATCCCCATCATTCCGGGATCCTCCTTCGGACATGATATAAATTTCGAAGTACTAAAGCATCCGGTACTTTGGATGGGGCTTGTTGGGCCCGATAGATCTATCTTTAGGATTCGCGTCAATTAGGGTGTCTGTTCCCTAATTCTTAGATTACCAGACTTAATAAAAAAGGGCATATTCGATTTCGATAATTCAACCATAGAATGTAGTTTCGATTACTTGTGTCTATTTCGTAAAACAGTTATAAAAACATCACATGTATTCTCAGTCCCAAAAATATATATTGCAAAAACATTTAAAAAGGGAGCAAATGAAACTCACGCATATATTTATTGTAAAACAGTTAATAAAGCATTTGCATTTATTCTCAGCCCAAAAATGTAAAGAGTAAAAAGGGCAAATGAAACTCACCTAATGTATTTTATAGTAAAAATACATAGAACGACATTGAACAAGTATAGGGTTGGCCTCGGATTCACGAACCTAAATCATTTGTATATTCATTAATACATATAATCTGATGTCAAAGCTAAGGGGTATAAAATACTATTAAATTTTAGCAGGAAATACTATTAAATACGATACAATTTTACACAAGATATTTATTTATTTAGAGAATGGATATACTTAAACCTTGCTACAACACTTATAGGCAGTGTACCTAATCGTACAGTAGTGTAGTTTTTAGTAAGTCCGGTTCGTTCCACAGGGAATCTTTTTAAACAAAGCTTAACGCTATATTAGTTTACTTTTATAAAAATACAAATATATATATATATATAAGTAATATTATTATTATAAAGGGGGGTTTTTACCGTTTAATGACCGGTTTGTCGATTTTAAAACTTTAGTCGCAGTTAAAACCAAATAAATACAAGACTTTTAAATTAAAGCATAAAGTAAATAACGATAATGAAATTGCGAATAATAAAAGTGCGATAAAATAAACTTGCGATAATTAAAAAGTACGATAATTAAAAGTGCAATTAAATACAATAACAATAAAAATGCGATAATTAGAAGTGCAATTAAATATAAAATAAAGGAAATTAAATATGAAATAAAAGAATTATGCTTATTTAAACTTCCGTAATCATGATGTTTGACGTGTTGATTTTAGTTTTATGCCCATGGGTTAATTGTCCTTTGTCCTGGATTATTTAATATGTCCATACGGATTTGTCCATAATAGTCCATCAGTCATAAATATAAAGAGCGAAAGCCTTCGTCAAATTATTCTTATTCCCGAAGTCAAATATTCCAACTAATTGGGGATTCGAATTGTAACAAGGTTTTAATACTTTGTTTAATGAATACACCAGGTTATCGACTGCGTGTAAACCAAGGTTTTACTACTTTGTTAACAATTACACCAATTACCCTTGAATGTAATTCACCCCTGTTTCAACAAGTTTATTAACTATTAATCCAGTTCCGTATCCGGTAAAATGAATAATTATTGGTATTTATAGATATCTCGCCCACCGTACCCAGTCAAGCGTATGTGGTTATATATAAATACGTCAAATTATAAGTTTGTATATTAAATTAACAAGGTATTGTTTAGTTAATATAAAACCCATTAATAGCCCATAGTCTAATTTCCACAAGTGTCATTCTTTTGTCCAAACCCCAATTATGGTACAAAGCCCAATTACCCAATTTTAGTAATTAGCCCAACATCATGATTACTTCGGATTAAATAAGCATAATAATAACTTAGCTACGAGACATTAATATAAAAAGGTTGAACATAACTTACAATGATTAAAAATAGCGTAGCGTTACACGGACAGAATTTCGACTTACACCCTTACAACATTCGCTAACATACCCTTATTATTAGAATTATAATTAAAATTAAAATATAAATTATAAATATATATATATATTTTACGATATAGATAGAGAGATGGATGGATATATTGTGTTTTTTTGCGATCAGAATTCGTTTGCTTTTATAGGGATTTTCGACTTTTGGGGCTCCGCGACTCGCGACCAATTTTGCCTTCAAACTCCGCGAGTCGCGGAGTTTGAAATTACAGCTCAGAGAAGTTTGGCTCCTTGTTTACCGACGGTTTTAAATAAATATAATATATTAAATAATTATAAGAATTATTTAAATATTATATTATATTTATGTGCATAGTTGACTTGTAATTTTTAGTCCGTTGCGTCGAGCGTTGAGAGTTGACTCTGGTCCCGGTTCCGGATTTTCGAACGTCCTTGCGTACAATTTTATATCTTGTACTTTGCGTTTTGAATCTTGTACTCTTGTAATTTCGAGACGTTTCTTGTCAATAATTGGAACCTCTTTGATTGTCTTTTGTACTTTTGAGCTTTTTGGTCGTTTGCGTCTTCAATTCGTCGAATCTGTCTTTTGTCTTCACCTTTTATTATTTAAACGAATATCACTTGTAAATAGAACAATTTCAACTAAAAGCTTGTCTTTCTTGAGGAATAATGCTATGAAATATATGTTCGTTTTTAGCATTATCAAATATTCCCACACTTGAGCGTTGCTTTTCCTCAAGCAATATCGTCTTGAAATACTAGAATCACTTCTTTATTCTTCACACTTTGTACATCAGTGATTTCTATACGGTGGTATAAACAATGGTAGTAACGATATGGTTTACAGTCCCACATGACTATAAAAATTTAGATCCATTAAGGAAATTGGATCTTTATGAAAACATTTAATCTTTTAAAAATTAAATCTAGTTTTTACCCTAGATAAGTTTTCCGGAATAACCCCTTTATCGGTGTTTGCAAAATATTTTTGTGGGTTTGGTGGGTTTCAGAATTGAAAATTTTAGCTCAAAACTTATGGTTTTGTGTCACCCACTTGCTAACCTTGTATTTGGAAAACAACACGTCCAGTTAACTTGTCCCGTATATTACCTTTCGGTAAACTACCGTCCGGTTGTAAAGGAAAGCGTTGAACAAGCAACTGTTAAGGCAATGTCCCCTGACATGCTTTTAATTATGGTCTATAACGTGTCGGACGCAATTACTATCCTTGGTAGGAGCAATAGTAAAGCTCACCCTTATAATTTTTCGGTCTGGCACAAGGTCTTGTCTTTGACCATGCTATGCAACCACCGTTCTTACGGTTGACACCCGATTTGGTTCAGGTGACCTAATGAATTCCAGGTGAATTCTTAGGATTTTACGTTCAATGGTAATGAACGCATTGAAAATAGGGTTTTCAGAAAACAAATCGGTTTGTAATTTTGATCAAAATATTTTCTCGTTCAAGCTCGAGTTTAGATATCATTGAATTCCATGAGTTTGTAATTCTCAATCTTTAAGGTCAATCTCTAGGATTGAGTAATATCAGTCTTAAAAGCTGATTTTTAATCTTTAAGGAGATTATCCTTTCTGGGGATCTGATTCATTAGTCTTATCCAGCTAATTTGCATGGTGCCCCCCCATTGTACGAGATAAATCATTCTCATGGTTAGGATAAATCTGACCACTTGGTGACCCTGTTTAATGCTGAGGTCCGTGGATTTCCTGCTAATTTTAGTGATGACTTTTCTAGATTTTTCGTCAACCTACAGCTGGTCTGGACGACAACTTCATGACCTAAATCAAGAAGCGCGTGTCTTTTTCGGAAGACTTTACTTCCTTTTAATGATGGAATTGATTCATCGTGTAGATCCATCTTTTCTTTTCTTTCATCGGGTAAACAGTTTAGTTTAGTCCAAAGCAAAAGTATTTTCAGTTATTTGTTACAGATATATGTGACATATGTTTAAGATAACTTGGTAAATTTTCCCACACTTGGCTTTTATTTTCCTTTTTATCGTCCTCTATTCCATTTTAAATGAATTTTAATATTTTAGTTTGTTTCTCAATTTATGTCCTTTCCGAGGTAACAATAATTTCGGTGTTAAAACCTAGTTTTATCGTTCATAAATATGTATAAACATGATTTTGAGTTCATTTAATTGAAAATTTTGAAAAATTTTACTAGAATTGGGTAGTTAGTATATAAGACTAGGGCTGTTCTTTTTTATCAGAGAGCACTAGATTCTAATACAACTACTGCTTTACTAGTATTTTTAATGGTAACCAAGTGTTTAAGATAAAAATTTTAAAATCCGAAAGAATTTAACCCCTTCCCACACTTAAGATCTTGCAATGCCCTCATTTGCAAGAAATCAGTAACAATTTGAATTATTGAGGGTGATTAGTGTGAAAATGATTAAATTTTTACCAAAGTTTCCAAATATATTGGCGTTTGTTTGCTGAATGATAAATGGTGCACATCATTTGTTCATTCCGTCTTGTTTTTATTTCACATATATTTTGCATCTTGTCGTCAAAATTAGTTGCTTTTGCTGAACTTAATGCCAGTCTTTGAAAATGCGTTGTTTTACCTTGTTGTATACATAAGATAAACTGATAACATATATACATATTTTTGAAGTTTGGTATATTACCCCACATTCAAAAATTATTAAAATCTAAGAATAAAAGTTAGATAATTATAAAAATGATTACAATATTAACAAAAGTATTAAACGTATCAATAATTACAAATTACAAAATAAATAAAACTAAGTATACTAGGGATGATACTGGTACCAATAGGGGTTCCAGGCATAACCATAGGTGCTATAGAATGCTTCGGCAGGGTCATACGTAGGATACGGTGGCTGCATCTCTATAGACCAGGGAGGGAAGATGGGTTTCGGTGTAGGAATATAGTTTCTACCTATATGTTGGCAATGAGCTATGATTTGGTTCTGATGAACTTGCCAATCTTCAAATGCTCTCTGTCTAGCATTTTCGTACTCCTGAGAAGCTATAAACCTTTGCATTTCTTGCATCTCATTCCCCCCTCCTACATTACCTTGCTGTTGGTTTCTCTCAACCTGTGGATGTCTACCATGGTATGGTACTGCAGCATTATTTCGCCTTTTCAAAACTTTCGCACCATGGTATACATTTAAACCTATAGTATCGCGGGGTTCTGTCTCTTCTACTAATAATCCCCCCCGACTTATATCCACACCGAGATATTCACCAATCAAAGTAATAAAAATACCACCTCCTATTATGCTATGCGGTCGCATCCCCCGAACCATAGCTGATAAATAATAACCCACACAATACGGTATACTTACAGCGCTTTGTGGGTCTCGAATACACATATGGTAAAACAAATCCTGTTCATTTACCTTTTCCTTGTTTTTACCCCTTTGTGTAATCGAATTAGCTAAAAACCTATGAATCACTCTTAATTCGGCTCTATCTATATCCAAATAAGAGTAATTTCCCCCTTTGAAACGGTGATGACTTGTCATTTGACTCCACACACCGTGTGTATCAAAATTTTCATCTATCTTTCTACCGTTTAGTATCAACCCTCTACAATCGGCAGATGCTAACTCCTCAGGAGTATATATACGTAAAGCCTGAGCCATGTCCAGTAAAGACATGTGGCGCATCGAACCGCCTAACAAAAATCTAATAAAAGAACGATCGGTTAAACTAGCTACCCGATCATTCAACTCTATACTACATAACAATTCTTCACACCATACTTTATATACAGGTCTACGCATGGTGAATAAACGTACCCAGTCATTAAAAGTAGAATTACCATACCTCTGTACAAGTAATTCCCTAATTGGCCCGGCCAATTCTACAGCTTCTAAGGGTCCCCATTCTATGACCCTCGGTACCTCAACAACCTTAGAATGAAGAGTATGCAAACCCCTTTGATATTTTGGATAATCTATCCAAAGTCTGTCAAATCTCAGGTTCGGGTGCAACTCTTCCAAGTGCATATCAGAAAAGGTCATGACTGGATGAGGTATATCCTACTTGTAGTAGTTATCCACCTCCTGTTGTTCCGCATTCTCAGCAGGAGCATTGCGGGCTTGTGATGACGATTCACCCCTTTCAGTCTGCAAAACACATCAAACACAATTTTTGTGCATCCAAATATGTATTAGTGTCAGCAAAATCATCAATCAAAATAATCACAATGACATGATCAATTTATATCAAACTTAAGCTCATTTTCACATTTTCATCAAATCTACACTTTTTCAAATAAGCATATATGAAAATGTTCGCCAAGTTCATAAGTATTCAATTCAAATAACATGTCAAAATAATCATTACTAGCAATTAAACAAGTCTCAAATGGCATTATCTCTCAAAAATCAAGTTCATGAATTTTAGACTTGAAAAAGTCCACTTTAATTCTCAAAATCATGTTTAGGCTCAAAGTTTGGATCATTTAACTACCTAGACATGTTACACTACTTAATTTAGCAACAATTCATGACAAAAATCGGCCATAACCTGTTTATATCAAAAAGCCCCAAATTTGCTCAAGAACACAAACCCTAGATTACTCAAAATTTGAAGTTTAAGGCTTCTAATCATGTTAAACAGCATAAATCTAGGTTATACAAGCATAATACATAAACAATTTAAGCCTAATTACACTAAAAAGCATCAAAATCAAATTGGGGAAAAAATTGCTCAAGAACACTAATTTCGGATTAAATGGTGTTTAGGTGTAGAAATTTAACGTTTTTCTTGAGTAATTCCTAGATAGCATCCTTCTCAACATGATTTTAGTAAAAAATTTGGTGATTAACGGTTAAAAATTGTGAATGTGTGGTGTATTTTTCGGGTTTTTGTGGAGTATGTTCGCAGTTTTTTTTTTCTGTGGGTTTTGTGGACTGAGCTGTTTCAGCTCTTATTATTTTTTTCTGTAATCCGACCCCTCCGCGAGTCGCGGAGATTAAAGCTCCAAACTCCGCGAGTCGCAGAGTTTGCTTTTTTTTTTTTTATAATCATTAACTTATAAAACAATTAAGTACTTAATTTTAAAATTTTGTTTCCCTTGTTATTTAGGACGAGGTCGTTTCGGATCGATGTCCTAGTCCGTCCCTCGACAAAATTTTAAAATTTGTCTTTTTGTAGCGATTGTTTTAAAAGCTAAGATTTTTGGGTTTTTTAATGTTTTTGGCATACTTTAATTCAATAAGATTAAAAACAATGATAATAAAAGTTCTCGTCCCTCCCTCGGGTAAAGCAATTTCGGTTCAAAGACCTAGTCATCAACTTACGACGAATTTTAAAAATCATATTTTTAACTTAATGAGATAAAGTAAATTTTTGTTTTTAAATTCACACAACTTAAATATAAAATTCAAAATTAATATTAAAAATTCACACCAAACTTAAAATTTGAAATGCATAAAATTAAAAATTCATATTTTAAAAATTAAAAATTCACACCAAACTTAATTTAAAAATTCATATTATAAATTCACACCAAACTATATTAATTTTTCAAATATTTTTAAATATATTGTTTTTACAAAGTTTACAATATTAATTTTAGATTTAAATATTAATTTTAAAAATATGGTAAAAATAAAATTAAAAATCTTTTTGGCTTTTTATCCCACTTTAATCAATCAAATATTATCAAAAATATGCGCCCCTCTTTTCGGTAAAGTAATTTCGGTTCCAAGACCTAATTTAACTCATGACGAATTTTTAAAATATTTTGTGTTGATTGATTAAAGATATTTATACCTTAAGAATAAACGTTAAATTTCGCAGTGATGTAATAAATTTTTGTATGATATCAATAATTTCGGTCGCCAAACCTAATTTTATTCAATACCAATTTAATACTTTTTAGCGAACAAATTAGCGTTTATTATCAAAAGGTTAAAAATAAAAATAAAAATAAAAACTGTACAGACTTACCTGTGAAATAGATTTCTTAGTTATATGATCTATCACATTCATAAGATAGTCGGTTTAATTGGTTTTCCATGGCTACATAGGCGTAACCTCGAGCATTCAGTGTCTTTTCTTCTAAACATATGAACGGTCCGTCTCTGCATAAAGTAACAAATTCGGTATTTGAATAGGTTTGATTATTTGAACATTTACCTCCATGTGACCATTTTCCGCATTTGTGACATCTTTCTAGGTGTCGTGCTCTTCTTTTCGCTGCGGATTTTGATTTTCCTTTACCAAATTGTAACTTATTATCTTCGCATCTGGATTCTTTTCTAACTCCGTCCATTCTTTCTCTGATTACTGATACTAATTCACTCGGTAGTATGTCATTATTACGTTTAGTGATCAAAGCGTGTAGCATTAGACCATGGTTTAGTTCACAGGCAGTCTTCATTTCGTAAAAACCTAAAAAAAAATAAAAATTCAGAATGGGGGGAGAAGACTAGTTCTTTAGGGTCTGCTAGGGAAAGACCATTTGGGTTCCATTTTCGAGAACTACACGAAAACAGACAATCTAACTCTAACAGAAATACATATTATCCTTTAAAGACTTGATTCTCCCCACACTTAGGTAGCTGTGGTGTCGAAATTGTAATTAACTTCGTTGTCAATTGAATCATCAACGACTTGTATATCTTTGACTTTTACTTCAATCCATTTGCTGATTCCCTCCGTGACTTTCACAAATTCAACTAACATTGCCTTTTCTTTTGACGATAAATTGGATATTAATCGGTTATATAACTTAAAGTTTCCTTTAATCTTAGCATCGTGAATCCGTTTATAAAGTTTCTTCGTTGAACTGTTAAAAATGGGTTCATCTAATTTCGTATCATCAACGGCATTCTTTGTGATTGGATCATCGTTAAGTGTTTCTTCATCTTCCCCACACTTATTCGTTTTTATTGGTCTAACTGTTTTGGTTTGTGGAGACCTAAACTTTCGGTTCACAAAGGTGATCGATGTATCACCATCCCTAAGTGTTATTCTTCCTTCTCTTACATCAATGAATGCCTCGGTGGTTGCTAAAAATGGGCGACCTAGAATTAGAGGAATATCAAGGTTTTCCTCCATATTAATCACTATGAAGTTTGCAACAAAGGTCAAACTTCCCACGTTAACAAGTAAATTATTTGCTATTCCAACCGGGTGTTTAATGGTTTGGTCAAATGATTGAACACCTATTTTGGTTGGTTTTAATTTACCCATGCCTAATCTTTTGTATAAGGAAAGAGGCATAATATTTGCACTTGCTCCTAAATCTGCGAGTCCATTATATACAGCACCATCATTAAGTAAGCAAGAAATGATAAATCCACCCGGGTCTCCTGCTTTAGTAAGTCGAGTTGGTTTGTAAACCTTTTTCGGGTGTTCTTTCCTTGGTTCTTTCATTTCTATTTGAATTTCTTGTTCACATTTTTCTTCGTTTCTTGGAATGGGAGGTTTGTATAGGAATTCTTCTTCATCACTCAAATTTGAATCCTTCCTATATTCCAGTTTTGATTTTTCATCTGTTGTTGATAACATATTTATATTTTGAAGGTTTTCTTGGGTGGTGAAATTATGATTAACTTCATTGTCAACTTCCATCGGACCATGTATGTAATGTTTAACTCTGTGACCATTAACTTTAAATTCAATCCCATTTGAATTTATTAATTCTATCGTTCCGTATGGGAAAACTCTTTTGACTATGAATGGTCCAGACCATCTTGATTTCAATTTTCCAGAAAATAGCTTGAATCGTGAATTGAAAAGAAGAACTCTGTCTCCTTCTTTAAATTCTTTTGAACTTCTGATTCTTTTATCATGCCATTTCTTCGTTCTTTCTTTATAGATTAACGAATTATCGCATGCTTCATGTCTTAATTCTTCTAATTCGTTTAGTTGACTTAATCGTAAACGTCCAGCTTCATGTAAATCAAGATTACATGTCTTCAAAGCCCAAAATGCTTTGTGTTCAATTTCTACTGGAAGATGACATGCTTTTCCATAAACAAGTCTAAAAGGTGTGGTTCTAATTGGAGTTTTGTAGGCTGTTCTAAAAGCCCAGAGTGCATCCTCCAATTTAATGGACCATTCCTTCGGATTTGATCCTACGGTTTTCTCTAGAATACGTTTTAAAGCTCGGTTGGTATTTTCAACTTGTCCACTTGTTTGTGGATGATATGCGGTGGAGATTTTATGAGTTACTCCATATCTTTTAAGAACTTTCTCAAGTTGATTATTACAGAAATGAGTACCCCGATCACTTATTAAAGCTTTCGGTGTTCCAAACCTTGCAAAAAGACGTTTTAAAAAGTTGACTACAACTCGTGCATCGTTAGTTGGGAGAGCTTGTGCTTCCGCCCATTTAGATACAAAATCAATGGCTACGAGTATATATAGATTATTATGAGATTTTGGAAATGGACCCATAAAGTCAATACCCCAAATGTCAAATACTTCACATACTCGGATGACATTTTGTGGCATTTCATCACGTTGACTTATTTTTCCGGCCCTTTGACAAGCATCACAGGATTTGCAAAGAAGGTGTGCGTCTTTGTAAATTGTAGGCCAATAGAATCCAGCTTCATAAACTTTTCTTGCTGTTAGTTGAGGCCCATAATGCCCTCCTGTTGGTTCTGTGTGACAATGGTTTAAAATTTTACTAGCTTCATCTCCAAATACACATCGGCGTATTATTCCATCGGGACAACTTTTAAACAGATGTGGATCTTCCCAGAAATAGTGTTTTATATCACTAAAGAATTTCTTTCGTCTTTGGTACGATAATCCTTTTTCAAGGAATCCACAAACTAAGTAGTTTGCATAGTATGCAAACCATGGAATTTCTTTATAATCTATCTTCAATAGATATTCATCAGGAAAGTTGTCTTGTATGGCCGATTCATTTAGAACTTCTAATTCGGGATTTTCAAGACGAGAAAGATGATCAGCGGCGAGATTTTCTGCTCCTCTTTTATCTCGGATTTCAATATCAAACTCTTGTAAGAGTAAGATCCAACGGATTAATCTTGGTTTAGCATCTTGTTTCGAAAATAAGTATCTAAGAGCAGAATGGTCGGTATAGACCACCGTTTTTGCTAGAACGAGATATGATCGAAATTTGTCAAAAGCAAAGACAATAGCAAGGAGTTCTTTTTCAGTAGTTGTATAGTTCGTTTGTGCTCCTTGTAACGTCTTACTAGCATAATATATAGGTTGAAATCGTTTTTCAATCCTTTGTCCTAAAACGGCTCCCATTGCAAAATCACTTGCATCGCACATTAGTTCAAATGGTAGATTCCAATTTGGTGTTATCATGATCGGCGCATTAGTGAGTTTTTCTTTAAGAATATTAAAATATTTGATACACTCATCTGAAAAGATGAATGGAGCATCCTTTTCTAGGAGTTTATTCATAGGAGTGGCAATTTTAGAAAAATCTTTTATGAAACGTCGGTAAAAACTGGCATGCCCTAGAAAACTCCTAACTCCTCTAACATTGGTGGGATGTGGAAGTTTAGCAATTACATCTACTTTAGCTCTATCCACTTCAATTCCTTTTTTTGAAATTTTATGTCCAAGAACGATGCCTTCTTTAACCATGAAATGGCATTTCTCCCAATTAAGAACTAGATTTGATTGTTCGCATCTAATGAGCATTCGTTCAAGATTAACTAGACATGATTCAAATGTATCACCGAAGACTGAAAAGTCATCCATGAAAACTTCCATGCATTCTTCTATCATGTCATGAAAAATCGCCATCATACACCTTTGAAAGGTTGCAGGGGCGTTACAAAGTCCAAATGGCATGCGTTTGTAAGCAAAAGTACCATAAGGGCACGTGAATGTGGTTTTCTCTTGATCTTCTGGTGCTATTGGAATTTGAAAATATCCGGAAAATCCATCTAGAAAACAATAATAACTATTTTCGGCTAATCTTTCCAACATTTGATCTATGAAAGGTAAGGGAAAGTGATCTTTTCTGGTGGCGTCATTTAATTTTCTATAATCAATACACACACACCATCCTGTTACAGTCCTAGTAGGAATAAGCTCATTTTTCTCATTTGTAATGACAGTCATGCCACCCTTCTTAGGCACGCATTGAACTGGGCTTACCCATGGACTATCAGAAATTGGATATATCAAACCTGCATCTAGCAGTTTAATAATCTCTTTCTTAACTACATCTTGCATATTAGGATTTAGTCTTCGTTGGCGTTGCACATACGTTTTATGACCTTCTTCCATAAGGATTTTATGTGTGCAATACGAAGGACTTATTCCTTTAATATCATGAATCTTCCATGCAATGGCTGGTTTATGAGCTTTCAACACAGAAATGAGTTGTGATTTCTCATTTTCAGTAAGAGAAGACGATATTATTACAGGTAATTCAGATTCACCATGTAAATAAGCGTATTCCAAATGGTTTGGAAGTGGCTTTAACTCTAATTTCGGAGGTTCTTCTATCGATGATTTATATCGATATTTGTCTTCTTCTTTTAGCATTTGAATTTCTTCTGTTGTTGGTTCATAACCATTAGCTATAAGTGTAGCTAACATTTCAGCTTCATCAATTGGTTCATTACCTTCTCCTAAAGAACATTCTCCTGTTCCTTGTAATTCTGGAAATTCTTCTAATAATTCGGCATGTGCATCTATAGTTTGAATATAATAACATGTATCATCTGCAGATTGTGGTTGTTGCATTGCTCTATCAACTGAAAAGGTAACACTCTCATCCTCTATACTTAGGGTCAGTTTCTTACCGAACACGTCTATCATTGCTTTAGCCGTATTTAAGAATGGTCTTCCTAATATGAGAGGAACTTGAGAATCTTCTTCCATGTCCAAAACAACAAAATCTACTGGAAATACTAAAGTACCAACTTTAACTAGCCGTGTTTGAATATTTTATTGATCTATCGGCTAGTTGTATGCTTATTCTGGTTGGTTTCAATTCTCCAAGGTCTAGTTTAGCGTATAGTGAATACGGCATTAGATTTATACTAGCACCTAAGTCTGCCAATGCTTCTATTGAACTAAGACTACCCAGAAAACATGGAATTGTGAAACTTCCTGGATCAGATAGTTTTTCTGGTATCTTATTCAACAGCACTGCTGAACAATTAGCATTCATAGTAACAGCCGAGAGTTCTTCCATTTTCTTTCTATTTGAGATTAGATCTTTCAAGAATTTAGCATATCTAGGCATTCCTGAAATCACATCAATGAAAGGAAGATTTACATTTATCTGTTTAAACATATCCAAGAATTTAGATTGCTCGGCTTCAAGTTTCTCTTTCTTCATTTTACTCGGGTAAGGAAGTGGTGGTTGGTATGGTTTAACATAAGGTTTATCCTTAACTGTGTTATCTTCATTAACCTTTTCAACTACCGATTCTTTTTCCTTATCTTGATCAGGTTGTGGTTCTTGTGGAGTAGGAATAGTTTCATCCGAAGTTACAGGTATTTCCGGTGGTTTAAGTGTTGTACCACTTCTTGTGGTAATGGCTTTAGCTGTTTCATTCCGGGGGTTAGCATTTGTATCACTAGGTAGACTTCCCGGTTTTCTTTCACCTATTAACCTTGCTAGGTTACTTACTTCTTGTTCCAGATTTTGAATAGAAGCTTGTTGATTTCTAAATGCTTGCGCATTTTGTTCATTAGTTTGTTTCTGAGATGTGAAAAATTGCGTTTGAGTTTCAACTAGCTTCATCATCATATCTTCTAAATTTGGCTTTTTATCATCGGTTTGTTGTGGTGGTTTGTTTTGAAAATTAGGTCTTTGCTGATTGTAATTATTATTGGATACTTGTTGATTGCTAGGACCTTGTTGGTTGTTGTATGGAATATTTCGGTTATAATTCTGGTTTTGATTGTAAATAGGTCTTGGCGGTTGATAATTATTCTGATAATTATTTCCAGGCCTTTGGTTTATGTATGAAGTATTCTCTCTTTGTTCCATTGTTAATTCAATACTGAGACACTCTTTTGTCAAATGTGGTCCTCCACACTGCTCACAACTAATTCGTATTGAGTGAATATCTTTAGTCATCTTTTCCATTCGTCTTTCCACAGCATCTATCTTTGCGGAAATGGAATCTAAGTCATGGCTAGAATCGGCTCTAGCTGCTTTAGATGATCTAACGATATATTTTTCTTGGTGCCACTCATGTGAGTGGGAAGCAGTGTTATCAATAATTTTGTAAGCATCAGTTTCGGTTTTCTTCATAATAGAACCACCAGCTGCTATATCTATGTCTTTTCTTGTAGTGATGTCGCATCCTTGGTAGAATATTTGTACTATTTGACAGGTGTCTAAACCATGTTGCGGACATCCTCTTAACAACTTTCCATATCTTGTCCATGCCTCATATAGAGTCTCATTCGGTTTTTGTGTGAACGTAACAATTTCTGCTTGAAGTCTTACGGCTTTAGATGCAGGAAAGAATTGTTTAAGAAATTTGTCAACTAAAACATCCCATGTATCAATCGCCCCTTCAGGTAACGATTCCAACCAATCTTTGGCTTCTCCCTTTAAAGTCCAGGGAAATAACATGAGATATATCTGTTCATCCTCCACTTCTCGGATTTTAAATAGTGTGCAGATCCTATTAAAGGTACGTAAATGTTCATTTGGATCTTCCTACGGCGCACCACTAAATTGGCATTGATTAGTCACCATGTGTAGAATTTGTCCTTTGATTTCATAATCTGGCGCATTAATGTCTGGATGAGTAATTGCGTGACCTTGGCCAGTGCGTTTAGCTCTCATTCGGTCTTCCATACTTAAAGGTTCCAGATTCTCCATAATTGAATTTGTTGAATCGGAATCACTAGAGGATTCTGATTTAATAGTTCGTTCCTCAACAATCTCTGTTTGAATGATTGGTGGTTCCGGGGGAAAGTTTAGTGGTTCAGGATCTACGAACCGTTCCTGAATATTCTCCGAATTCTCAATTGTGAGGTCGGGTTCAAAAAATGGATTATCGGAAATTTGAACTGAAGTACTGGGTTGACTGGATGACGATTCTAAAGAAAAATCAACGGCAGTAATATTTGCGAAATGTCTTGATCTAGTTACAGGTGGTGAACGTACAAAAGGTGGTGAACGTCTTGCTCGGTGCATTCACTGAATATCCTATTAGTTTTTAAAAGGAAAGAAAAATTATAATAAGTTATCCAACCAATAGACTTTTCTGATTTTGCCCACGTTTCGAATAGCCAAAAGATGCAGCAGAGGGGCAGGATTCATTTGGTCTCAATATAATTGAGGACTGTTTGGCTCTAATAACCCGGTCCACGTACAAATCCAACTATTACTACGAACCAGAAAATTTTGATGTCTATTAATTTAACCACTTAAAATAAATTTTTCGTAATTTTAAGAAATTTAGATAAGAAGTAGAATAAAAATCTATGTCCTAAAACTAGAATAGCGAGAAATAAGAAAGAAAAAGAGTTCGTCGGAAAAAGGTTGAAAAAGAAAAATGGTTGAAAAATAAAAGGTGACGGAAAAATAAAAGAAACTTATAAAAAATACTTGACTAACCTAACCTTATTACTACAACTAACTTAAAATTATAATCGCAAATTGAGATTACTAATTGGAATGATAATTGATACATAGTAAAAGGTGTCTAAAAATATTAAAGCTTACAGGAAAAACTATATCCCAAATGGAAATAACTTAAAAAGAAACTAAAACTTAAAAAGGCGTCGCAAAATTCTAAAGTACCTAAATCTTAGTCTAAAGAAAAAGCACTTAAGGAATTCTACTGCAAAGACTAAAAATCTAGGAGTAAAAATAACTATGGCAAAAACTAAGTTTAAAACTAAATATGAGCGAAAAATACAAATATTATGCTAAAAAAATTAAAAAGGGACAAAATATAAAAATATACAAAAAGTTGTAAAAAGTACAATTTTTATAAAAATATTATTTTTATATTATTTATTTTATTAAACTATTAATTTTACAATTTAATTAAACTTAATAAACTAAAATATAAATTAAATAAAACTTTAAATTAAAATAAAACTAATTATAATAATAATAATAATTAGGGTTTATAATAATAATTAATTAATAATTACTCCGTGATTAATTGCAGTAGGGTTTCTGTCGGTGTCAGAATTACTCCGCGAGTCGCGGTATTTCAAACAATAAACCCCGCGAGTCGCGGGGTTTCAAAATTCAACCCTGGAACAGTTTAAAACTCGACGCGTTTTTTTTTTTTTTTTTTAATTTTCTGTTTTAATAAAAGTATTTATATAATAAAAACTTATATCTAAATAGAAATATTTTATAATTTTATAAATAAAAATCTTAAAACTAGGATTATATATATATATTTTTTTTCGGTTTTTAATTTTTTTTTTATAAAAACAAAATACTTAAATAAAACTTATATTTTTATAAAATAAAAATAAAGAAACTTTCTAAAACTTAAATATTTAACAAAATTTTAAAAATATATAAATTTTTCTTTTTATATTTTTTTTTGAATAATTAAAACGTATTTTTACAAAAACGAATTTTAATAAAAGTTAACTAAAAATCTTTTTTTTTTTTTTATTAGCGTTGCGCTTCCGGCGTTTAAGATTTCCCCGGCAGCGGCGCCAAAAATACTTGATGTCAAAGCTAAGGGGTATAAAATACTATTAAATTTTAGCAGGAAATACTATTAAATACGATACAATTTTACACAAGATATTTATTTATTTAGAGAATGGATATACTTAAACCTTGCTACAACACTTATAGGCAGTGTACCTAATCGTACAGTAGTGTAGTTTTTAGTAAGTCCGGTTCGTTCCACAGGGAATCTTTTTAAACAAAGCTTAACGCTATATTAGTTTACTTTTATAAAAATACAAATATATATATATAAGTAATATTATTATTATAAAGGGGGGTTTTTACCGTTTAATGACCGGTTTGTCGATTTTAAAACTTTAGTCGCAGTTAAAACCAAATAAATACAAGACTTTTAAATTAAAGCATAAAGTAAATAACGATAATGAAATTGCGAATAATAAAAGTGCGATAAAATAAACTTGCGATAATTAAAAAGTACGATAATTAAAAGTGCAATTAAATACAATAACAATAAAAATGCGATAATTAGAAGTGCAATTAAATATAAAATAAAGGAAATTAAATATGAAATAAAAGAATTATGCTTATTTAAACTTCCGTAATCATGATGTTTGACGTGTTGATTTTAGTTTTATGCCCATGGGTTAATTGTCCTTTGTCCTGGATTATTTAATATGTCCATACGGATTTGTCCATAATAGTCCATCAGTCATAAATATAAAGAGCGAAAGCCTTCGTCAAATTATTCTTATTCCCGAAGTCAAATATTCCAACTAATTGGGGATTCGAATTGTAACAAGGTTTTAATACTTTGTTTAATGAATACACCAGGTTATCGACTGCGTGTAAACCAAGGTTTTACTACTTTGTTAACAATTACACCAATTACCCTTGAATGTAATTCACCCCTGTTTCAACAAGTTTATTAACTATTAATCCAGTTCCGTATCCGGTAAAATGAATAATTATTGGTATTTATAGATATCCCGCCCACCGTACCCAGTCAAGCGTATGTGGTTATATATAAATACGTCAAATTATAAGTTTGTATATTAAATTAACAAGGTATTGTTTAGTTAATATAAAACCCATTAATAGCCCATAGTCTAATTTCCACAAGTGTCATTCTTTTGTCCAAACCCCAATTATGGTACAAAGCCCAATTACCCAATTTTAGTAATTAGCCCAACATCATGATTACTTCGGATTAAATAAGCATAATAATAACTTAGCTACGAGACATTAATATAAAAAGGTTGAACATAACTTACAATGATTAAAAATAGCGTAGCGTTACACGGATAGAATTTCGACTTACACCCTTACAACATTCGCTAACATACCCTTATTATTAGAATTATAATTAAAATTAAAATATAAATTATAAATATATATATATATATTTTACGATATAGAGAGAGAGATGGATGGATATATTGTGTTTTTTTGCGATCAGAATTCGTTTGCTTTTATAGGGATTTTCGACTTTTGGGGCTCCGCGACTCGCGGTCAATTTTGCCTTCAAACTCCGCGAGTCGCGGAGTTTGAAATTACAGCTCAGAGAAGTTTGGCTCCTTGTTTACCGACGGTTTTAAATAAATATAATATATTAAATAATTATAAGAATTATTTAAATATTATATTATATTTATGTGCATAGTTGACTTGTAATTTTTAGTCCGTTGCGTCGAGCGTTGACTCTGGTCCCGGTTCCGGATTTTCGAAAGTCCTTGCGTACAATTTTATATCTTGTACTTTGCGTTTTGAATCTTGTACTCTTGTAATTTCGAGACATTTCTTGTCAATAATTGGAACCTCTTTGATTGTCTTTTGTACTTTTGAGCTTTTTGGTCGTTTGCGTCTTCAATTCGTCGAATCTGTCTTTTGTCTTCACCTTTTATTATTTAAACGAATATCACTTGTAAATAGAACAATTTCAACTAAAAGCTTGTCTTTCTTGAGGAATAATGCTATGAAATATATGTTCGTTTTTAGCATTATCATAATCGTATTCGAATAAAGTTGTATTTATAAATTGTTAATTATATCATTTTTATATTAAATATATATATATATATATATATATATATATATATATATATATATATATATATATATATATATATATATATATATATATATATATATATATATATATATATATATATATATATATATGTCTCATATTTTCTTTTTGTGTATAGAAATATTAAGTTTGGTTATGTTATATGTATTACATATAGTTTCATATAGCTGATAGTTATTTTAATAATAATAATGATACTTAGTAATAATAAAATTAATGATAACCATAGTACTAATTATGATATTACTAATAATTATGACAATACTAATATTAGAAACAATAGTGATACTATATATATAGTGATAAAGGTGATACATTAATAAGGTTAATAGAATAAATAGTGATTTTTACATTATAGTGTACTATTTTAACAAAGATATCAATGATTCTAATAATCTTAATAATGCAATTAGTATCTTTATATTCATAGTCATAATAATCAAAATCTTTGTGTTTAATTTCTAAACTAATGGCTAAAGTTTCTATGGCATTAATTCGTAATCCTAATCATAATAATAATAATAGTAATACTTATATTACTAATAATCTGATAATATTATTAATAATGATAATAATAGTAATATTATGTGATAATACTAGTAAGGCTAATAATATTATTATTAGTAAATAATAAAAATAATAATAATAACAATAATAATAACAATAAATATAATAATAATAATAATAAAAATCACAACCTTTGAAGAAAAGCTCAAAAGAATGTCACCGCCAGGACTCGAACCCGCGACCTCCCGTATAACCGTCTTCACATGAAACCAGTTGGGCTGATGCCCTTTTTCCAAAATATTACAGAAAAGATATTTATTTAACCGTACGTTCCTATTTCATTTACCTTCTTCTTCATCTGCTATAAGTAATCGACCATATCCTTAAAAAAATTTTACCAATCATACTTATGTTTGATTTTAGGACTAAACATAGATACCAAAAACGATTACTCAGTATTTAATTGAATTGAAAAAAAAAATATAAAAGAAACAGCGGTCTGCTGTATCACGACATAAATAAAAAAATAAATATGGTTTTCGATTTTTAAAACGTTTTAAATACAAATTTCTACACGAATTAGTTTTCAAATCATGTTTACAAACTTTAGGAATCATCAATTGTTCCCTAAACTCAAAAACGAATCCGGATTTCATGAAGAACACGAAGGTTGACTTTCTTAGAAACAAACTTTGACTCATAAATTCGGGCTCGTTCTAATGAATTGGGGATTGAGATTTTACAGGAAGATTTAGTGAATAAAGCCTAACAAAACTACATCAATACATTTTAAAATGGCATTCAAATTTGAGATGTGAATTGAATGTCACACGAACAGAGTTAAAACTGGCTCAGTGTTTTCTGTTTTAAGAAAAAATCGACTTTTCCTTATAAATTGGGTTGTGTCTGAGTAATTTTAGGAATTGGTAATACTAAAACTCAAACTGTAAAAGTTTGTAGTGATTAATTGATTCGTCATATACAGTGTAATCAAGTACGGATTATTTATAAAAAAATTAAAAGGTGATTTTAACCCTTAATAGATTTTGGATCGGTTTAGTTGTAAAGGCATCAATTGATAGATAAATACAAGAATTGGAAATAGTTTGAAAGGGATTTTGAACTGATATGTTTCCTTATGAGCATATAGTCTTATTAATAAGTGTATCCATAATTATATATATAATTTATGTATATATTGAATTGTATTATATATATACCTTATATTTATACATATATATACTGTATTTATATTTATCTATATGTCTGTATATATATATCTTCGTATGTATTTCTATATATCAGTTTATCTGAAAATTTTATATATCAATATATATTTATTTTATATTTTAAGGAAACATAAAATCATAAATGATACAAACATTAATATTTAACATAAATATTAATTTTAACAACACAACCAGTAATATTAATAATAAAGATAGTTTTAATATCATAATAATAATAATAGTAAAAATAATGGATTTAACAATTTTTAAATGATAATTTAGTAATCAAATTAATAATAGTAATCTTTAATGAAGATGGTAATAATAATATTTATATATATCAATTTCATATTTATGTATTATCTATTGATATTAATAATATATCTATCATTGACATTAATAAAATATTTTTATTATTAGCGATACTAATAATATTATTAGTTATAATAACATTATTATTATTATTATTATTTTTATTATTTTTATAATATTATTAACAATATATACTTATCTAATTTCATATATATATATATATATATATATATATATATATATATATATATATATATATATATATATATATATATATACACTTTTTATAATAATAGTAATGATACAAATATTAGTATTAATGTTAATGAAAATAATAGTAATACTACTTTAACAACTATATTTTCAACTCGTAATTATATTTAATATATTAATATTATAACTTGTTAATCATCTTTACTAATTATATATTATATAATAACATCTCTTGGATATTTACTATTTATCAATTTTATTTATTACAATATATATATATATATATATATATATATATATATATATATATATATAATGTTATTTACGTAAAGAATATATATATATATATATATATATATATATATATATATATATATATATATATATATATATATATATATTTAATAACATCCTATTTATTTTATACATTACACTATCTATTTAATTCAAATGATTAAATGGTATTAATTCAACTTAATATATACACTTATAATTTTATTTACATATATATATATATATATATATATATATATATATATATATATCTATTTACTTATTTATTTACACACAATGGTTCGTGAATTGTCGAGAACAGTCTAAGGTCAAATGATTACATGAACACAGTTCAAAGTTTTTGAGGCTTCACATTACAGACTTTGCTTATCGTGTCGATTATAGATTAAGATTAAAGTTTAAATTTGGTCCGAAATTCCCAGGTCATCACATCGACCGTGTCTGCATGTCAAAAGTTTTGCTTATCATTTTGTGTCGAAAATTACCTACTTATCATTCATAGGAAATTACTTGCTTATAATTCTTAGTCTAGACACATCTTACTGCAATGATTGTATGAATAGTGTATAGACAAAATTCGTATCTTAGCATATCTGCTAATTCATATCTTAGCATATCTGTTACTGTAGACTTTGCCTGACAACTTTCGTAGATTCCTCCGTAACTTATGGAATTTTAGTATTATATATGCATATGTAAATTATGTATTACAGGGTACTAATCTACATTCTATAATCTATTTCTTATCAAAAATCCTTCATCTGATCGTACGAGATGAATCCCTTAACCAGTTCGAGTCCCTTAGATTCCGATAGCTATTCCGATAGTTATTTCGACAGCTATTCCAACAAGGATATCCACCTAAGCCCTGAAAGCAGTGTAACCGGAATGGATCAACCAATCAGCCATCATCAATTCTGAAAGAATTGGGGCTGAGTTCGTAGTCGACTTAATCAATGGAGACGCGAAGAAGGCGATCCCTTCCACCAACCGAATTCACTTCTTGGTGAAGAACCTGAAGCACTTACCGGCGAACCTATCCGAAACACCATTTTCAGTCTCATTTCCAGAATAGCTCGACACGATTATATTCTATCCACAATTCTAAACCTTATTCATCCGCTCGTTCTGACCGACAATCATCCCGGAATAATAGAAGAAGTTAGCGAACTTCGCGCTTGAGTAATCAATTTGGAGAATATAGTGCAAAATCTACCAGCTTCAACAACATCACCGGCACCAACAGTACCATCAATAACAGCACCAGTACCATCAACAATCCATGCCTCAATATCACCATCTGTACTTCGAGTATGATCTTCGTTCTACGTATCGTTCTACCTCATTTATCTTCGTTCGACATGGCGATTATGTAATCTCTAATGTTTTAGAGATTATATATTCTTGTTCTAACGGTAAATCAAATGAGTTTAATATCATATTGACTCATTAAATCCATGATTACATCTGAAGAAAATATATATGTTTATATATTTTTATAAGGATTGTAATTAGAAATTCTTCGTACAAACTGTTAATGGTGAAAATATTTTAACGGGTAGGTAATACCCGAGGTTACACTGTACATTCTTCAAATTCGATTCAACAATCATTTAATATCCTACTTACAACCACAGATATACGTATCCGTTCACCAAAGAATAACCACTTTCATTCAAATTTAATTTCATATTCCGATTTTGACCGATCAAAATCCAAGTCAAGATTTAACAGATGACATCACTTTTAGTTTCTTACATCTTTCAAAGCCATACTTTGAATTCAAAACTGTGCCAGATCCATTGGCGTGTTATTACCAAAAATAACTTTACAATACCTTTCCAAAATTAGCCAATTTTGTCACAGCTCCAGCAAATCAACTTCGACGTTCATTCGGATTAACCTTATTATAACTTTGACATATAAGTTTGCCACTTGATTTCATCCTAAACAATCATTCGTATCTTGACGATTACCATCAGCGTTTAATCATATAAACACAATTCTCTTGAAACCACCTCGGATTGATAACCGATGATTCAGATATAGTAGCATTAAATGCAGAGGAAATAACAAAATTGTAGATGGTCTAAATGGCCAAGGGTTGATGATAAAGAATGGAGTGTTAGGAACGCTCGATAGAAAATTTGGTACTGAAAAACGGATTGAACTAACCTTGAAGGAGACCAAGGTAAAATACAAAGACCATACCATATATACAAAGAATCCAGGTAATTTCGGATCCGATGAAACCTTCAACGAATACCTTGCTCTGAAGTCATGTTAGAATCTTGCGGAAAAATCTTTCTTCATCAACCTTCGAACTTAGAAATTCCAAAATATCATCATAAATATCTTCGATATTTCTGAGGATATTTTCATAAATATTCTTGTCCGAAATTATCAACCTCTTCATGTTTTCTGTATTCCATTATATTGGAAACTTTTGTAAAATCTAAGTATAAATCATGAACGAATTGTGGAGAAGTGTTGGGAATTGAAGCATGGATTAGTATAATATAATGACACTTGGCCAACGTGATTATATTACAGTAAGTCATGCTGGAAGTTCTAATGAAACATGATGATTCACAGATCATACCATCATCATGTGTCATGTTACATAACTCTTTCATTCTACTTAACCTCTATATATATCAAGAAAATAATTTCTTGATATTTCTATATTTCTGTGAGTTCTGGTAATTTACCAAATCAAATCGTGCTAATACGTTCCTTTTTACTTAGAATATTATAGTCATTCATAAACTCTATACCTACGAATTCTGGACCATTATTCGCTTGACTTGAAGTAGGATAAGAGTGGTGACAATAAGGAAACAAAGAAGGTGAATTTATAGTGAAATATCAGACATAGCAATCGAGGCAGATTACCGTATTTAATTAAAGAGGATCATAATTTCCTTGATTATCGAAGAATCAAATCTTATATAGATTTCAAAGATTATTTCTAAATTCCTTGAATTCCAGAAATGCACCGTGACTACGTCAAAAGTTAAATCTCTATCTCAATCTTTTGTGACAGCTTCACTTATACGCTTCACATCATCGAATCGTTTTATCTATGTTAATCAATACTGATAAAATTCTATTTATCAACTCATATTCGTCATGAAAACATTTTTAGTGTTAACCATGACGACCTCACTCAAATTTCGGGACGAAAATTCTTTAACGGGTAGGTACTGTGATGACCCGAAAATTTTTGACCAAATTTAAACTTGATCTTTATATGTTTTCGACACAAAGTCTGTAATGTTGAAGTCTCAAAAACTTTGAACTGTGTTCATGTATACTTTTGACCTTTGACAATTCTCGACGATTCACGAACAATTGTGTGTAAATAAAAATGTAAATATATATATATATAAAATATAAGTATATGTAATAATTTTGAATAAATAAAATACCCATTTATCAATTAAAATTGAAAGTGTAAAATAATAAACAAAATAATTAAGTTATTATAAATATATATAAATAGATATATGAAATTATTATAATTACAACTATAAAAGATTTCTATTAATAACTATTATGTTGGAATATTTATAAACGTATAAATATTAAAAATTCAATAAATGTATTCATATAATATATGATATAAATTGTAATATATATTAAATGTAATTACAAGTTTATTGATAATTATTATATGATTATTATTATTATTACATTCATTATTGTTATTAATATCAATATTATTAAAATTATAATACTGAAATTGTTACAATTGATTTTATAATATCATTATTATTGTAATTAGTAATAAAGTTATAATTTTAGTTATATGATTAGTATTAGTAATATTATTAAATATTATTTATTAAGAATTATTATTATTATTATAAATTATTATTATTATTATCATTATTGTAATTGTGATTCTTAGAAAATAATACAATTTATTATTTTTATCATATTAGCATTTCTATTATTATTAGTGTTTCTATCTTTATTAATCAGTATTATTATTAACATAATTATTACTAATTAGTATTATTATTATTAATATAATTATTAATTATTAATAATAATTATAAAAAAATATATATATTAAACTTGTAAAGAATCACAGAATTTGTTACCTGTAACTTTCATACTTTATCTAATTTGATCCTGTCTCTAAACCCAGTACGAATCCTGATTTAAATCACAATAACATCCAAGAATTCGTTTAGGGTACCTATCTGTTTTATATTTTATTCCAAGTGCTCGTACCTCCTGTCTGATATGGTTACATGTCTTAATCCAGTCCAATGCAAACAAATTCAGTGGAATATTAATTTTTCTTTTCTATATTTTTTCTTTCTGACAGAATATTTTTTTTGTCGATCAATCTTATCTACAAAACAACTGAAATCGAATCTGGATACTGTGATAATCTCTCTTATATATTCTATAAAATAACTTATACAATTCGATAAGAAGAAGAAAACAAAATAAATTACAATTTCAGTTGCACATTACCATCTTCTATATTTTTTCTTTCTGTCTTTATCTCTCGAAAGAATATCTTTGCCGATTAATCTTGCTATAAATCCAATCATTTGGTTCAATGATATGAAGGAAAGAAAAACCCATTCAAGTCTTCACTATCTTCATCAACCGATCAACCAAACCACTAGTATAATCATCATCATTTTCGTTTTACTACTAACCATCACCACGAACCCATTTCCATTTCTATTTGTCTTCGTTTCCTTCCACGATGAATAACACAACGATAATAAATCTTCTAAATATTTTGTTTACAACGGTTTCTGTTCGAGTTTAACCCACGACAACCAACACCACAACCCATGTAATTTTCTACTCGATACTTCTGCTGCAACTCTATGGTTCTGATTCGCTGTTCACCAACTCAAAGAGAGTTCTTACTGCTGCGTTTCTTCTTGGTGTTTCTGATCACCGAAAACAATAAGAATGATGTTAAGCAATAAACTAATTGTTGATTACGTGTTAGTTGGTGAAGTAATAAAGATAGTAGTGAATAAAAATGAGATGATAATGGAACGAGTAAATGCTACTTATATTCTTCTTTTGGTTCCTTTTTGTTCAAACCCCACATCCTCACACACTACCAAATAACCCACTTGCTATTACCATACTTTCCATTTGCTATCATACAACACCACGTGAATTATTCGAGAAAAAGGTAGTCAATTAAATCAGATAATGGACCACATGTTCTAGTTCCTTTCTAACCGAGTACGTGTTTACTTCTTTGAGCTGCCAGTTGTTTTCCTTACCACACATATCACGAATTTCTTTTGGGCCGTAATATAAATTGTTAGGCATATGGGACTAGGTATGATGATAAAGTTTATGGTGATAATGATAGAAGATGATATTAAACGAAAAGCAAGTTGAGTGGTTACAGCTATTATTATTCGTCCCTTGCTACAATTTGTGTAATTGATACTAATTCTGTTAACATCACAAACCCCACTCTAACCCCACGATAATGACTAAAGATGATGAAGTGATTATGAAGTGGCTGTAGGGTTATATAAAAGAAAAAGAAGCAACCTTTCCAGCTGTTATATTAGACGCATGAATTATGCAACGGAATCAATTTCCACTTTGGGCTTGTACATTACGTAAGCCTTATTTCCGTTTTATTTATTTTTGGGTCGAATAAGTAATCTGCTCCGTATATTCCTGTTTCTATATTTTTCCTATCGCTGCTTTACAGCAACTTCAGTTGTAAATATTTAGATCAGCAAGCCCAACACACTTGGGCCGAGACACACTTGGGCCGAAACATACTCTAGCCGAGACCCAACTGATTAGAAAATTAAGATGATTATGATATAAATAATACATGCTCGTTGATGATATAATGGGTATAATAAATGATGATGATTAGGGTTTAATGATGTTGATTATGATGAGAGTTTAGTCATAATATTACTAATGACGATAGTTAAGCTTAAGAAATGATGATGATGGTGGACTGTTAATTATGCGAGTAGGCTTATGATGATCATGGTGATTATTATACTATGATAATAACTTAAAACCGAAACCCTGCTGTCGAAAACAAATTATGAAAGGTGATGGTATTAGTTGAGGATGAAGAGTTGTAGTTTAAAGAAGAAGAAGAAAGAAACAAATTGAATTACGATTTATAAATTGATTTGATGAGTGAAATCAGAAATGGATGGTTAGCGGATTGGTTTGGGAGTGTGACAAGGGAACGAGAGGTCACGGGTTCGAGCCCGGGTTTTGACAATATATTTTTTAGAAGCTTATTTAATCCCTTTGAAGGTAGTCTCCTTTTAGAATATTAACATTATTATTATTGTTGTTGTTGTTATTATTATTATTATTATTATTGTTGTTGTTATTATTATTATTATTATTATTATTATTGTTATTATTATTATTATTATTATTATTATTATTATTATTATTATTATTATTATTATCACTAGTATTATTATCATTATTATATTATTATTATTAGTATTATCATTATTACAAAAATTATCATGTTATTAAAAACTATCATTTTATTAAAGATCATTATTATTATCATTATATTTTTTTTTTGACAAGTAAATATTGAGCATATAAAAATATATGTTTACATATAATTATATATTAAACATATTTTTATATATAAAGGACACATATAACAAATTACTGATATAATACTACCTATATATGTATGTATATATTGGTATAACAATAAACATTAATTATTTTAAATATATATATAGAATAAATATAGATAACATAAAATTTTAGATATAATAAATAAAATATATGTATATATATATATATATATATATATATATATATAGATATATATAATTAATAAATGAAATTACTCGAGTACAATTATATGTGTTAATATATATACTTGCTATAGGTTCGTGAATCCGAAGCCAACCCTGCATTGTTCAGTATCGTCGTATGCATATTTTTACTACAAAATATCTTCTTTTGAGTTCATTTACTCCCTTTTACTCTTTACGTTTTTGGGCTGAGAATACATGCAAATGTTTTATTAACTGTTTTACAATATTTATATGCGTGAGTTCATTTGATTCCCTTTTACTCTTTACATTTTTGGGACTGAGAATACATGCGCTGTTTTTATAACTACTTTATTAAATGCTTTTTAAATATATTTTGAACTGCGAATACATGAAATGCTTTTATAAATGTTTGACGAGATAGACACAAGCAAAACATTTCTCGAATGAATTATTATGCAGACAGAAGTTCTGTGGATTATTATTGAATTATGTGGACTTGATAATTGCCACTAATTGTTGTGAATATTTTTCCCCTGATTATTATTGCTTGGTAACCTAAGAATTAGGGAACATCACTAATTTTGAGAATTAGTGCACTCCTAATTGACGCGAATCCTAAAGGTAGCTACCGGGTTTAACACCCCCACCCAGAATGTTCACTAGACGGAAGGGCTAGTGGGCGTGGTGTTTAGTACTTCGAAGTTTATATGATTATTATACAGACGAGATGTTCTGTTTTGGGGATATTATTATGCGCATTATATGTTAAGGTCGGTTACCAAGCCAAGCTATGAAAGCAATGAAAAGTGAATGTTATGTATCGAGAGAATGATTTTATACACAGATATGTGTACGGTTACTAAGATTTATGAAAGATGATTTTGTACACGAGAAATGTGTACTGTATTTAAAAGATATCGCATGTACATTACAGGTGGGTACAGGATTCGGGCCCATTTGTACCATGCAGCATTTAAATCTTGTGGTCTATCAAAATGATGAATTTTATTGTTTATGATAAACTTATGAACTCACCAACCTTTTAGTTGACACTTTAAAGCATGTTTATTCTTAGGTATGAAAGAAATCTTCCACTGTGCATTTGCTCATATTACATGGAGTCGTTCATGGCATATAGAGGTCAGAACCTCGCAATGGGACCAGCTGTTGAAGACTTCGTCCAGATGGATTAGGACGGGTCACTATAGAATAAAAGGCCGAAAAGCGCCAAGGAGATTGCTGAGAGCAACTTGACAAGTTTTCAACACGAGCCCAGCCAGGGTGGGTACTATTACAATCCTGATAATAATGCTAAAGCGTCACCAGGATCACAGTGGCGGAAACTAATAAAAGTTATTGTTTCAGGGCATCAAACCAACCCACCAATCATCATTATAATATATACACACACAGATATATATATATATATATATATATATATATATATATATATATATATATATATATATATATATATATATATATATATATATATATATATATATATATATATATATATATTATAACCTATTCTACATGGTTTTCAAATAAAAGGTCATACTCTGTATTAACTATTATTATTAGTTTGTTTTTTATTTATCAAAAATAAAAGTTGACATTTATGCGTATTCACTTTGTAATGGGGCCTGATATCGAGGCGTAGAGAGTACATACATAAAAGCAGGGTTGCGAATTTCGCTATTCGAGGATTAAAAAGTCAAAATTTTGGAAGGAATAATCGGCAATTCTGGGATTAATCGGAAATTAATCGGATTGTACATTATACATTTAAATATTAATTTAAAAATTATATGTGTATATATAGAAGGAACCATGAACATAAACTTTAAAAAAAAAATTCAAATTTGTTCATTTTGTTCTAAAACTCTAAAATTCTAGTTTAAATCTATGTTAAATTTTTGATCAATTTTGAATTTTACCGACTTTGATTACTAAATTAAATTTTGACTCATCAATTGACGTTAACCAATTAATTAAACGAATTTTGAAAAATTGGAACGAATTGCTCTTAAAAGTGAATAATTTGTGATGTATCGGGTTTCTTACAACAATGCATAAAAGTAAAGGATAGTAAAAAGTTTGAATTAACTATAATACCATATGAACTGATAATTGTTGGAGGTTGATTGTTCCGTATTTTACACGCATTATTGTATGTATACCATGAAGATTGCAAGTGTTTTTAGTTTCATATAAAGATATTAAGAGTTTTTAGTGAAAATTTACACTTGTAGATGAATACACAAAAAGTTAATAAAAGGCAGGAAAATTCAGCATTTTTGTGCTGACGTAAATTATGCCAGGTTTGGCGTAAATTACGTTGGATTGGTTTTTGTTCTTAACAGTTAGATTTGTAGCGTAAAATTACGGCAGAGATTAAGGTGATGGCGTAAATTACGAACTTTGAGAGATTTGGACTTAGGGGACAAATTATATGTTTCCTATATAAAACAATCCCTTAGCTACAAATTTAGAGAGCTTGGTATCAATTTTTGAACTATAAACATCAACCCTAACATCCAAAGTTCCATCTTTTCAAGAATCAAAGGAGAGTTCTACATGCTTCATCAACAAATCACCATGTTCACCATCACCATCTTGCGTGACTAGTTTCATATACTTTATTCCTTCCATGAACAATTAATGTATGTTTTTTTATTCAAGTTTATGTGATTTGCAATATTGTAATGCTTATGTCTTTTGGATTATGATATTTGTAAATTAATTAATGCAAGTTTATTGATTGTTGATTATTGCAAGACTTTTATTGTGATTTAACATATTTTGTACTGAATCTAACTTAGTGTTAACTAGACTAAGGATAAAGACAAGTGTCTAAATTACATAATGGTGTCTAAGATAATTACATTAATAAGTTTAAGAAATCTTGTCTATGATATTTAATTATAATTCGATAGCATAATATTTGTCTGGATTAGTGCATACTTAATTGGAATTGAAAAGGAATAAAGGCTTTTAAACCATTGTTTACAACTCTTAGTTTTTAATTTGCTTGCTTTTGATCTTTGCATTTAATTGATAAAGTTTTAATCTTGATTAGTTTTAGTATTTTCAATTAGTGACTACATTTACTTAATCAAACTAAAAATATAGAAATTGCTTGCTTTCGACCACAATCTTCCCGTGAAACGAATCCTACTTACCCTATTTAGTCTAAAGTATTTGGTTCTATTTTGACGTGTACTTTGACACCCATCAGAGGTAATCGATTAAACCAAAGCCCTTCTCTTCTTCACTCAAAGGGGCAATGCACTAGGCCATCCAGTGTGGTGGTAAACACGCTGTAATGTAAGCTAAACTGTTCACCTTGTAGAATCAGGACCCCTTTCCTTTGACCAACGGGTCCTCAAACCAACTTGTCTTGTTAAGTTGTTATTTTTTTCATTCATTGATTGATTCAAGGTAGCTTGATTTCAAGTCCAAGCGCTTAATCTAAGTAAGGAAATGAGCACTCTGTTCACATCGAAGTAACTGCTGTCTCCCTTATGGTCGACATTCTCTCCTCCCATCCTCTCCTCTCCCTACCGGTCGCCGAATAGATCTTCCCTTTCGACGTAGCGCGTAACACTTGCCGGGGAGGCACTTGCCCCCTTTCCATTATTCTTCCTCTTTCGACTTCGCTTCTTCTGCTCTGGTTTTGGCTGAGAAGTCAACTTCCCTTTAGTCGATACAAGCGAACTTCTCTCTCCTCTCAAAGCGAATGCTTCCCTCTTAATTGAATCAGAAATACATTATAGTCCCATATTGAAAATTAATATAAAAAATATGTATACATATATAAGTTTAGAGGAATCTCCCTCTATCATCAATTATTTTAGAGTACTGTAAAACTAAATATAACCTAAGATGTAACAAGTTTATTCCCTATCATCAATTATTTTAGAGTACTGTAAAACTAAATATAACCTAAGATGTAACAAGTTTATTCCCGCACATGTAGAATACCATATGGATTTAGTGAACAACTTAATTTTAATTTATACATTGCATTTTGCCATTTATATGGGCACATCTTCTACAAGTTTCTATCATTAAAAAAATAACACACATTTGTCGTGTGTCCCATATTATAATTTGAAATATCATATTTTGTTCGGACCAATAATGTATATAGATATAGAGATGGATATATGAATATGGATAAATAATAAATTAATAAATATTAATATGATTTTCCTAATTAATATTAAAATCGTATTATAAAAAATTATTAATGTTAAATATATATTATTTTATTAAGTCATAAATAATTAAACTATCAATATAATGTTACTCCCGTTAAAACTCTTAACCAAATCATAATAAAAATACAATTTCTCATATCGCCCAAACATTAGATTAGGTTGACTTGAAACAAATGGATAAATATAACAGGTATATCCTAATCAAATCGATTCTTAGTAGTCTACCGTTATACGCCTTCTCCCTATTCCGTGCTCCATCAAGTGTCCTCAACTTGCTAGAAGGTTAAGACGAAAATTTTTCTGGGGTGAGACGAGAGAAAATAAAAATATTTCGTGGGTAAAATGGGATAACGTACTTTTACCGTACGAGGGTGGGGATTTGAATGTCGGATCTGTCAAAGCAAAAAATTTAGCCTTGCTAGGTAAATGGTGGTGGCGGTTTCGAAATGAAAGCGACGCTTTTTTAGGTTAAAATAATAAAAAGCATTTATGGGCGTGACGGGGGGCTTCGAACTCATGATCTCAATTTATGTCATAACAGAAAATCCACTTGGAATGGTATTCGAACAGCAGGTTGGCAGATTGATGGTCTAAACATAACATTCAGCAATACTTTTGTAAAAGTGTTAAGCACAGGAGATGGCACAAGTTTTTGGAAAGAGCAATGGTTAGGAGATCGACCTTTCTGCGAAAGATTTAGTAGACTATTTCGGCTAGATGCAAATGAAGATGTATCAGTAGGGGATAGGCTTGTCAAAGAGGGTAACATTTGGAGTACATCTTGGAATTGGACTCGACCTCCGACTGGTAGAACTTACAGTGAGTTATGTGAATTGATGGAAGTAATCAAGGACTTCAAATATGGTGACTACTCAAAAGATGAATGGAAATGGAATCTAAATGGAAAAAGGCAATTCTACACATTTGATCTGACTTCTTTGATCAATGGTAAAATACTGCCCAACTGTACTTCTACAAAGGAAACTTTACGTAAATATTTGTTGGATGTGCAAAGAAGATCAAAACAGAGAAACAGGTACCAGGTCGCGTTCGGGCATGGTTTGTCGCGAAACACGACGGTTTGGAACACGACATGTGGAGCTGGAACGCGACATATCAATCAGTAATTAGGGCTTGATGACTATCGCGTTTTGATCAAGGTTGTCGCGTGTGGATGCAGTTCATCGCGTAACGCGATGGGGTGTCGCGAAACGCGACATTGTTCGTGGCCAGCAAGTTATTTGATTTGTTTCCTAATTTTGATTAGCACTATAAATATACCCTTTGTATTCTGTAACCCGATGTACGAAAATCAATAAAAAAAGCTCTCTAGTTGCCCGTGGACTAAAGCAATCATACCGATTGCATATAACCAGGTAAATTCTTGTGTCTTTTACTTTTCTTGCATTTATTTTGTTCATTTGTCATTTGTGGGATCACAATCTATTGATTGGTGATCGTTGTTGGGTCCATAAATTCCTAACAACTGGTATCTAGAGCACAAGGTTCGTATTGGGCGCGATGGCGGACGAAGGAAAGTTTAGGATTGATCGGTTCGATGGGAAAGATTTTGGATTTTGGAAGATGCAAATAGAAGACTATTTGTACCAGAAAAAATTACACTTACCACTTGAAGAGAAGAAGCCGGATAGCGTTAAACAAGAAGATTGGGATCTCCTAGATAGCCAAGCTTTAGGAGCGGTTAGGATGTCTCTTGCAAAAAACGTTGCATATAACGTTATTAACGAGAAGACTACGTTTGGGTGCTTAAAGGCACTTACAAACATGTATGAAAAACCTAACGCCGCTAATAAGGTTTTTCTCATGCGTCAATTGTTCAACCAAAAGATGAAAGAAGGTGTAGTGACCCGAACTTTTCCATGTTTATATATATTAAATGAAATTGTTATTTACATGATTAAGTGTTTCCAACATGTTAAGCAATCAAACTTGTTAAGACTTGATTAATTGAAATAGGTTTCATATAGACAATTGACCACCCAAGTTGACCGGTGATTCACGAACGTTAAAACTTGTAAAAACTATACGATGACATATATATGGTTATATATATATATAGTTAACATGATTTTATTATAAGTATGTATCTCATTAGGTATTTTAACAATGAGTTATATACATAAAAATGAGACTATTAATTTAAGAAACTCGAAAACGATATATATAACGATTATCGTTATAACAACGTCTTACTAGGTACATATGAATCATATTAAGATATTGATACACTTGGTTAATTATGTTATATGATAAGTAAATATATTATTAAGTGTATTAACAATGAAATACATATGTAAAAATAAGACTACTAACTTAATGATTTCGAAACGAGACATATATGTAACGATTATCGTTGTAACGATATTTAACTGTATATATATCATACTAAGATATATTATATATCATAATATCATGATAATAAAACAATTTAACATCTCATTTGTTATAATAAACAATGGGTTAACAACATTCAACAAGATCGTTAACCTAAAGGTTTCAAAACAACATTTACATGTAACGACTAACGATGACTTAACGACTCAGTTAAAATGTATATACATGTAGTGTTTTAATATGTATTCATACACTTTTAAAAGACTTCAAGACACTTATCAAAATACTTCTACTTAACAAAAATGCTTACAATTACATTCTCGTTCAGTTTCATCAACAATTCTACTCGTATGCACCCGTATTCGTACTCGTACAATACACAGCTTTTAGATGTATGTACTATTGGTATATACACTCCAATGATCAGCTCTTAGCAGCCCATGTGAGTCACCTAACACATGTGGGAACCATCATTTGGCAACTAGCATGAAATATCTCATAAAATTACAAAAATATGAGTAATCATTCATGACTTATTTACATGAAAACAAAATTACATATCCTTTATATCTAATCCATAAACCAACGACCAAAAACACCTACAAACACTTTCATTCTTCAATTTTATTCATCTAATTGATCTCTCTCAAGTTCTATCTTCAAGTTCTAAGTGTTCTTCATAAATTCCAAAAGTTCTAGTTTCATAAAATCAAGAATACTTCCAAGATTGCAAGTTTACTTCCAAGTTTTCTAAATCCATTCCAAGTAATCATCCAAGATCAAGAAACCTTTGTTACTTACAGTAGGTTATCTTTCTAATACAAGGTAATAATCATATTCAAACTTTAATTCAATTTCTATAACTATAACAATCTTATTTCGAGTGGAAATCTTACTTGAAATTGTTTTCGTGTCATGATTCTGCTTCAAGAACTTTCAAGCCATCCAAGGATCCTTTGAAGCTAGATCTATTTTTCTCATTTCCAATAGGTTTATCCAAGGAACTTGAGGTAGTAATGATGTTCATAACATCATTCGATTCATACATATAAAGCTATCTTATTCGAAGGTTTAAACTTGTAATCACTAGAACATAGTTTAGTTAATTCTAAACTTGTTCGCAAATAAAAGTTAATCCTTCTAACTTGACTTTTAAAATCAACTAAACACATGTTCTATATCTATATGATATGCTAACTTAATGATTTAAAACCTGGAAACACGAAAAACACCGTAAAACCGGATTTATGCCGTCGTAGTAACACCGCGGGCTGTTTTGGGTTAGTTAATTAAAAACTATGATAAACTTTGATTTAAAAGTTGTTATTCTGAGAAAATTATTTTTATTATGAACATGAAACTATATCTAAAAGTTATGGTTAAACTCAAAGTGGAAGTATGTTTTCTAAAATGGTCATCTAGACGTCGTTCTTTCGACTGAAATGACTACCTTTACAAAAACGACTTGTAACTTATTTTTCCGACTATAAACCTATACTTTTTCTGTTTAGATTCATAAAATATAGTTCAATATGAAACCATAGCAATTTGATTCACTCAAAACGGATTTAAAATGAAGAAGTTATGGGTAAAACAAGATTGGATAATTTTTCTCATTTTAGCTACGTGAAAATTGGTAACAAATCTATTCCAACCATAACTTAATCAACTTGTATTGTATATTATGTAATCTTGAGATACCATAGACACGTATACAATGTTTCGACCTATCATGTCGACACATCTATATATATTTCGGAACAACCATAGACACTCTATATGTGAATGTTGGAGTTAGCTATACAGGGTTGAGGTTGATTCCAAAATATATATAGTTTGAGTTGTGATCAATACTGAGATACGTATACACTGGGTCGTGGATTGATTCAAGATAATATTTATCGATTTATTTCTGTACATCTAACTGTGGACAACTAGTTGTAGGTTACTAACGAGGACAGCTGACTTAATAAACTTAAAACATCAAAATATATTAAAAGTGTTGTAAATATATTTTGAACATACTTTGATATATATGTATATATTGTTATAGGTTCGTGAATCAACCAGTGGCCAAGTCTTACTTCCCGACGAAGTAAAAATCTGTGAAAGTGAGTTATAGTCCCACTTTTAAAATCTAATATTTTTGGGATGAGAATACATGCAGGTTTTATAAATGATTTACAAAATAGACACAAGTACGTGAAACTACATTCTATGGTTGAATTATCGAAATCGAATATGCCCCTTTTTATTAAGTCTGGTAATCTAAGAATTAGGGAACAGACACCCTAATTGACGCGAATCCTAAAGATAGATCTATTGGGCCTAACAAACCCCATCCAAAGTACCGGATGCTTTAGTACTTCGAATTTTATATCATATCCGAAGGGTGTCCCGGAATAATGGGGATATTCTTATATATGCATCTTGTTAATGTCGGTTACCAGGTGTTCACCATATGAATGATTTTTATCTCTATGTATGGGATGTGTATTGAAATATGAAATCTTGTGATCTATTGTTACGATTTGATATATATAGGTTAAACCTATAACTCACCAACATTTTTGTTGACGTTTAAAGTATGTTTATTCTCAGGTGAATACTAAGAGCTTCCGCTGTTGCATACTAAAATAAGGACAAGATTTGGAGTCCATGTTTGTATGATATTGTGTAAAAACTGCATTCAAGAAACTGATTTTGATGTAACATATTTGTATTGTAAACCATTATGTAATGGTCGTGTGTAAACAGGATATTTTAGATTATCATTATTTGATAATCTACGTAAAGCTTTTTAAACCTTTATTTATGAAATAAAGGTTATGGTTTGTTTTAAAAATGAATGCAGTCTTTGAAAAACGTCTCATATAGAGGTCAAAACCTCGCAACGAAATCAATTAATATGGAACGTTTTTAATCAATAAGAACGGGACATTTCAGTTGGTATCAGAGCGTTGGTCTTAGAGAACCAGAAAATTTGCATTAGTGTGTCTTATCGAGTTTGTTAGGATGCATTAGTGAGTCTGGACTTCGACCGTGTTTTCTTTAAAAATGATTGCTTAACATTTTTGTTGGAAACTATATATTATTAACATGTATATATTATGTGATATATTAATCTCTTAACATGTTTGATATTGTGTGATAGATGTCTACCTCTAGCACAAATCCCATTGACTTACGTAATAATAACGAAGAGTCGAATATATATTGGACTGATTCACAAGTTCCCGAAGAAGAACCGGAAGAAGAATCAGAACCGGAAGAAGAATCAGAACCGGAAGAGGAGGAACCGGAGGAGGAAATAGAACCAGTGGGGGAGATAATAAAACGGTTAAGTAAAATAAAATCCTCAACCAACCGACCAAGGTTAATTATGGTCAATGGTGTTTCCGCCAAGGAAGCAAAATATTGGGAGGATTACCAATTCTCCGATGAATCGGATTCCGACGAGAATTCCGATGATGTTATAGAAATTACCCCAACTGAATTTAAAAAGGCAAAAGAAAATAATAAGGGAAAGGGCATAAAAATAGAGAAATCTAATTCCAACCCCGATGAACTTTATATGTATCGTCAACCCCCGAAGCCCTTAAGTTGTAACAATGACCCGGGAACCTCTAAACCACCAGGTTTTTCTAAACTGTTGTGGAAAACGACAGCTCGTATTAGGGGAACATCATATATCCCTAGAAACTTGGCAAAACGAACCAAAATCGAAGAAGAAGAAACGAGCGAGTCGGAATAAGATAGTTGTATTCGTGTGGTGTAATATATGTAATATAGTGTGCTTATGCTTTATGATATATGTAAAAATTGCTTGTATTAATAAGTATTTTTTTTTATGAATCTAACTCTTATATATTTTACAGTATAAAAACACAAAATGGATAGACAACCCAATATTTTAAGAGACCTACCCGGAGACATGATTGATGAAATCTTGTCTAGAGTCGGTCAGAATTCTTCGGCACAACTATTTATGGCGAAATCAGTTTGTAAGACATTCGAAGAATGTTCCAAGAATGTCTTGGTTTATAAGAGACTTTCGTTTGAAAGATGGGGGGTATCACATTGGGAAACACATAAGTTACGATGTGTTTACTTTGACGCATATATTGCGGGGAACCCAAATGCTATTTTACGCAACGGGTTAAGAAATTATTTTGACTCAATGTATCCGAATATAGGACTTCATGATTTAGAAAAAGCGGCTAACATGCAACATAAAGAAGCATGCTATGCTTACGGGTTAGTAATGTTCGCTTCTCACCAAAGTGAGAAAAAGAACATCGGGCTACAACTATTAAACAAAACGTTCCCACAAGTGACAGAGTCGGTAATTGGGGTAAGAAATGAGGTTTTTAGGTTATTACGAGACTGTTGGTCATTACGTAACCCTCGTCCCTTTGACGATGTTACAACACGCTGTCTTATCAACGGCCATAACGGTTATGTTCCACAAGACCAAGGATAGGAAGTAGTCCTAGTAAAACCAGAATGCATGACTTGTTTCTAGACGTATGAATTACGTGTCTTTATTGCCTTTGCTGAACGACTTGTGTACTAGCTAGAATTATCTTCACAACTATCTTGTATCAAAGTTATTGTGTGCTATATTTCATGCTTTATGTAAAATAAGCGGTATTGTAAGTTTGTAAAAATATTGTATAAAAGTTTGAACGCGAAATATTATTATAATCAGTTTTTCATATAGAATTGTAGTAGTTGAATTGTATATTAGCTACTAAGTATGAACTTAACGGGTAGGTACTACCCGAATTTAAACTTATAAAACGCTAATATGAAGAAAAAGCTTTTATAAATGAGTTCATATTATGCTACGAAATACTATTAACTACTCTTAATATTCTGTATGATTAACTTGTTCTATTTGACTATTTTGAAGGAAATGGCACCGACTACTCGACACACCGTGAATATGAATGAAGAGGAATTCCGTACTTTTCTAGCTTCAAACATAGCCGCAGTACAGCCTGCACTACATACCAACAATAACCTTGGATCTAGCAGTACAGGAAATCGTGTAGGATGCACCTACAAAGAATTCACTGCCTGCAAACCTTTGGAATTTGATGGAACCGAAGGACCGATCGGATTGAAACGGTGGACTGAGAAGGTCGAATCAGTGTTTGCCATAAGTAAGTGTACTGAAGAGGACAAAGTGAAGTACGCTACGCATACCTTCACAGGTTCTGCGTTAACATGGTGGAATACCTATCTAGAGCAAGTGGGACATGATGATGCTTACGCACTACTGTGGTCAGCATTCAAGCACTTGATGAACGAGAAGTACCGTCCCAGAACCGAGGTCAATAAGCTCAAGACAGAACTTAGAGGGTTACGAACCCAAGGATTTGATATTACCACGTACGAAAGACGATTCACAGAATTGTGCCTATTGTGTCCGGGAGCGTTCGAAGATGAGGAAGAGAAGATCGACGCGTTTGTGAAAGGATTACCGGAAAGAATCCAAGAAGATATAAGTTCACACGAGCCCGCCTCCATACAACAGGCATGTAGAATGGCTCACAAACTAGTGAACCAAATTGAGGAAAGAATTAAAGAACAGACGGCTGAAGAGGCCAATGTGAAGCAAGTCAAAAGAAAGTGAGAGGAAAACGGTGATAAGAATCACCAATACAACAACAACAACAATTACAATAATAATCGCAACAATTATCCCAACAATCGCAACATCAATCGCAACTACAACAAACGGCCCAACAACAACAACAACAACAACAACAATAGCAACTACAACAATCGTCCCAACAATAATAACAACCGCAACAACAACAACAATCAGAAGCAGCTATGCCAAAGGTGTGAAAAGTATCACTCGGGGTTCTGCACCAAATTTTGCAACAAGTGTAAAAGAAATGGTCATATCGCGGCGAAGTGTGAGGTCTACGGACCAGGGATTAACAGAACGAAAGGAACAAATGGTGTCGGAACGAGTAATGGCGGAGCAAGTAGTGTCGGAGCAAGTTATGCCAATGTAGTTTGTTATAAATGTGGAAAACCGGGACACATTATTAGAAATTGCCCGAACTAAGAGAACACGAATGGACAAGGCCGCGGAAGAGTTTTCAATATTAATGCGGCAGAGGCACAGGAAGACCCGGAGCTTGTTACGGGTACGTTTCTTATTGACAATAAACCTGCTTACGTTTTATTTGATTCGGGTGCGGATAGAAGCTATATGAGTAGAGATTTTTGTGCTAAATTAAGTTGTCCATTGACGCCGTTGGATAGTAAATTTTTACTCGAATTAGCAAATGGTAAATTAATTTCAGCAGATAATATATGTCTGAATCGAGAAATTAAACTGGTTAGCGAAACATTTAAGATTGACTTGATACCAGTAGAGTTAGGTAGTTTTGATGTGATAATCGGTATGGACTGGTTGAAAGAAGTGAAAGCAGAGATCGTTTGTTACAAAAATGCAATTCGCATTATACGAGAAAAAGGAAAACCCTTAATGGTGTACGGAGAAAAGGGCAACACAAAGCTACATCTTATTAGTAATTTGAAGGCACAAAACTAATAAGAAAAGGTTGCTATGCTGTTCTAGCACACGTCGAGAAAGTACAAACTGAAGAAAAGAGCATCAATGATGTTCCCGTCACAAAAGAATTTCCCGATGTATTTCCGAAAGAATTACCGGGATTACCCCCACATCGATCCGTTGAATTTCAAATAGATCTTGTACCAGGAGCTGCACCAATAGCTCGTGCTCCTTACAGACTCGCACCCAGCGAGATGAAAGAACTGCAAAGCCAATTACAAGAACTTTTAGAGCGTGGTTTCATTCGACCAAGCACATCACCGTGGGGAGCTCCTGTTTTGTTTGTCAATAAGAAAGATGGTACATTCAGGTTGTGTATCGACTACCGAGAGTTGAACAAACTTACCATCAAGAACCGCTACCCACTACCGAGAATCGACGACTTATTTGATCAACTACAAGGCTCGTCTGTTTATTCAAAGATTGACTTACGTTCCGGGTATCATCAAATGCGGGTGAAAGAAGATGATATTCCAAAGACTGCTTTCAGAACACGTTACGGTCATTACGAGTTTATGGTCATGCCGTTTGGTTTAACTAATGCACCAGCTGTGTTCATGGACCTTATGAACCGAGTGTGTGGACCATACCTTGACAAGTTTGTCATTGTTTTCATTGATGACATACTTATTTACTCAAAGAATGACCAAGAACACGGTGAACATTTGAGAAATGTGTTAGAAGTATTGAGGAAGGAAGAATTGTACGCTAAATTTTCAAAGTGTGCATTTTGGTTGGAAGAATTTCAATTCCTCGGTCACATAGTGAACAAAAAAGGTATTAAGGTGGATCCGGCAAAGATAGAAACTGTTGAAAAGTGGGAAACCCCAAAAACTCTGAAACACATACGCCATTTTTTAGGACTAGCTGGTTACTACAGAAGGTTCATCCAAGACTTTTTCAGAATAGCAAAACCCTTGACTGCATTAACGCATAAAGGGAAGAAATTTGAATGGAAGGATGAACAAGAGAAAGCGTTCCAGTTATTGAAGAAAAAGCTAACTACGGCACCTATATTGTCATTGCCTGAAGGGAATGATGATTTTGTGATTTATTGTGATGCATCAAAGCAAGGTCTCGGTTGTGTATTAATGTAACGAACGAAGGTGATTGCTTATGCGTCTAGACAATTGAAGATTCACGAGCAAAATTATACGACGCATGATTTGGAATTAGGCGCGGTTGTTTTTGCATTAAAGACTTGGAGGCACTACTTATATGGGGTCAAAAGTATTATATATACCGACCACAAAAGTCTTCAACACATATTTAATCAGAAACAACTGAATATGAGGCAGCGTAGGTGGATTGAATTGTTGAATGATTACGACTTTGAGATTCGTTATCACCCGGGGAAGGCAAATGTGGTAGCCGACGCCTTGAGCAGGAAGGATAGAGAACCCATTCGAGTAAAATCTATGAATATAATGATTCACAATAACCTTACTACTCAAATAAAGGAGGCGCAACAAGGAGTTTTAAAAGAGGGAAATTTAAAGGATGAAATACCCAAAGGATCAGAGAAGCATCTTAATATTCGGGAAGACGGAACCCGGTATAGGGCTGAAAGGATTTGGGTACCAAAATTTGGAGATATGAGAGAAATGGTACTTAGAGAAGCTCATAAAACCAGATACTCAATACATCCTGGAACAGGGAAGATGTACAAGGATCTCAAGAAACATTTTTGGTGGCCGGGTATGAAAGCCGATGTTGCTAAATACGTAGGAGAATGTTTGACGTGTTCTAAGGTCAAAGCTGAGCATCAGAAACCATCAGGTCTACTTCAACAACCCGAAATCCCGAAATGGAAATGGAAAAATATTACCATGGATTTCATCACTAAATTGCCAAGGACTGCAAGTGGTTTTGATACTATTTGGGTAATAGTTGATCGTCTCACCAAATCAGCACACTTCCTGCCAATAAGAGAAGATGACAAGATGGAGAAGTTAGCACGACTGTATTTGAAGGAAGTCATCTCCAGACATGGAATACCAATCTCTATTATCTCTGATAGGGATGGCAGATTTATTTCAAGATTCTGGCAGACATTATAGCAAGCATTAGGAACTCGTCTAGACATGAGTACTGCCTATCATCCACAAACTGATGGGCAGAGTGAAAGGACGATACAAACACTTGAAGACATGCTACGAGCATGTGTTATTGATTTCGGAAACAGTTGGGATCGACATCTACCGTTAGCAGAATTTTCCCACAACAACAGCTACCATTCAAGCATTGAGATGGCACTGTTTGAAGCACTTTATGGTAGAAAATGCAGGTCTCCGATTTGTTGGAGTGAAGTGGGGGATAGACAGATTACAGGTCCGGAGATAATACAAGAAACTACCGAGAAGATCATCCAAATTCAACAACGGTTGAAAACCGCACAAAGTCGACAAAAGAGCTATGCTGACATTAAAAGAAAAGATATAGAATTTGAAATTGGAGAGATGGTCATGCTTAAAGTTGCACCTTGGAAAGGCGTTGTTCGATTTGGTAAACGAGGGAAATTAAATCCAAGGTATATTGGACCATTCAAGATTATTGATCGTGTCGGACCAGTAGCTTACCGACTTGAGTTACCTCAACAACTCGCGGCTGTACATAACACTTTCCACGTCTCGAATTTGAAGAAATGTTTTGCTAAAGAAGATCTCACTATTCCATTAGACGAAATCCAAATCAACGAAAAACTTCAATTCATCGAAGAACCCGTCGAAATAATGGATCGTGAGGTTAAAAGACTTAAACAAAACAAGATACCAATTGTTAAGGTTCGATGGAATGCTCGTAGAGGACCCGAGTTCACCTGGGAACGAGAAGATCAGATGAAGAAGAAATACCCGCACTTATTTCCAGAAGATACGTCAACACCTCCAACTGCTTAAAATTTCGGGACGAAATTTATTTAACGGGTAGGTACTGTAGTGACCCGAACTTTTCCATGTTTATATATATTAAATGAAATTGTTATTTACATGATTAAGTGTTTCCAACATGTTAAGCAATCAAACTTGTTAAGACTTGATTAATTGAAATAGGTTTCATATAGACAATTGACCACCCAAGTTGACCGGTGATTAACGAACGTTAAAACTTGTAAAAACTATACGATGACATATATATGGTTATATATATAGTTAACAAGATTTTATTATAAGTATGTATCTCATTAGGTATTTTAACAATGAGTTATATACATAAAAATGAGACTATTAATTTAAGAAACTCGAAAACGATATATATAACGATTATCGTTATAACAAAGTCTTACTAGGTACATATGAATCATATTAAGATATTGATACACTTGGTTAATTATGTTAAATGATAAGTAAATATATTATTAAGTGTATTAAAAATGAAATACATATGTAAAAATAAGACTACTAACTTAATGATTTCGAAACGAGACATATATGTAACGATTATCGTTGTAACGACATTTAACTGTATATATATCATACTAAGATATATTATATATCATAATATCATGATAATAAAACAATTTAACATCTCATTTGTTATAATAAACAATGGGTTAACAACATTCAACAAGATCGTTAACCTAAAGGTTTCAAAACAACATTTACATGTAACGACTAACGATGACTTAACGACTCGGTTAAAATGTATATACATGTAGTGTTTTAATATGTATTCATACACTTTTGAAAGACTTCAAGACACTTATCAAAATACTTCTACTTAACAAAAATGCTTACAATTACATTCTCGTTCAGTTTCATCAACAATTCTACTCATATGCACCCGTATTCGTACTCGTACAATACACAGCTTTTAGATGTATGTACTATTGGTATATACACTCCAATGATCAGCTCTTAGCAGCCCATGTGAGTCACCTAACATATGTGGGAACCATCATTTGGCAACTAGCATGAAATATCTCATAAAATTACAAAAATATGAGTAATCATTCATGACTTATTTACATGAAAACAAAATTACATATCCTTTATATCTAATCCATACACCAACGACCAAAAACACCTACAAACACTTTCATTCTTCAATTTTATTCATCTAATTGATCTCTCTCAAGTTCTATCTTCAAGTTCTAAGTGTTCTTCATAAATTCCAAAAGTTCTAGTTTCATAAAATCAAGAATACTTCCAAGATTGCAAGTTTACTTCCAAATTTTCTAAATCCATTCCAAGTAATCATCCAAGATCAAGAAACCTTTGTTACTTACATTAGGTTATCTTTCTAATACAAGATAATAATCATATTCAAACTTTAATTCAATTTCTATAACTATAACAATCTTATTTCGAGTGGAAATCTTACTTGAAATTGTTTTCGTGTCATGATTCTGCTTCAAGAACTTTCAAGCCATCCAAGGATCCTTTGAAGCTAGATATATTTTTATCATTTCCAGTAGGTTTATCCAAGGAACTTGAGGTAGTAATGATGTTCATAACATCATTCGATTCATACATATAAAGCTATCTTATTCGAAGGTTTAAACTTGTAATCACTAGAACATACTTTAGTTAATTCTAAACTTGTTCGCAAATAAAAGTTAATCCTTCTAACTTGACTTTTAAAATCAACTAAACACATGTTCTATATCTATATGATATGCTAACTTAATGATTTAAAACCTGGAAACACGAAAAACACCGTAAAACCGGATTTATACCGTCGTAGTAACACCGCGGGCTGTTTTGGGTTAGTTAATTAAAAACTATGATAAACTTTGATTTAAAAGTTGTTATTCTGAGAAAATGATTTTTATTATGAACATGAAACTATATCCAATAATTATGGTTAAACTCAAAGTGGAAGTATGTTTTCTAAAATGGTCATCTAGACGTCGTTCTTTCGACTGAAATGACTACCTTTACAAAAACGACTTGTAACTTATTTTTCCGACTATAAACCTATACTTTTTCTGTTTAGATTCATAAAATAGAGTTCAATATGAAACCATAGAAATTTGATTCACTCAAAACGGATTTAAAATGAAGAAGTTATGGGTAAAACAAGATTGGATAATTTTTCTCATTTTAACTACGTGAAAATTGGTAACAAATCTATTCCAACCATAACTTAATCAACTTGTATTGTATATTATGTAATCTTGAGATACTATAGACACGTATACAATGTTTCGACCTATCATGTCGACACATCTATATATATTTCGGAACAACCATAGACACTCTATATGTGAATTTTGGAGTTAGCTATACAGGGTTGAGGTTGATTCCAAAATATATATAGTTTGAGTTGTGATCAATACTGAGATACGTATACACTGGGTCGTGGATTGATTCAAGATAATATTTATCGATTTATTTCTGTAAATCTAACTGTGGACAACTAGTTGTAGGTTACTAACGAGGACAGCTGACTTAATAAACTTAAAACATCAAAATATATTAAAAGTGTTGTAAATATATTTTGAACATACTTTGATATATATGTATATATTGTTATAGGTTCGTGAATCAACCAGTGGCCAAGTCTTACTTCCCGACGAAGTAAAAATCTGTGAAAGTGAGTTATAGTCCCACTTTTAAAATCTAATATTTTTGGGATGAGAATACATGCAGGTTTTATAAATAATTTACAAAATAGATACAAGTACGTGAAACTACATTCTATGGTTGAATTATCGAAATCGAATATGCCCCTTTTTATTAAGTCTGGTAATCTAAGAATTAGGGAACAGACACCCTAATTGACGCGAATCCTAAAGATAGATCTATTGGGCCTAACAAACCCCATCCAAAGTACCGGATGCTTTAGTACTTCGAAATTTATATCATATCCGAAGGGTGTCCCGGAATGATGGGGATATTCTTACATATGCATCTTGTTAATGTCGGTTACCAGGTGTTCACCATATGAATGATTTTTATCTCTATGTATGGGATGTGTATTGAAATATGAAATCTTGTGGTCTATTGTTACGATTTGATATATATAGGTTAAACCTATAACTCACCAACATTTTTGTTGACGTTTAAAGCATGTTTATTCTCAGGTGAATACTAAGAGCTTCCGCTGTTGCATACTAAAATAAGGACAAGATTTGGAGTCCATGTTTGTATGATATTGTGTAAAAACTGCATTCAAGAAACTGATTTCGATGTAACATATTTGTATTGTAAACCATTATGTAATGGTCGTGTGTAAACAGGATATTTTAGATTATCATTATTTGATAATCTACGTAAAGCTTTTTAAACCTTTATTTATGAAATAAAGGTTATGATTTGTTTTAAAATTGAATGCAGTCTTTGAAAAACGTCTCATATAGAGGTCAAAACCTCGCAACGAAATTAATTAATATGGAACGTTTTTAATCAATAAGAACGGGACAATTTAGAAGGTGCGTGTGCTGCAGATCATATCAATGATTTTAACAATCTCATTACAAGATTGGCCTCGGTGGAGATTGTGTTTGATGATGAACTTCAGGCACTAATTTTGCTTTCGTCTTTGCCTGAAAGTTGGTCGGGTACAGTTACTGTAGTTAGTAGTTCCACAGGAACCACTAAGCTCAAGCTTGAGGGGATCAAGGATTTGATTCTAGGGGAAGAAACTCGTAGGAGGAATTCCGGGGAATCATCGTGGTCGCTCTTAAATACCGACAGGGGCAGGAAGAACGATAAGGGTACGAAGAAGGGTAAGAAATTCAAAAAGAGGTTTAACTCTAAGGACCGAGAATCTGCAGTTTGTTGGAATTGTAATCAAAAGGGTCACTTTAGCACTCAATGTAAGAATCCAAAGGTGGATAAAGCTAGGGTGAACTTCACTTCCGAGGGTATGGATGACGCCTTGGTGTGTTGTGTTGAAAATTCGGTTGAAGCTTGGATCATGGATTCGGGTGCATCATTCCATGCTAATCCTAGTAAGGAGATGATGAAGAATTTTAAGGCGTATCGGGGGAAGGTGAGATTGGCGGATGACAAACGCTTAGACATAAGAGGCATTGGAGATGTGATATTGAAGACATCCAATGGTTCCAATTGGACTTTGAAAGATGTGAGGTATATTCCGGATTTGAAAAGGAAGCTTATCTCTATAGGTCAATTGGATGAAGAAGGTAATCATACTACCTTCGGTGATCGCAAATGGCGTGTTCTAAAGGATGGTCAAGTCATGGCATCGGGACATAAAAGGGGAACTTTATACATGGTCGAGGTGTTCGATGATGATGAGGTTAATGTGACGAGTAATGTAGGGGCCGATTCTACTCTATGGCACCGAAGACTAGGGCATATGAGTGAGAAGGGGATGAAGTTGCTAGTTTCTAATGGGAAGATTCCAGGTTTGAAGAAAGTGGATATCGGGTTTTGTAAGCCATGTACTATGGGGAAACAAAAGAAGGTATCATTCGGGAAATCGGAAATTGCGCCAAAGAAGGAGAAGCTTGAACTTGTTCATTCCGATGTCTATGGACCTACAACGGTTGAGTCGCATGGTGGTTCCCGCTACTATTTCATCTTCATTGATGACTCCACAAGAAAGGTATGGGTTTACTTTCTCAAAGTTAAATCTGATGTGTTTTCTACTTTTAAAGTGTGGAGAGCTGCTGTTGAAAACGAGACTAACTTGAAAGTTAAGTGCTTGAAATCTGACAATGGAGGAGAATATAGCAGTAAAGAATTTAAAGACTATTGTGCGAAACATGGTATTCGTATGTTGAAAACTGTTCCGGAAACACCACAGCACAATGGGGTTGCCGAACGCATGAACCGGACGCTCAATGAGCGGGCTAGGAGTATGCGGTTACATGCGGGTCTACCAAAGATGTTTTGGGCAGATGTCGTGAACACGGCAGCTTATTTGATTAATAGGGGACCCTCAACACCGTTAGAGTTTCGAATTCCAGAGGAAGAGTGGACCGGTAAAAAGGTGAGTTTGGCTCACTTAAGGGTTTTCGGTTGTAATGTGTATGTGAAAACCAAAGACATTGACAAAGACAAGCTTGAAGCAAAATCAAGAAAGTGTACTTTTATCGGGTATGGGTTGGATGACATGGGTTATAGGTGTTGGGACAATGAGGCAAGGAAGGTGATTCGTAGTAGAGATGTTACTTTTGATGAAAGCTCGTTGTATGACACCAAGGTAACGGTTAATTCTAGTCATAGTCCGGTTATGCTTGATAAGTTTGTTGATGTGAATACAGGTTCTAGTGGGAGTTCGGGAACTATTGAATTGCCAATTGACGGTGAGGATCAAAGTGATGGAGATGATTCGGAGAGTGGTGCTAGCTCCGAAAATGATGAGAGCTCTATTGGTGGGGACGATGGTGACTTAACTCGATCACCACCACCCGTTACTCCACCATTGAGACGCTCTAGTAGAACGCCCAAACCTACTGTTAGGTTTTCTCCATCGGCAAACTATTTGCTCTATACCGAAAATGGTGAACCCGAGAGTTATTTTTGAAGCAAGACAATCTAAAGAATCCATATAGTGGGTGCTTGCTATGAAAGAAGAAATGGGGTCACTTATCAAGAATAAGACATGGTCTTTAGTGAAATTACCTCCAACGAAAAAGGCGTTGCACAGTAAATGGGTCTTTCGGGTCAAAGATGAGTTGAACGGGAAAAAGCGGTACAAAGCTCGGTTGGTAGTTAAGGGGTTTCAACAAAGAGAAGGAGTTGATTATAATGAGATCTTTTCTCCGATTGTGAAGATGACTACTATTCGCTTGGTTTTGGGTATTGTTGCTGCTGATGACTTACATCTAGAACAATTAGATGTAAAGACCGCATTTTTACATGGGGACCTTAAAGAGGAGATTTATATGGTGCAACCAAAGGGCTTCGAGGTAGTTGGTAAAGAGAGATGGATTTGCAAATTAAAGAAAAGTCTGTATGGGTTAAAACAAGCACCACGACAATGGTACTTGAAGTTTGATGAATTTATGACAAGGAGTGGTTTTACAAGGAGCGAGTCGGATCATTGTTGCTACTTGAAGAAATTCAAGTCCTCCTATATTATATTGTTGCTTTATGTTGATGACATGTTGATTGCAGGTTCGGACATGTTAGAGATCAACAGGTTGAAGAGAAAGTTGTCTCACGCATTCGAGATGAAAGACTTAGGGGCTGCTAAACGGATACTCGGGATGAGTATTGAAAGGAATCGGGTTGAAGGTACTTTAACTTTGTCTCAAACCAAGTATATCGAGAAAGTGTTAGAGCGGTTCAACATGGGTGATTCAAAGGCAAGATCCGTGCCTTTAGGCGGTACCTTAAAGTTAACAAAAAGTCAAGCACCTACAACGGAAGTAGACAAAGAGGAGATGGCTCAAATTCCGTATGCGTCGGTAGTAGGTAGTATTATGTATGCAATGATTTGTTCAAGACCCGACATAGCTTATGCAGTGGGAGTTGTGAGTCATTTTATGTCGAATCCGGGTAAAGAGCATTGGGAAGGTATAAAGTGGATTTTGCGCTACTTGAAAGGTACTTCTAAAATGGGGTTGCAATTCACTAAAGGTGATTCCATTTTGAGAGGGTACGTTGATGCTGATTTGGGTGGTTGTGACGATTCGGGAAGAAGCACTATGGGGTATGTTTTCACGGTTGGTAAGACGGCGGTTAGTTGGATGTCCAAGCTTCAAAGTTGTGTTGCGTTGTCAACAACGGAGGCTGAGTATATGGCAGCAGCAGAAGCATGCAAAGAACTTGTATGGCTGAAGAATTTTATGTTTGAGTTGGGACGAGTTCAACAAGACTATGTCTTGCACTGTGATAATCAAAGTGCTATTCATTTGGTGAAGAACCCGGTGTTTCATGGTCGTACGAAACACATAAGGCTAAGGTATCATAAAATTCGTGAACTTATTGAAGATGGTACTTTAGTTGTTAAGAAAATTCCTGGTACGGAGAATCCTGCTGATATGTGTACTAAGGTGGTTACGATCGGAAAGTTGAAGCTTTGCATAGTTTCAACTGGTCTTCTTGTTACTTGATGAAAGAAGACGGCAACTAGAGAGCTCTAAGGGTTATTGGTTTTGATTTCGACAAGTAGTGTTGAAGACCTTGTATCGAAAGTCTGCTCTTCCAACGATGTTGAGTTTGCGTGTCCCATGTTTGATTGGCGGTATGAAAGGTGGTTCGACGTTCTTGGTTGAAATGGTTGGTTTTTTGGGTTGACGAGATTTCTGGGTTTTGCTCTCCTTTGAGTGGGAGATTGTTGGATGTGCAAAGAAGATCAAAACAGAGAAACAGGTACCAGGTCGCGTTCGGGCATGGTTTGTCGCGAAACGCGACGGTTTGGAACGCGACATGTGGAGCTGGAACGCGACATATCAATCAGTAATAAGGGCTTGATGACTATCGCGTTTTGATCAAGGTTGTCGCGTGTGGATGCAGTTCATCGCGTAACGCGATGGGGTGTCGCGAAACGCGACATTGTTCGTGGCCAACAAGTTATTTGATTTGTTTCCTAATTTTGATTAGCACTATAAATATACCCTTTGTATTCTGTAACCCGATGTACGAAAATCAATAAAAAAAAAGCTCTCTAGTTGCCCGTGGACTAAAGCAATCATACCGATTGCATATAACCACGTAAATTCTTGTGTCTTTTACTTTTCTTGCATTTATTTTGTCCGTTTGTCGTTTGTGGGATCAAAATCTATTGATTGGTTATCGTTGTTGGGTCCATAAATTCCTAACAACATTTACTTTCGCGAAAGATTGGAATTTTTGTTTGGCGAGCTAGAATGCGAAGACTACCGGTCCTCGTAGAGATAGACAAACAAGGTATTGACGTTCATACAATTCGATGCCCAGTTTGCGATGACGATAGCGAGACAATTGATCATACACTTCTACATTGTTCGTTCGCAAAAGATGTTTGGTCACGGGTTTTTTGGTGGTGGAATTTGGGTAACATCACTACTACTAACTTAGAAGACATGTTCTTGGGAAATTCAAACTCCACTCGGCAGAATCAATCGTCGAATCTACGACAAACAATTGAGTGGACAACCGGATATATGATATGGCGCAATAGAAATTCGGTGATTTTCCAAAAGAAAAAAGGGAATGGTCCGTTGACTTTAAATGAATTCCAAATAAAGACCTTCGAATGGATATCTAAAAGATCGAGAAAGAACTCACTTCTACGGACGCAATGGCTCTTAAACCCAAGCTCTTTTGATGATCATGGTTAATTGTAATTTTCACCTCATAATTTTGATTTCGTGTATTTGAGATTGTTGTGTTCACTTTCATTGTCATGTATAGGTAATATGTAGTAGTTTTATCCTCTGTTTTAAGACATAATCTCATATGCCTGTATGTTCTCTTATGTAATACGTAGTAAAATTTTGGAAAAAAGTGTATATATTTGGCAAGGAAATTTCTCACATATAAGACACGATCAATTATCATTCCACTAACACAATGTTTATTTTATTTGTATATATTGCAAAGTGTTTGTGAAACTTGAAAGTGCTTTATACTCGAGTAATATACAAATGTAGGGTCAACTAAAAATGAAAAAGACATGTGGGGTTGCTTTCATATTATTTATTATTTATTTAAAATAAAATGCAAGTTTCTATTTCTTTTTCATTTACAGTAAAATATAGTGAGAGTGGGCCCTTTACTTTACAAAGCAAATAATAAAAGCAATTCTCAAAAGCTTGACAATAATAATACCATTTGAAAGCAACCTTCCACCAATTCTCATCCTAATTATATCCTTTCTTGATTTTTAAAATCACGAAATTTATTACTAATTTAATCTCCAAGTTGTATAATACTAGGTTTTTATGTCGATTGTAATAGCCTAAGGCAATATCAATTAATTTCATCTGTAAAATAAGTATGACATTTCTACTAGCGTGTTTGAAAATAGACAAAAGTAAATAGATAGAGGAATAGTTGTAGCCTTCTAGGATGGCGTTTAATAAATGTAAAATTTTTATTTTATTGACATAGCAATTAGCCAAACTAGAAAACTTTGATTCACTTATGAATGAAAAAGAAAAGAGAGTTTAGATCCACATTATAGAAAATGCAAATACTATATATTCACTTTTAAGAGTCAAATGTCATTTTTTGCCTTTAATTTAGATATGGACTTTTCTAAAAACTATAAGAAAAAGTAAAATTTTAAAGCTGATTATTTATTATTTGAAGTGTATATTTATTTTTGCACAACATAGCTACTTAATACGGAAGTAAGTTTTAGGTTAAGCAACGTATAAATAAAATAACGTAACATAATGCATGGTAAAAAGGTCAAGATTTGTATTTCGTGCTCTATAGATTGTAATTTGCTTATATTGAATGTTTATTAGTTATTACTTACATGTATTACGGAGTATAAAAAATTGGATAAATTGCATTTTCATAGAATAACACAATGTTATTTACTAATCTAGAAAAGAGTTTTGTTAACGAAATCTATAGCGATTGTCATTATGAAATTTATAGATTTTGCTAACGCCAATATTTAGGGTTGTCATTAACGTGTACAAAACAATTATATTTGACGATTATAATTGATTTTTAACGTGACTGTTGTCAATTGTACAATATATCATCACGTGTTAACGGCAAAATCCTGAATTTATATATGCATAAGTTTCTCATGAAACTCAAGCTAAGCAACCAAATTAAGTTTTCGGCAGGGCAGGAATAAAGGGAATTCGTAATCTCTGAAGTATTGGACATCTTACTTTTATTTTTATAAAATCACAAAATGTATAGATTTTATTAGATAATATGGAATTTACCCCCACCTGCTTTAGTTTGGAGTGGGTCTCTACTTTTTACATCATACTTTTCCTTTTTCATGTGCCTTTTATTTTGTGATGTTTTTCGCGTATTTGGAATCAATCAATCAATAATGTATTAAGTGTGTCATTGCATAGAGCCACACTTCAAAGGAGTTCAAGAGAAATTCAACATATATTACATATAGTGATAACCCATTAATTGATCCAGATTTTTTTTTCCTCAAAAAATAAATAAACTACAAAATATATAATATAATACATAAAAGCTCAGACTGAGGTTTAAGCCACTCATGTGTTATTTGGATTTTGTTGTTGTTGTTGTTGATAAATGCTCAGACTGAAAAATTCGGCTCTATTTTTGAGTCAAAAGCAAGCGTCGATTTATTGGCGCCTTGACTGCGGTTTAGAGCCTAAATTGAATCCCAGGTAGGATTTAAAACCCATGGAAATTTGATTCTACCATTTCATGGCGTCTCAATTTTATTTTACTTTATTTTAAAAACAAAATTCCTACTTATTGGCCGGAGGTCCACTCGGAAGCAATCTCTTTATCCGTCGGATAGAGAAAGGGATGACTTTCTCTACTTTTGAGAGTGTTTCACTCTGGGTCGAGAAATTACTTGTTTTTATTCTAGGATAAGGGAAGGATTGTCTACATCTCACCTCCCACATACACCACTCATGTGGTATTTGGGCTTTGTTGTTGTTATTGTTGTTGATTAAAGCTCAGACTGAAAAACTTTATTATACAAAAGATGAAGTTTGTATTTGCTGAACATGGCCCATAATTATAACAGGACGGCAATGTCAATCAAACACCATTTCATATCGGATGCTTACTTTCTCAACTAGTACCTTGTTAGACCACTATTATTGGCTCGCCGTTGGATCGTGAATGAGCAAGTGGTTCAACTACGCCGATACTAGCGGCCGCCGTTGAGCCAGTCGTTGGTTGACCCCGGTTCAGAATGCCGTTGTTTGATGGATTGGAAGACGTTGCAACCATGGTTTATGTATTAAATAATAATAAAAGAAATTGGCCGTTAACTAGCCGTTTATATATATATATATATATATATATATATATATATATATATATATATATATATATATATATATATATATATATATATATATATATATATATAATTACAATATCTCCTTATATATACTACTACCCTTTTTTCGTACATTTTATACTTTAAATTACCACTCAAACTATTTAATATAATAGAATTTTATAAAAAAATTTGCGGATGGATTGAGATGATGAAAATTATGAAGAGGCGTTAGCAATTGCAAATGCGTAATCCAATTCAAGCACTTGATGCTATAGATTTTATAGAAGAAAATGAAGCTGAAAATGAAGTTGTACATATACCTAGAGCTTCTAAAAGACATTTTTATAGAGATCGAGAAGGAAAAGTTAAACAATTCTTCGACGATTATTTTTCCGACACACCCACTTTCTTGCATGATAAGTTCCGGAGACGCTTCCGTACGAGCAAGTGTTTGTTTACCCGTATATGTCGAGGTATAACTAATTTCAATCAAGAACCTATTCCCGAGTATATTACTTATTTTCAACAAAAGGGGATGCAACCGGTTTATATGGTTTTAATATTTTTCAAAAATGTGCGACTTCTACAAGACAATTAGCGTACGGTATTGCGCCGAATATATTTGATGAATAATTACATGTGGGTAAAACAGCAGCTTATAAATGTTTGAAAAACTTTTGTAAAAGTGTGTTACACTTATATTCAGCTGAGTACATGAGACAACCAAATGCACATGATGTCCACCGTTTAATTTCAAAACATGAAGACACGGTTTTTCGGGTATGCTAGGGAGTATCGATTGTATGCATTGGGGTTGGAGAAATTGTCCAGTTGCTTAGAAAGGGCAATACACACGAGGTGATCGTGGTTGTTCAACAATAATGCTAGAGGCAGTGGCCTCGGATGATACATGAATTTGACATTCTTTTTTTGGTCTAGCAGGTTCAAACAACGGCATAAACGTATTAAATCAATTCGAATTTATTTTACGAATTATTACAAGAGTAGTTTATGTTTATTGTATGTAGGTTGACTACTTTGGACTTTTGCTTGTTAATTTGGTAATACTTAACTGTACTGTGCACTTAAGGTGAGCTCATTGTCACAACTTTTCTACTATTTTAACTACTTTTAAACATTACTGTTTTAACTACTTTTAAACATTGGGATGAGAATACTTGCTTCTTTATAACTGTTTTACAACTTAGACACGAGTACCTTAAACCTGATTGCATGAGTTACAGACTGAAAATCCCATAGCTCGAATATGTTAAATTACTTAAGTAAGCGCGAACCATATGGACATATTTGTTAGGTTTGACAACCTCACCCTACCTTAACTGAGGTGCATGTTACTTCGTAAACGATACACTTGATCGGTGCACATTAGTATAGGGTAAAAGGAAGACTCGTAGGATACTATGAGCGGTGTTAAGCTTCATATTTCTTGTGGTCATGAAGTATACACTATTTTGAAACATTTGTGAAACTGAAATCTCGTGGTCTATGCCTTTAATTACATACTTAAACCTATGAATTCACTCAACCGTTGTGTTGACTTTTATCATGTTGTTCTCAGGTAATTAGCTATAGCTAGAGCTTCCGCAAGAAGAGACTGTTTAGAGGTCAAACATGGTATCGATGGAGTCTTTTGAAATTATCATTTAGCATTCATGTTTTTACTTTATTGTTTCGTACATTTATTTACTTTGGTTATTGTGACAACCCGGAAATTTCTGACCAAATTTAAACTTTATCTATAAATGATTTAATGTTTTTGACACGATAAGCAAAGACTGTAATGTTGAGTCACGAAAGTTTTGGAACTATAGTCATGTAATCAATTATTCTTTGACTGTTCTCGAAGATTCACGAACAATATATATATATATATATATATATATATATATATATATATATATATATATATATATATATATATATATATATATATATATATATAACTTAATGTGCATATATATATGATTTCAAGTTATTTAGTAAACGATAGTAACATTCGATTATTGATTCGATTGATATTTAGATAAGTTAACTAAAATGTTTAAGATGAACAAGTAAAACACTAATTTGCTACAGTATTTTTGAATTGCTACAGTACTCAAAATGCTACAGTGTTTTCAAAAATCACTATTTGCTACAGTAAAAAACTTTGCTACAGTAGCTTTGCTACAATGAACACTATTTCAAAATAAAAATGTATATATGTATATGTATATACTACGAGACGATGATTTATAGAAGCAAATAACCAAAACACTTAATTGATTAAAGCTACACTTCGAGTGACATAGTTTATCAATGATTAAGTTTAATTTTTGATAAAGGTACACGTCGCGTAACGAAAAGTGCTAGTTTTCTAAGCGTACGAAAATGCGTTCGAGAAACCGGAACCGGGACATAAGTCGAGTGACAACGTACGAGTCATCGGAACGAAAATTACAAGTCAACTATGCACGTGAATTTAATATAATATATAATTAATTATATAAATTAAATATATTATATATATTATAATAATATGTCGACAAGCAAAACAACAAACGATTGTGAGCTGGAATAAGGGGCCATGCGATCCTTCCAAACCATGCGATCGCATGGATGTCGGGTCCAGCTAAGGTGTATAAATTGAACTCGTTTTCTGTTTCTGATCCATTTTATTCATCCATCTATCCCGATTTCTCTCTATATATATTTATTATTTATTTATTATTATTATTATTATTATTATTATTATTATTATTATTATTAAGATTAATATTATTATTAATCTTATTATTAATAGTATTAGTATTATTATTTTTACGATACAAAAATAATAATATACATAAACTATTACGACGGAGTGATGTCCAAATGATTTCAAAATGGGTTTTCAAGCGGGATAGAGCTAAGGAAACTATGGGTTATAACTATGGAGGTTATGGATAATATTCATGGGTACTGTTCGCAAGTCAAACCTAGTGTTTATCATCTCTGTTGCATCTACGTACTTTCCTGCAATATTAAATCACAATATTGATACGTGAGCATTCATAACTTATCTTTTATATATTATTTGTGTATCCATGTCTAGTGCTCGAGTATATATATTTATGCATGCTTGTATGCTAAATTTCGTCGTTAAACAGTTTATGATGAATCACGAATTAAATACATATATTACTGATAAAAGGTATATGATATGAATGTTTTTGGAAAGCTGGCGAAAAATCAATAACTTTTCATTTAGAAATCGCGTAATTTCGATGAACGAATCAAAAGATATGGTCAACTGAATTATGATTGACGTTAATTGGAATTGCTTTTGAATCTGCAATTAATATTTAAACAACTTGTTTGTAAGATTGATAAATTGGTTTTTTGAATATTACCAACCGAGTAAATGAATCCTTATATAAGGTACGTCTCGTTTTGTTGAACTATTGTCAAAATTGACCTTTTGAAACGACTTTGGATAACTTTTGTATGTCGATCTCGAGCATTAGGATTGTGATACACTATGACCAGACCTAGCTTGTTAAACATTTATTGACCAACATATGTTCTCTAGGTTGAGATCTACGGTTATTTGGGTATTCCGAGTTTCGGTCACATTTCAGTGAACAACTTTATGTGCTGCTAAGGAGAGTTTCATATGCTCCCTTTTTAATTGCTTTTGCAATCTATATTTTTAGGTTGAGAATACATGCACTTTATTTTAAACGCAATGGATACAAGTACATACTAAATTCTATACCGAGTTTGAACGTAAAATCTCTTAGCTTTGGTAACTAGTAACTGCCGGTTATAAGAACTGGTGGACGCGAGTAGTTATATACGGATCCATAGGGCTTGACATCCCCGTCTGTTACAGGTATAGAAACCCTAGCATGAACTATAAAACAGACGTATGCTATTTGAGTTTAGTACACGTTGGTTTGCGTGTATTGTACATGTTGGTTGCATGTATGTTAAAACAGGGGTACTTATTATATATACGTTAAGTTTAGTTACCAGGGTGCTCAATTTCGTAAAATATTTTGCTAAACGTTTTGGATGAAACAACTGAAATCTTGTGATCCACCTTTATGTACAGATTATGCAAAACATTAAAACTATGAACTCACCAACCTTTGTGTTGACACTTGTTAGCATGTTTATTCTCAGGTTCCCTAGAAGTCTTCCGCTGTTTGCTTATATGTTAGACAAGCTATGTGCATGGAGTCTTACATGGCATATTTTTCAAGGAAACGTTGCATTCACCAAATCATCACCATGTATCTTATTTTGACTGCATTGTCTACGGAAGTACTATTGTAAACTATTATATTACGGTGATTGTCTATATGTAGAAATCATCAAATGTCGGAAACCTTTGATTTAAATATTCATTTATGGTGTGCCTTTTCAAAAGAATGCAATATTTATAAAACGTATCATATAGAGGTCAAATAGCTCGCAATGAAATCGATGAATGACGTGTTCGTCCATATGGATTTGGAGCGATCGTCACAGTTATTTTAGTTGACGGGTTTTGTCAAGTATTTGTATGACATTATTACTCTGATTTTATTTTAAATAAATGAATGCTATATTTTAAAAATGTCGCATAAAGAGTGCGTCGAATGGACTTTGATATCTTGGTAACACACCGCGTCTGCCACATTTTGGCGGGGTGCTTCATAATGTGGGTGGCATTTCGGGTCATCTTCAGACAAAAGCATAATTTTCCCATTTAATCGCCGACAATAATTAACATTTTTTGTATTTGTGCATTTAATCGAGTGTTTGTGATATATTCGTGAGATTGTCGATTGTTGATAATGTATAAATGAATTGTAGGGTTTTAAATGGTATTGATTTAAGGAAGATGAATATAGGGTTTTGAATGATGTTTGGGGATGAAGATGGAGGATGTGGTGATGAAGATGAAGATGAAGTGTTGGGATCAATCATGAATTTTTTTTCTAACAAATACTTATTTTTCAGGTTAGCAAGTTAAATTGGTTTATATTACCACACTTTTTTAAAATACATAGTGTACAACAGTATTTTTCTGGATATATATCCTACATTGGAACAAAAGTGAAAGTATATAGCTATTTAGTAACTTAAACGATATGACAAATATTAAACCCAAATGCCTACTTCAGTTTTGCAATAGAAGGGTTTTTTTACCCAATTACATTGACGTGTGAACTTAGATTGGTTTGTGCAGCCTTAAACCAACGGTTGTGCAATCGTAAATATTGATCTCTTTTAGTTATTTAGAATTAGCCAATTCCAGTGTGTAAGTATGCAGATGAAACGAAATAACGGGGAATTGATCATCCATTGTTGCCAAGTCAGGGATGCTTTTTTGAGACGTTTAGAGATCAAGTTGAAACTTTGCACTTGGGTATCGAATAGGACGGAAGCATGTGTTCATTCTTTGTTTTGATAAACATTCATATTTTGATGTTCCCAATTCATATATTCGCAAATCAATTATGTGACTTGCCAAATGGTTTCTCCTAACGATTTGTTCGCCAAATTTTGGTTATCTTTAAATGCTTCAACGATGCTTGTGATGGCGCAGGATTGCATGTTCCACCACTTTAATACCAAGTTCAATAATGTTGTTGCACAATGGAGATAGTGTCAAATTGAGGTCTATCCCACGTTTGTCTAATTCAACTCGATTTGGAATTCTATTCATCAACGATCTCCATATGAAAATATCAATATTTTGAGGTGTTGATTTGTTTCGAATTGATCCTCGTATTATGTCGATCCCTCGAGCTTCTTTATGACACGACCTCTTAGTTGTCTGATTCAATCCCAAGTTTCAATGAACTATGAATTCGAGTATTAAGTCTTTTCATTACTGTCACATCTTTTTTTGCTTCTCGACTTAATAGTCTTCTGAAAGTATTTGTAATTGTTGCAAAATTTGATGAAAAATGTGTGTTTTCACTAAGCTTTGGACACGAATAATTATATGGTCGAGTAACATATATTAGTTACTATTTAGCAATTTTTGTAGTCCTTTACGAGGGCTTTAAAAGGACTAATGAGTGTCTAAAACGGATCAAACGTCAATGAGATATCGAATCTCAAAGTTGCTAGTTTTGTGTAAATTCTAGAAGTTTTGTCATTTATCCCACATCGGAAATGAGAACAATCGAAGGCTATAGTTTTCACTATAGATGAAGGCCTTAAGCTTTGTAGAAAGATGCACAAAAGACGTATGACAACACTCACCACAAGTTGTGTAACTATACACGTGAAGTTTTTTTTTCCTCTTTACCACAATATGGTCTCACCGTTCCGGTTACTTTTCAGAAAGTGTTCAAGTCTGGCAGTACGATGCTTCGGACTAGTGTATCCTGGAAACAGACGAGGAATCTGTTTAAGAGATTTATGTCAAACAAAATCCCGGTTGTATTAGGGTATTATCGTTTCTATTTTGTTTAGGTTTTCTGATTTGCAGGTTCAGAATCAACGATCCAACCAATTTTCAGGTGCGATAGTTAATCTTTTAGTTCTTACATGTTTATATATATTTTTTGTGTGAACGTTATAATCTATTTGTTATGCATAATGTGATATATTTATAAACTAGTTTCAGTTTCATATACTATATTTTTATAATAATAAAATATTCGTAATTTGAATTATGTATTTTAAAAATTACTTATACCATATTGCCAATAGAGTCAAGGGCTCAAGGCACAATTAGCACTTAAAGATGAGTTTTTTTTAACATATGCAAAGTGTAGAATCAAATAGAGTCTAAAATATTTAAAGGGCTCTAGATACTAGTTACCATGGCAAATCACGTTGTAGGATATTTAAAATCACATATTAGAGAGTATTTGTCTAAAGATTTGATCAACAGCTTTACTTTCAAAATATTAGAACGGAAGTTTTATTTACGGAATAGGTTAAGTAAATGTGATTATAACTATTTGAAAATTGGAATACTTTTTACGGTTCTTTTGATAAAAATTTTTCTATTAATAACTTTTTAGTTGTAATATTTTTATTTTATATATATTAAAAAAATTAACATTTATAAGTAACTATTTTCATGTCTAAGACACTGACTTCTAAATATATAGATGACCTTGAGTACTTAAACAAATATAATCATGTCTCACTCTATACTATATAAAGTGTTTGATGTCGTTGTAAGAGAACGTACGAATGTTTGAGTCAGTAAATAGAATATGTCGGATATTCAACCTTAAAAGTGTTATTGTTCTTGGTTCTTATCATGTTATGGCCCCTTTAGTTGCATTGTCAAATAGTTCGATAGAAACTAAACCACAATAAAGACTCTAAAGTTTCAGTTTCCTTTTGCACACTCTTTTTTCTCTTTTATTAAAAGGCTTTAGAGTTTCGATTACAAAGTGCTACTACCTAAAACTTCACACATCATATGACTAAGACTAACATACTAGAAGTCACCCAATAAAAATACTTCGTCAATAAAATGTTAATCAAAACATGATTTATACACTAAACATATAAAAATAATACCTTGCCAATTTTTAATCTCAAACCTTTGTAAAAAGCTTACTAATATCATATTCTAGCTATTTGTTAATATGTAAATAAGTTTAAAATGGTTTGTGGTAGTAATAGGATTAGACAAAAAATGGGGTGTGTGAGAGAGAGTGTGAGGAGAGAGAGAGCGAGGAGAGAGAATGCTAGGAATAAGCACGCAAGTTTCAATCGGGGTTACGATTCGATGCAGAAGCAATACAGGGAGAGATCTTTAGACGGTTTTCCAAGGCTAGTTAGAAACCATTGGACTTCGTTCATGTTCTTTAACTATCCGGAGAGGTGGAGCATGGCTGATCTTTGGAGGGTATTCAAACCCTTCGGCAATCTGAAGGATATTTACATGGTTAGGAGGAGGCTTCGTAACGGGCAGAGATTTGCTTTCGTTCGTTATGGTGATGTGAGGAATCCCGACAGATTGCTGAAATCATTAGAGGGTGTTAGGTTCGACGGTTACCCTATTAGGGTTTTCAAGGCTAATGAACGAAGTAAGAACAGGGATGATGTTGGGGTTAGGCAGAATGTGAATAACGTTCATCATGGATCTGGTGCAAACCCCCACTTTGGACCTAACTCCTTCATGAATGGGCGTAGGTTCTGTGATGTCACTAGGAACCATGAAAACGATTTAAGATTCAATCTTAATGCAAAAAAAGAAGACTTGAGAAATTCTCTTGGGAATAACAAACATACGAATGGAAAAGGAATACCGGGCAAAGAGAAGGGAGAAGACGATGTGGAAGACACTCGAGAAATTACAGTTAGCAAAAGGGATTGTAATGTCGAATTACTTGAAAAAAGTATTGTGGTTGAACTCAAGTCGATTGGCCTTCTAAATCAATTTGAGTCCCTTTGTAAAGCTGAATGCTTGTTTGATTTTTCTATCAAGTATCTAGGTGGTCTGGAGATGATCCTACTATTGTGTAAGTCCAAAGAAGCTGCTGAAAATCTTCCCAAATCAAACGAGCATCCGATTAACAAATGGTGTATTAGCATGAAACGACTTGGATTAAATTATTGGGCCTCAGCAGGTAGGTTTGTTTGGCTAGATGTCAAAGGGGTTCCGGTAACCTGTTGGAATGAGCAGGTGTTCTACGAGATTGCGGCTAAATGGGGGCGTGTCATCGAGAAGGAGAATTGTTCTATCACCAACGAAAACCAGAACTTAACCTCTGGATTTGTTCTAATCCACAAAGGAGATCTTGATCATGTGCATGGTAGTGCTAAAATCGTCATTGATAATCTTACATTCATCTATGCTTCTGTTCGTGAATGTCACAACAAGTTCATTGAGCTTGAGCCTGAATTGGGGGTGCTACTTGCCCCTTGCCTGATAACGAAGATAATGTTAGTAATAATGATTCAGACGAGGATTTTGTTAATGATACTTTTGATGATTCGGATGATGATGATTGCACGATTGTTGGGGAAGATTCAGGCGTCAAAAACTCCATTCGTGGTTCGCCGGTAATAGAATCCGGCAAAAGGAATTTTCCGGTCACAGAAGATGAAGGGTCCAATATTGGGGATCCAAAAGATATTAATGATAACCTTGAAAAAGGTGCCTCGTTTAATGGAGAAAATGATTTTGTTTGTTCCCCAAGTGAACAAAACTGCTATCCAGAAAACGACACAAGAGGCACGCCTGTGATTAATGACGTGGAAGTAGGGCAGGGTGATAGAAAGTCAGTAGAGTTGAACAGTGGGCCTTTGTTGGGCCAAAAAGTTAATTTCGCTGAGCAGGCCCAATCGGTGGATTTGGCTAACCAGGAGGTTGAAGGTGAAAATGGGGCAGCAGAAGTGGGCCTCGAAAATAATAAGGATTTCAGCCCAATTAGGACTAGATTAAATTTGGATTTGCAGGCCAGCCCATCTCCTAAGCCTGCTAGCGTTCCTGTTCAACAACAGGCGAAGTCTTCAAGTCAATTACCAGTTATATCTGTGCGAGATAAGAAAAGGCGTGTCCCTAAGATCCCGAAGAAGAACGATTGTTGTCTCACTAAATTGAGAAATTGGAAAGCCTCGTCCAGGATTATGAATGTTAAAGTGGCGGCTAGGCGTGATCAGACTTCAAAGGGGCAAATTAGATCTACTTGTTCATCTTGTGCTCGGAATACGCATTGCAATTCTGAATCTACATCGACCTCCAGGCAAGTTTCAGATTCTTGTAACTCTTGTTTCTCAGTCTCTGATGAAGGGTTGAAAGAATTTGGCCATCAATTGGGTCTAAAATGGGTGGAGAAATCCACTAAGTAGTTGCCCGTTGACTGTTTTATTCGTTTTCCTTTTCTGTCATTATGAAAATATTGTCTCTTAATATTCGGGGGTTCGGGTTGGTAAGGAAAGTAAAATTGGCTGGTTTAAAAGTATTATTAGGGTCGAGAAACCGGATGTTATCATGCTACAAGAAACAAAACTAAACCTGATAGACCTTAATTGGATTCGTTCGCTGTGGGGAAATAATAACTGCAACTTCATTCAAAAGGCGAAGGTTGGGAATTCGGGAGGGCAACTTATAATCTGGGATTCGACTGTTTTTGAAGTTTCTAACTCTTGTGTCTCTGAATTTTGTATGGGGGTGCAAGGAAAGTGGACAAGTACTGGGAAGGTGTTTAACGTTATCAATGTCTACGGTCCTCACGATGACCAAAATAAGGTAAAACTATGGGATTTCTTGCATAATCTTGTCTCGAAACACAGTGAAGAGGGCTGGATTATTGGTGGTGATTTTAATGAAGTTAGGAAGACTGAGGAACGTTTTAATTGTGAATTTATCGAAAGCAAAGCAAAAAGGTTCAATGAATTTATTGATAAATCAAAGCTTATTGATATTCCTATGGGCGGTAGGATCTTTACACGTGTTAGCGATGACGGTCTCAAATTCAGTAAACTTGATAGGTTTCTCGTTAATGATTCTTTTCATAACTTATGGTCCTGCTTGTCGGTGATTGCCCTTGATCGTGGGCGCTCGGATCATTGTCCCATCATAATTAAAGATGATGTGAAGAATTTCGGTCCAAAACCCATAAAGGTGTTTGACGATTGGCTTGATATCGAAGGTGTTAGTGATGCAATTAAAGAAGCCTGGGATGAAGTTGTTAGTGGTGGTTCACGGTTTGACTGCCATTTGAGAAATAAGTTGAAAAAAACGAAACTAGTGCTTAAGGCGAAAAGCTCCCAAAAATTTGGGAATTTAGATGGTGAGATTGGGTTATTCAAGACAGTGGCCAATTCTTTAGAACTTCGGGCCGAGATGGGTCTTCTAAGCGACGATGAAAGGAAACAATGGTTAGAGGCTAGAAAGGAATGGCATCAAAGAGAAAAAACCAAGTCTAACATGTTGAAACAGAAGGCGAGAGTTCGTTGGGTAATTGAGGGTGACGAGAATTCAAAGTATTTTCATTCGGTTATCAAGAGAGGCTACAACAAGAATAATATTAGGGGTTTGACTATCAATGGGGAATGGTGTGAAGATCCAATAAAGGTTAAGGAAGCGACATTTAATCACTTTAAGGGCATTTTTGAGGAGCCACCAGGTTCTAGGCCGAGTCTGGATGGGCTAACGTACCCTATGCTCTCTTGTAAGGAGGCCTCGGACCTTGAGTTGCCGGTTAGTGAAGTGGAGATTGTCGAAGCTCTTAACGATTGTTGTGGCTCGAAAGCTCCGGATCCGGACGGGTTTAACCTTAGATTTTTCAAGAAATTTTGGGAAATAATCAAAGTCGATGTGGTAAAAGCCATCTCGTGGTTTTGGGAAAAGGGTGAGTTCTCAAAGGGTTGTAATGCCTCCTTTATCACTTTAGTGCCAAAAAAAAAGTGATCCCATTACTCTTAGTGACTATAGACCCATAAGCCTCATAGGTAGTTTATATAAGCTTGTGGCTAAGATTCTATCGAATGGGCTTAAAAAAGTAATTCCATCTCTTGTTGGTTCGGAGCAAAGCGCTTTCTTGAAAGAACGTTATATCCTTGACGGGGTGCTTGTTGCAAATGAGTCAATTGATTATATGAGAGCGAATAATAAAAAAGGCTTTATCTTTAAGGTGGATTTTGAAAAAACATTTGATTGTTTGAATTGGGATTTTCTTATGGAGGTAATGACTTGTATGGGATTTGGGTGTAAATGGCGTAAATGGATCCTTGCTTGCCTGAGTTCGGCTAGTATCTCCGTTCTTATTAACGGGTCTCCTACTCATGAGTTCTCCATTAGCCGTGGTGTTCATCAAGGGGATCCGCTATCCCCCTTCTTATTTATCCTAGCAGCGGAGGGTCTCAACATCCTAACTAAAGCCGCCACCAACCGGGGATTGTTCAGAGGTGTAGAAATTGGTAATGATAAAATACTCGTTTCGCACCTACAATATGCGGATGATACTATGTTCTTCGGTGAGTGGTCTAGGGTAAACGCCCGAAACCTCATAAATATCCTCAAGTGTTTTGAATTGGCCTCGGGTTTAAAGGTGAACTTCCATAAGAGTTTCATTTATGGTGTGGGAGTTAGTTCAGTATATGTAATGAGCTTAGCTACTCGTATGGGGTGTCAAGCCGGAAACTTCCCTTTTGTGTACCTTGGCCTTCCGATTGGGGCTAAAATGAAAAAAATTAGTAGTTGGGATCCGGTTATTAATAAGTTCAAAAAAGGCTCTCGGAGTGGAAGATGAAAAGTTTGTCTTTTGGTGGAAGGCTAGTTTTGTTAAAATCGGTTCTTAATAGTCTCCCTCTTTATTACTTCGCGCTCTTTCGAGCCCCGACTTGCGTGCTAAATCTTCTTGAGTGTGTGAGACGGACTTTCTTTTGGGGAGGTGGGGACACTTCGGGTTCAAAAATCTCATGGGTTAAATGGGCAATCACTTGTTTGCCTTACGGGTTGGGAGGGTTGAATATCGGGTCCTTAAAAAGCAAAAACCTTGCTCTTTTGGGCAAGTGGTGGTGGAGGTTTAAAACCGAAACCAATTGTTTGTGGACCAAAATTATTCAAAGTATTTATGGAATTGACGGTGGCTTGAGTTCGGTTGATGGGTCCACTCATCATTCGTTCTCGGGTGTATGGTGAAACATTATAATTGCAGGTAACCACTTGGAAGAGCTAAAGATCCCGTTCAAGAACTCCTTCAACTTCGTTGTACCGACTTGAGCGATGGACGGTCAACTTCGTTTTGGAATGATATTTGGCGTGGGTCGGTCAACTTCGTTTTGGAATGATATTTGGTGTGGGTCGGACTGTTTTAAGAATTTGTTCCCGCGTTTGTACCGACTTGAGCTCAACAAAGAAGCATTAGTCAGTGACCGTATACTAGCTCCTAATTTGGCGGTTACAGGTAATTTAATCTATGCAGGTGGTGACCAAAACAGCCCAACAGGCCTCGGTCCTGGTTCTGGTTCTGGCCCAAATTCTGGTGGGCCGTCTGATTTCCTGTCCAGCTTGTCTGCCTCGGTTTCGGTCCCTACAGATAATTGTGATCAAGGCAACGATACAAGAGGTGCAGCTACAGTCCCATCAGGCAACTTCGAATGAAATTGGGTGCGAAACCCGACGGGCAAAACCGCTACTGAGTTAACTGAACTAATAAATCTTCTGTGTTCTATTTCCTTAGATTTTAACACTCCTGCTTCGTGGAAATGGTCTCACGCTACAAACGGCATCTTCACGGTCAAAAGGTTATCTCAGCTTATCGATAAAGAAGTGCTAGGTGTTAATGTGGCAAACCAGCCCTCACAAAAACGTTGAGAAACAACTTGGTCCCAAAAAAGATCGAAATATTTGTATGGAGGGCGTTGAGGAAAAGACTACCGGTCCGTACCGAATTAGATAAGCGTGGCATCGATCTCCATAGTGTTCGGTGCCCAATTTGTGATGATGGTCTCAAGTCGGTGGATCATATTCTCCTTGAATGCAAATTCTCAAAAGATGTTTGGTCTCGCATTTGTAAGTGGTGGAATTGTTCATCTTCTTCCGTTAGCTCTACGCTCGATCTCCTTAGTGGCAACTCGACCCATAATATGTCCCCCCCCCTCGGTCTTAAAATTTGGCAAGCCGTGGTGTGGACATGTATGCACTCTTTATGGAGGAATCGGAATTTGAAGATTTTTCAAGACAAAGGAAGTATTGCACCGGTCGTGGTTAATGATATCCAAGTAAAGTCCTTTGAATGGATCTCTACTAGGATAAAGAGCCTTAGTGTGGATTGGCATTATTGGATTAGTAATCCGCCTTTCTATCGAGATAGTTAATTGTTAATTTCGAGTGGGTTGCAAACTTTGCACCCTGCATATGTATTCGTGCACTCATGGCTTGACTCAATTTTGTTGGTCATAGCCGGATTCTTGTATTCTGTTAATATTTATAAATATCATCTTGCTTTTCGAAAAAAAAAAAAATTAACTTTAAAATGAATTATGTTATCAAAAAGAAGACAAAATGTTACATTGTTTTCAAACTATTAGAAATGAATAATTTCGGATCTAACAACAGAAACCTTCACATATAAAGAAATAAATACGAGTACAATAAGGAATAAAATGAATCATATCACAATATCATTGGCCAATCAATAGGCATACATCATACTAGTAGGTGCAGTGGACCCACCATAAGCATATTCTCACCTAATAACAGAGTAGTAGTTTTAGATAATTGATTTTAAATGTTTAACTTAAAATATACGGAGTATATTATTTTATTACACCGTAACACTTCAAAATAATTTTTCGTCTATTAGTATTCTAACTAGTAAAGTCGTCTGCGCTTCACGTGTGCAATTTTTTTTTTTATTTACGATTACGTATAATTACAATTTTCGAAAAATGACTATATTTGTAGTGCAATCGAATTTGCATAACTTTTTTACCATTATTTTAAATTGCATACCCAACCACCGCTTACCGCCAGCAAATCGCCAGCCACCTTACAAATCTGAATCCTCGCACTCTTCCGACACCGACACCCTTATCTTTTTTTTTTTTTGTCTAAAACTCCAACTATGTATTAGTTTATACGGAGTATTTTTATTTTATTTTTAACTGGGCTCAACTTATTATATTCTTTTTTCATCAAGATAGCATCAGTCACTTAAAAAAATATTACTATCCAATTAGTATAATTATGTTGTTACAATTGATTTAAGGATTTTATTGTAAAAATTTCATATTGTTATTATTAAAAACAAAGCATTCACAAATTAGGTGGTTCCAAAAAAAAAAAAAAAAAATGCTACTGTACCATTGCTACAGTGATTGCTACAGTGTAATAGTATTTTTTGGCAAGGTGGCGAAATATGATTGATACCTGTTTAATGCCTATGTATAGATCATAGGCATTACTTATTTTTTAGTTTAATGACTTTATTTTTTACAAAAATAAAGACATTAAACTGGAGGGACTTAATGGTGTATCCTAGAGGATACACGCATAAAGGCACCATTTTTGTACAGAAAAATGGATCAGGCAACATAAAACATAATGAAATTTGGCAGTTTTCAGTGATTGCCGCTCAGCGTTTAGCAGACCGCCCAGCGTCAAGCGTAAGCCCTGCAGGTAACTTCTATGCATAAGCCCTTTAACTCAGCACGTGAACGGTAAGCAGCCACGTCAGCACATGCCACCGACATTCCGGATACTTCACGTAACAGAACCATTTAGTGATTGACACGTGTATCCCGTGAATTTCGGACATTTTGCGCCTATAAATAGACCCCCTGGGTCACCACATTTGATAGGAATCGGATCTGAACTTCAGTCAGAGAGAAGTACACTTTCTCTCTCACACAGTTCTTTCTCACTCTAAAATAACATTAGCCGCTTAGCAGCAGTGCGCTAGACGGATCATCACAGATTGATTGAGGCCACCCCACAGATCTTACATCTGTGTTCCGGGTCTGCAGAGATTATTTCTCGAGGGCAAACAACAATCAACAGTATACGTCACACGCTGAGCAGTTATTGTCTTGTACTGGTACCTTAGAGCCGCTACACGGAAAATCGTACCAACAATACCAATTTACATTAATTAGTATTAGTATTTAGTATATACGTAGTAGTATAATATAATAAGAAAAGTAATTAAATATGGTTACATTTGTTGACATCTAGTCCAAATTAATGTACAAAGTATACTTTATACTTCACATACCCGATCTTATGTGTTGTTGTTTTGTAAATTGAACTCCGAGGTGTCTTCGAGCATAGGTAATATATGCAACCTTTTAGGGCACAAAAATTTAAAAGGACTCAAAATTTTGAATATGTAAATATTCTTCTCAATATATTTAATTAAATTAAATAAAAAATTGTCAATTAAAATTAATATATCTTGTTTTTAATAGTTAAATATAACGTAAGTAAATAAATAGATAAATTGGAGTATTATTTTTTATGCGTAGTAAAAAAAATTAACGTATATGTGGGCTCTTTTTTATTTTCGTCTACGGTCTTTATATTTTTGAGACGACCCTGACTCCTAAATATCATTTCTAATTCATCTATTATATCGTTCTAGTTACGAAAAAATGATATATATGAAGTTGCAAAATGGATACCAACTACACCTAACAATACCGATCATTACCAAAAAGATTCGTGCTTAATTGCATATATCATTATTGTTCATATACATAATAATCACAATGACAACCTCTTATTACTATTTTCATATTTATTTATTTTTATTTCTATTGTATATGAATATGAAAGTATTATTCAGAAAGATTCAATTTGATATTTGAAATTATTGTTATATTGTTTTGATGACTAACAAGTAAAGTGGTCAGCGTGCTTCGCTGCCATAGACTACAATCTGAGTGATGGCATTTTGTTTCTTATAAAGCATATCAATGTCAAATTTACATTTTACATACACTGTTTCGAGTTGGTGAAGTTGTTGTTGGACTATACTAACATTTAAGAAACCCTATCTACAACTTGCAGAATTGTTCATCTGCATCAAGTCAAGCACAGAACGGGTTTCAAAGTTATCAACATATATCAAGCAAAGCACTAAAAGTGACTGTCCTTAAGTTGCAACGTACCCAGTTCTGAGATCCTAGAAGAACTTGTAGAGATATGAAGAAACCCCCAAAACTATTAATCCAGAAGTTAAAATATCATTCACCTCTAGGCATTTGTTCATCATCACCTTAGCAAAAGATAACTTCCTGTGTTATCAGTTGACAAACCATTATCCATTTTTGTAATGTAGACATACCATAGTGTGATGACCCGTCCAAATCCATTTGAACGAATACATCATTTATCGATTTCACAGTGAGGTAATGACTTCTACATGATACGTTTTGTAAATATTGCATTCTTTTGAAAAGGCACACCATAAATGAATATCTAATTTCAGGGTTTTTGACGTTTGATGATTTCTACATACAAACAATCACCGTAAATAATAGTTTACAATACTACATCCGTTGATAATGAAATGTCCCGTTCTTATTGATTAAAAACATTCCATATTAATTGATTTCGTTGCGAGGTTTTGACCTCTATATGAGACGTTTTTCAAAGACTGCATTCATTTTAAAACAAACCATAACCTTTATTTCATCAATAAAGGTTTAAAAAGCTTTACGTAGATTATCAAATAATGATAATCTAAAATATCCTGTTTACACACGACCATTACATAATGGTTTACAATACAAATATGTTACAACAAAATAAGTTTCTTGAATGCAGTTTTTACACAATATCATACAAGCATGGACTCCAAATCTCGTCCTTATTTAAGTATGCGACAGCGGAAGCTCTTAATAATCACCTGAGAATAAACATGCTTAAAACGTCAACAAAAATGTTGGTGAGTTATAGGTTTAACCTATATATATCAAATCATAATAATAGACCACGAGATTTCATATTTCAATACACATCCCATACATAGAGATAAAAATCATTCATATGGTGAACACCTGGTAACCGACATTAACAAGATGCATGTATAAGAATATCCCCATCATTCCGGGACACCCTTCGAATATGATATAAATTTCGAAGTACTAAAGCATCCGGTACTTTGGATGGGGTTTGTTAGGCCCAATAGATCTATCTTTAGGATTCGCGTCAATTAGGGTGTCTGTTCCCTAATTCTTAGATTACCAGACTTAATAAAAAATGGCATATTCGATTTCGATAATTCAACCATAGAATGTAGTTTCACGTACTTGTGTCTATTTTGTAAATCATTTATAAAACCTGCATGTATTCTCATCCCAAAAATATTAGATTTTAAAAGTGGGACTATAACTCACTTTCACAGATTTTTACTTCGTCGGGAAGTAAGACTTGGCCACTGGTTGATTCACGAACCTATAACAATATATACATATATATCAAAGTATGTTCAAAATATATTTACAACACTTTTAATACATTTTGATGTTTTAAGTTTATTAAGTCAGCTGTCCTCGTTAGTAACCTACAACTAGTTGTCTACAGTTAGATGTACAGAAATAAATCGATATATATTATCTTGAATCAATCCACGACCCAGTGTATACGTATCTCAATATTGATCACAACTCAAACTATATATATTTTGGAATCAACCTCAACCCTGTATAGCTAACTCCAACATTCACATATAGAGTGTCTATGGTTGTTCCGAAATATATATAGATGTGTCGACATGATAGGTCGAAACATTGTATACGTGTCTATGGTATCTCAAGATTACATAATATACAATACAAGTTGATTAAGTTATGGTTGGAATAGATTTGTTACCAATTTTCACGTAGCTAAAATGAGAAAAATTATCCAATCTTGTTTTACCCATAACTTCTTCATTTTAAATCCGTTTTAAGTGAATCAAATTGCTATGGTTTCATATTGAACTCTATTTTATGAATCTAAACAGAAAAAGTATAGGTTTATAGACGGAAAAATAAGTTACAAGTCGTTTTTATAAAGGTAGTCATTTCAATCGAAAGAACGACGTCTAGATGACCATTTTAGAAAACATACTTCCACTTTGAGTTTAACCATAATTTTTGGATATAGTTTCATGTTCACAATAAAAATCATTTTCCCAGAATAACAACTTTTAAATCAAAGTTTATCATAGTTTTTAATTAATTAACCCAAAACAGCCCGCGGTGTTACTACGACGGCGTAAATCCGGTTTTACGGTGTTTTTCGTGTTTCCAGGTTTTAAATCATTAAGTTAGAATATCATATAGATATAGAGCATGTGTTTAGTTGATTTTAAAAGTCAAGTTAGAAGGATTAACTTTTGTTTGCGAACAAGTTTAGAATTAACTAAACTATGTTCTAGTGATTACAAGTTTAAACCTTCGAATAAGATAGCTTTATATGTATGAATCGAATGATGTTATGAACATCATTACTACCTTAAGTTCCTTGGATAAACCTACTGGAAAAGATAAAAATGGATCTAGCTTCAATGGATCCTTGGATGGCTCGAAGTTCTTGAAGCAGAATCATGACACGAAAACAAGTTCAAGTAAGATCATCACTTGAAATAAGATTGTTATAGTTATAGAAATTGAACCAAAGTTTGAATATGATTATTACCTTGTATTAGAATGATAACCTACTGTAAGAAACAAAGATTTCTTGAGGTTGGATGATCACCTTACAAGATTGGAAGTGAGCTAGCAAACTTGAAAGTATTCTTGATTTTATGTAACTAGAACTTGTAGAATTTATGAAGAACACTTAGAACTTGAAGATAGAACTTGAGAGAGATCAATTAGATGAAGAAAATTAAAGAATGAAAGTGTTTGTAGGTGTTTTTGGTCGTTGGTGTATGGATTAGATATAAAGGATATGTAATTTTGTTTTCATGTAAATAAATCATGAATGATTACTCACATTTTTGTAATTTTATGAGATATTTCATGCTAGTTGCCAAATGATGGTTCCCACATGTGTTAGGTGACTCACATGGGCTGCTAAGAGCTGATCATTGGAGTATATATACCAATAGTACATACGTCTAAAAGCTGTGTATTGTACGAGTACGAATACGGGTGCATACGAGTAGAATTGTTGATGAAACTGAACGAGGATGTAATTGTAAGCATTTTTGTTAAGTAGAAGTATTTTGATAAGTGTATTGAAGTCTTTCAAAAGTTTATAAATACATATTAAAACACTACATGTATATACATTTTAACTGAGTCGTTAAGTCATCGTTAGTCGTTACATGTAAGTGTTGTTTTGAAACCTTTAGGTTAACGATCTTGTTAAATGTTGTTAACCCAATGTTTATAATATCAAATGAGATTTTAAATTATTATATTATCATGATATTATCATGTATGAATATCTCTTAATATGATATATATATATATATACATTAAATGTCTTTACAACGATAATCGTTACATATATGTCTCGTTTAAAAATCATTAAGTTAGTAGTCTTGTTTTTATATATGTAGTTCATTGTTAATATACTTAATGATATGTTTACTTATCATAGTATCATGTTAACTATATATATATATCCATATATATGTCATTATATAGTTTTTACAAGTTTTAACGTTCGTGAATCACCGGTCAACTTGGGTGGTCAATTGTCTATATGAAACATATTTCAATTAATCAAGTCTTAACAAATTTGATTGTTTAACATGTTGGAAACATTTAATCATGTAAATATCAATCTCAATTAATATATATAAACATGGAAAAGTTCGGGTCACTACAAATAATGCAGTCTAAATAAGATACATGGTGATGATTTTGTGAATGCAACGTTTTCTCGAATAAAGCATGTATGACTCCATGCACATAGCTTGTGTAACATACAAGCAAACACCGGAAGACTTCTAGGAACCTGAGAATAAACATGCTTAAAAGTGTCAACACAAAGGTTGGTGAGTTCATAGTTTTAATGTTGCGCATAATCTGTATATAAAGGTGGATCACAAGATTTCAGTTGTTTCATCCAGAAACGTTTATCAAAATATTCTACAAGATTAAGCACCCTGGTAACTAAGCTTTAACGTTATAATAAATACCACTGTTTTAACATACATGCAACCAACATGTACAATACACGCAATCCAACGTGTACTAACCTAAAATAGCATACTTCTGTTTTATAGTTCAGGCTAGGGTTTCTATACCTGGAACAGACGGGGATGTCAAGCCCTATGGATCCATATATAACTACTCGCGCCCACCAGTTCTTATAACCGACAGTTACTAGTTACCAAAGCTAAGGGATTTTCGGTTCAAACTCGGTGTAGAATTTAGTATGTACTTGTATCCATTGCGTTTAAAATAAAGTGCATGTATTCTCAGCCCAAAAATATAGATTGCAAAGGCAATTAAAAAGGGAGCAAATGAAACTCACCTTAGCAGCACATAAGGTCATTCACCAAAATGTGACCGAAACTCGGAATGCAAGATAACCGTAGATCTCAACCTAGAGAACATATGTTGGTCAATACAGGTCTGACAAGCTAGGTCGGGTCATAGTGTATCACAATCCTAATGCTCGAGACCGACATACAAAAGTTAACAAAAGTCATCTCAAAAGTCAACCTGACCTAATATGATCATTAAATCTCTACATGTTTATTATATTAACATAGTATAAGTCTTGATAATTGAACGAAGTTATAGTTTATCAAACTCAAAATATTATTTATTTCAGGAGCTATATTATATTTGAATTATCATGGCAATCGAAAATATTTTATTATTTCACATAGTTTTCCAATACTTGTAAAATCAGATTATAGTGTTTACAAAGCTTTAAAACATGATAAGACTGTCAACTTTGACAATTGTTTAACAAAACGAGACGTGCCTTATATAGAAATTCATTTATTCGATTAGTAATATCTAAAAAACAAATTTATCAATCTCATAGACAAGTTGTTTAAATAATAATTTACAGTTTCAAACACAATTTCGATTAACGTCAAACATAATTTAGTGGACCATATCTTTTAATCCGTTCATCGAAATCACGCGATTTCTAAATGAAAAGTTATTAATTTTTCGATAGCTTTCCAACGACATGCATATCATATACTTTATATCAGTAGCATATATATCAAATTCATGATTCATCATAAACTATCTAACGACAAAATTTAACATACAATCATACATAAACATATATACTCGAGCACTAGACATGGATACACTATTAATATATAAAAGATAATATGAATGCTCACGTATCAATATTGTGATTCAATATTGCAGGAAAGTACGTAGACGCAACGGAGATGATAAACACTAGGTTTGACTTGCGAACAATACCCATGAACATTACCCATAACCTCCATAGCTATAACCCATAGTTTCCTTAACTCTATCCCACTCGAAAAGCTTGTTTTGAAATTGTTTGGACATAACCTCGTCGTAGTATTTTATATATAATACTAATAATAATACAAATACTACTAATAATAATAAAATTAATACTAATATTAATCTTTAATAATAATAATAATAATAATAATAATAATAATAATAATAATAATAATAATAATAATAATAATAATAATATTAATAATAATAATAATTATATATATATACAGAGGGAGATAGATAGATGAGATATGTGTGAGACAAAACCAAAAATGATCGAGCTTTTATAGATGTGTCCTGTCCCTGGTGGCCATGCGATCGCATGGCTTTCCAGGCCATTTCCCATGCGATCGCATGGGATGGTCTGCCAGCTCACACACGTTTTGTTATTTTCCTCGTCGACATATTATTATAATTATATTAATATTATATATAATTTTTATTAATTATATATATATATTATATTATATTCTCGTGTAAAGGTGACTTGTAATTTTAGTTCCGATGACTTGTACGTTGTCGCTTGACTTAAGCTCTAGTTTCGGTTTCTCGAACGTTATCTCGTACGCTTAGAAAACTAGTACTTTACGTTTCGCGACGTGTATCTTTACCAATAATTATAAGTGCCGAAGTATCTACTAAATCAATCATTGGTATTACTTTCTAATTCCGTAGATGAATATATTAAACATATATATCTACATATATATTCATATCCAATTATATAGTGGTTCGTGAATCGTCGAAACCTGGTCGAGGTTAAATGAATACATGAACATAGTTTAAAATTTTTGAGATTCAACTTAACAGACTTTGCTTATCGTGTCGGAAACATTAAATCATTTAAAGATTAAGTTTAAATTTGGTCGAAAATTTCTGGGTCGTCACAGTACCTACCCGTTAAAGAAATTCCGTCCCGAAATTTGATTAGGATCGTCATGGCTGACAATAAGTATGTTTTCATGACTCATACAAGTTGAAAATTAGAGTTTTATCATCATTGAGTAATATGGATAAAACAGTTCGTTTATGTGAAGAGTACGAGTGAAGCTATCGCAAAAGAGTGAAATGAGAAAATAAAGTTTCGTCATATCTTTTGACGTAGATAGGGTTGATTTTCGGAGTTCAAGGGATTTAGAGAAAATCTTCTTGATAAGATTTGATTCTTCGGTAATTAAGAAAATTAGAATCCTCTTTGGTTAAATGCGATGATCTGTCTCGATTGCTCTGTCTGATACTTCACTATAAATTCACCCTCTTTATTTTCTTATTTCCACAGCTCATACCTTCTATTCTTTCTCTCTCAATTCAACTTTAAAGCATTCGTCAATATGCTCCATCCAGTTCTGATTCTTGATATACTCTTAACTTTCATATCTGTCATTCTTCTTTTTCATCTACCGCCGGAAGAATCTATTTACTTCTACTATACTCTTGATTTTATAGTGTTTTTCATTATCCCGTGTCTTTATATTGCTATATGCATCGATATACACGGTTTGTAATTTCTGGGTTGTTGTTAGGTTTTATATCTCCCCTTATATTTCGATGTCCCTGCTTCTGTCTTTCCATAATCATTGATATCCACAGTTAATGCTCTCTCTTATTTGCTGCGATTTATACTCCCATTTCTATTTCGGAGCTTCATGCTTTTGTTTTCTTTTACCAAGTAATGGTCTAGAATTCGAAGATATGGAGTTTCGAATGATCATAATATATAAAGCAGAAAGGAAAGGTAATAGCACGATTTGATTTGTCAAATTACCAGAATATCCGAAAAAGACCGAATCATCAAGAAAATATTTTCTTGATATTTTTAGAAGTTAAATAGAATATAAGAGTCGTGTAACATGGCACATGATGATGGTATGGTCTGTGAATCGTCATGTTCCATTAGAAACTCATCATGACTTACTGTAATATAATCATGTTGATCAAGTGTCATTATATTATACTAACTCGTGCTTCAATTCCCAACACTACTTCAAAAACATTCATATTTTAAATTCGAATTTTTCATAATTTAGAAACTAAAACAGTTTCCTTTATGATATAACACAGATATCGCGAAGAGATAAATGATTTCAGATAAGAATAGTTATGAACATATCTTCAGAAATGTTGAGGGTATTTATAATGAAAGATACGATGATATCTTAGAATTTCTAATATCGAAGGATGATGAAGAAGTTTTGTCCGTAAAGGTTTAGAGTCAGAAGTAAGGTATTTGTTAATGACTTCAGCAGATACTGAATCATTTGAATTCTTTGAAGGCAGACTTAGTCTTTGTGATTTGTCCACAGCCTCCTTCATAGTTTGCTCAATCCGTTTTCCAGTACCAAACCTTCTCTTTTTCTGAGCTTTGCCAACACACTATTCTTTATCATTAAAATTTTGGCTGTTAAGGTCGTTTACAGTTTTTACTGCTTCATCAGCAATTTTCAAAATTCAGGGTATTGATTCGTAGACTGGGTGCTTTTCAGAATTTCAGAATTGAAGATCATGATTCTAGGAGATAAATGTTATATGTATACATATAACTGTTGATGTAGAAATGCTGCGAGATTCGAAATATTGATTGCTGATTCTCGGTAATTGATATGGCAATTATCGTTACAAGATGCAGATGAGTAGATGATGGGTTTTCAATGAGTACATATAATGATTTTTTGGAGAAGTTTACGCCAAAGAGTAACGAAGTTGCTGGTAAATCTGCTGATAATGTGGTGGAATATAAAAGGTTCCCCGGTAACGACGACGAAAGAGCAAACGTGTATATCAAAGTTATAATGAGGCTTATTCGAATGAAAAATCGAAGTTGATTTGCTGGAGGTGTGACAAAACTGGCTACTTTGAAAAGGAGTTGCAAAGTTATTTTCGGTAATAATAATGTCAAAGGATCTAGCACAGTTTTGAATTCAAAGTATGGTTTTGTAAGATGTGAAAATCTAATAGTGATATCTTCTGTTAAATCTTGACTCGGATTCTGATATGTCAAAAATCAGAATGTGTAATCGAATTTGTATGAAAATGGTTGTTATGATTCTTATGGAAGAATGTATATCGCTGTGAATGTAGTGAGTATAGTTAATGATTCTTGAATCAAAATTGAAGAATGTACAGTGTAACATATTAATTGTGAACTTATATATTTTCTGGGTATTACCTATCCGTTAAAAATTTCACGAGTAATATTTTGTACAGAAGAATTTTACTACGGTCTTTATGAAAATATATATGTATATTTTCTTCGGATGTAATGAGTTAATATACTATTAAACTCATTTGATTTTAGGCTGGAACTAGAAATAAATAATTTCTAAAACATTAGAGATTACATAATCTTCGCGGAGTATTTCACTAATGTAATCGATACTTCATTATCTATTCTTATTAATATTCCTCGGTGAATGATGTTGGTGCTCGTGGAATTCTTGTGAGTTTCGTAAGGTATGAATGATGTTTTCTGAAAAGTTTCAAGTACATCGAAAATGAAAGTGTAAAATCAAACATGTATTTGAATAATACACTTGATTTATTATGAAATGGAATTTATTAAGTCGAAGCAGAGATTATAGTTAACGATTGTTAAGTCATTAACAAAGGATGTACATCATGGCATATTAGTAACATGAACTAACCGAGTAGTACCTACCAGTTAAGATTCACACGTAATAGCTTAGTACGAAAAGATTTATTTTGATTTTGAAATTCATATATATATAAAATATACATATAATTTCTTCAGGAGAAATGAGTTAATACTTCATAACTCGTTGATACAATATATGCGTTGTTGATTTGTAATGATGTTGGTGATTATGGAACTGGCGGAGCTTGTGATGTTATAGGTACTGCTGGTTCTGACGATGCTGATGGTACTGACGTGTTGGTGATGCTGACGGTACTGTTGATGCTGCTTGTATAACAAGTCTAGCTTGTAAATCGCGCACTATTCCTGTCAGGGTTTCACTTCATTATTTCTATCCGCCCATTCATCTAATTTGCAATTTGCACTAGAATATATAATCTCTAAAACTTTTAGAAACTACATATTCTCTGCAGAATATTTCTTCGATGAAGTTATGAATCAATACTTCATCGTTTGTTGTTGTTGGTATTCCTTGGTATCTACAGGGCGTATGACGTTGATGCTCGTGGGACAGATTGTGAAGTTGAGGTTTGCGATGCGGTTGTTGTTGATGGTACTGTTGATGTCGGTGATGCTGCTGGTGCTTTGTAAGACCCTAATCTTCATTGTACAGCAGAGTAAATAGGGCACATGAAGTGTGGGTGACCTTGTATATTAAAACAGAGGTTAGAGGGCGAACTGAGCAGGGTGCGCTCAGCGCACACTTAGGGGTGCGCCTGGCGCACTCCTCACTGTAGCCGGGTTCTGTTTGTTTTATTCAGATATTTTGATGGGCATTTTGGTAATTTTACTTGTGGACGAGTTGGAGGCCAGTAGGTCAGATCTTGGGGTATCATTCACTCCATTTTCAACAACCTTATCTTCTTCACTTTAATTTTGGAGAGAGTGTGTGATTTCTTGAGTGATAAAGCTTAAATCCAAGAGGAAGAAGTTGTTCTCGGGTCAAAGTGCGGGTATTAAAGTCGTTCATCTACTCGCTAGCTACGTTGTGGTTGTAGTGGTAAGCTCTAATCTTGTTTTCCTTACTTTGATTTTGTGTAGGGTTAGGGTTTGGGTAAACGAAGAACATAAAACCCGTATTTGTTGATTTTGGGTGTTCTTGGGTAAGATGGAGTCATGAAGACTCAATGGTAACTAACCTAGGGTTTCAAAGTGTTAATTGAGGTTTATGAGTCCTAATTAGTTAGTTAATTACTAGCACACCTAGCTAATTGGTAAATGGGTGTTAGTTGGATTAGTGGATGACTCGAAATGGGTGTGTTGATTTTAATGAGTCAAAGGGGTTAATGATTGACCTAGTTGGGGATTATGGGTATGAATTACCCTAATTGTGTTATAGTTAGTGTTGATAGACCTTAATCACTAGCTTTTAAGTGATTGACGATGGTCTTAACCCTTAAGGGGCGGTTTTGGTGAAAATGGGGCATTTAATGCATTTAAGTCATTAAATGCACTTGAGTGAATTGTTGGTGTTTAGCCCAACAAGTTTGTTTGTTGATTAAGTACTTATTGTATTAGGTACTCGGCTTGGAAGCATTCGGAAGTATAAAATCATCACCAAATCGTTGAAGTGAGTGGAATAATTATATATGTATGTATATGATTTATTTGCTTGTGGGGTATGGGTTAAAGTTCGATGTTGACGATACCATATCCTAGAGTATATTGTTGGTACATTTTGATGAGGGTTTAAGTTCGATGTTGACGATACCTCATGTATGGATTTAAAGTTCGATGTTGACGAAGCCATACCGCTATTGTAGTGAAATTCGATGAGGGTTTTAAGTTCGATGTTGACGATACCTCATATGTGGGTTTAAGTTCGATGTTGACGATACCACATTTATTGGGACGAATGGGAATTAAGTTCGATGTTGACGATACCATTCGTTGAGCTAGCCTTGGGATTCGAATACTAATGGATGTTGTGAACATCAATGCTTATGTATTGTGTTGTAGCATATTGTATTGTTGCGTTATATGATATTGTTATACTAGCTTGTGTTATCGAGGACTTAGCGTTATACATTACAATGGTATGCTAATTATGTTGCTAGTAGGTATACGGATTTGTTGTAAGTGTGTGCAAGTAAGTAAGTTATATATATATATATATATATATATATATATATATATATATATATATATATATATATATATATATATATATATATATATATATATATATATATATATATGTATAATTATTGCATTCACTAAGCTTTAGCTTACCCTCTCGTTGTTTATCTTTTTATAGGCTCGGGCGTTGACAAGGGTAAGGGCGTACGGTTGGATTAGAGATTCCCGCTTGTTTGATAGGGGACGCTTTTGGATAGCTTTTGGAGTTTGACCGAGATTTGGATAGTTTAACCCCCAACACCATGCTCTTAGTGTCGTTTGGAATTTAAACTAATGTGGTCGAAACTCGTGTTTTGTATGAAACTCGTAAAACGGCCGATGTGGGCCCCGTTTTGTAAAACTCATTTTATTATTGAATCGTGTGAGTTTTAACTATTATGACATGTTGTGAAAAGCGTTTCGTCTAAATATGTCGGGAAGTGGGAGATCTTTATTTGAAAAATTGCCAAACCGGACAGAACTGAAAACTGACATGTGCGCGCCGCGCACCTTGAGGTGGTGCGCGTGGCGCACTCCACTGTAAAAAAAAAAAATTTGTTTCGCGTATTTGGTTGGTTATTGGTTTGGGTTGTTACAAGTGGTATCAGAGCATGGTCTAAGGGATTTAGGCGACTTGAGATAGGTGCCTAGACTTAGACTTATTTGTGTATGCTCTTTATGCGGGACTTGTAGGAGACGGGTCGGACCGGGAGTTGATTAGTGCTTAGGTTTATGTGAATTTACCTTGCACTAATTGTTTTGTGTTGTTTTAGCGATCATCAAGCGAGATAGGCGTTGTACTAGCAAGTTAATGCGACGTGCTCGCGTAACAACGATTAGCTACCATTGTTACGGGTTCAAATCGTGTCAAACAAGCGATGTACGACGATTGTTGAGCAAGATGGGGTAGTGTGGTGTAGATGTATATACATATGTGTTAAGTCCTTTCGTTTTGTGCTTAATTTACTTCGTTTTATAGAATGAAGATGAGAAATGGACACGACACCAATGACGGAAGTACGAGTGAGGACGTCGAACTCACGGTCAAGGTCGAGGCCATCTTTAAAAGGCTAAAAGAGGACTTTCTTGACGATGTTCGAAAGGTTTTCCAAGAGTCGGTTGATGGATAAGTGACCGAAATGATAAATGAACGAATGAAAGCCGCAATAGAGGAGGCTTTGGAAGCTAGAAACATTTATCCTCGAGGCGAAGGGGGTGAAGGTAATGGTGGGGGTGGAAGGCGGGACTTCCACTACAAAAATTTCAAGGATACTCAACCTCCGATGTTTAATGGGGTGAGGGATCCATTGAAGAGCACTTGTTGGATTTCCGATATCGAGGGAGCTTTCCGTACCGTGGAATGTCCTCCCGAGAAGAAGACGAGGTATGGGTCTAGCATGTTGCGCGAAGAAGGCAAGTTGTGGTGGGACGATAAAATCAAATTATATGGTGAAGAGAAATGCATGAGCTTGACATGGGAGGAGTTTAAGAAGGAATTTTTCCAAGAATACCGAACTTCTTCCGATCTTGATAGAATCCGGGACGAGTTGCACAATTTGCAACAAGGTTCAATGGACTTGGTCACTCTCAAGTCTACCTTCTTGGCAAAGACTCGTTTTTGTCCGGAATATGTTGGTGACGATCACAAGCTAATGAAATATTTCTACCGTACCATGAATGATGAGTATAAGGGTAAGATTAGTCGAGGAGCGGCTAAGTCTTTTGAAGAGTTATTTGAATTGGCTCGGGGTTTTGAGCCGGAGGTTCCAAGAAAAAGCGATTTCACTTTTTCTAAAAGAAAGTTTGAAGGTTCTAGTCATTCTAACTTTTCCAACAAGAAGAACAAGAACAAGAAGGGTTCCGAAAGTGTAAATAGTGTGAAGAAGGGAGGTTTCGAGAACTTTATCCCTACTTGCTACAATTGTGGGGTACGAGGTCATTTGGCTCGGGATTGTACCAAGCCTCCTTCAACAAACAAGCTTACTTGTTTTAATTGCAACAAAGAAGGACACCGAAGGTCGGAGTGCCCCGACTTGAACACCGATCATGTTAAACGGTTGGAGAAAGCGGCGGGCACGGCTAGGGGTCGCAACTATTTGATGACGAATGAGGAGGCCAAGCAATCCAACGAAGTCGTTTCAGGTACTTTCATGGTTAACTCTAATCCGACACGAATCCTATTTCATAGTGGTGCCAATTTATCGTTTGTTTCTCCAAGATTCGTGCCTAAGTTGAATAAACCGCTAGCTAAGTTAATTCGTCCGGTAGAAGTTGAAAAAGCGGATGGCAAGACGGCGCTAGTGGTTGATGTGTGTAAAAATTGTAATGTTGTGTTTGGTGCCAAAAATTTTAAAATCGATCTCATTCCGATGACTTTGGGTGATTTTGATATCGTCGTTGGTATGGATTGGCTCGATCATAATAGAGCCGATATTGCATGCCATGATAAGTTTATTCGGGTAAAAAACCCAAGTGGGGGAGAGTTAATTATTCACGGTGATAAACGAAGAAGACTTGTGCCGATATGCACTTTTGCACGGGCACGTCATTTCCTTGTTAGTGGTGGCATGGCTTTTCTAGCCCATGTTGTTGATACTCGAGATGAGCCACCCTCCATTCGTGAAATTCCGGTGGTAAATGAGTTTGAAGACGTTTTTTCGGATGAGTTACCGAGTGTTCCGTCGGAAAGACAAGTTGAATTTCGCATTGAGTTGGTTCCGGGAGCTACTCCCATTGCTAAAACTCCTTATCGTTTAGCGCCGACGGAAATGCAAGAGTTGTTAAATCAAACCCAAGAGTTGCTTGAGAAGGGTTTTATTCGACCGAGTGCTTCGCCATGGGGCGCTCCGGTTTTATTCGTAAAGAAGAAAGATGGTAGCATGCGGATGTGCATCGATTATCGGGAGTTGAACAAAGTGACGATCATGAATCGTTATCCTTTGCCTAGGATCGACGATTTGTTTGACCAACTCCAAGGTGCAACGTACTTCTCCAAAATATACCTACGGTCCGGCTATCACCAAATGCGGGTCCGGGAGGAAGATATCGAGAAAACGGCTTTTCGAACGCGTTATGGGCATTTTGAATTCGTAGTTATGCCTTTTGGTCTTACGAATGCACCGGCGGCATTCATGGATCTTAGGAGCCGAGTGTGCCAACCTATGTTGGACAAGTCGGTAATTGTGTTCATTGACGACATACTTGTCTATTCAAAGAGTATGAAGGAACATGAACATCATTTGAAGAGTGTGTTAAAGACGTTGCGGAAGGAGAAGTTATATGCTAAATTCTTCAAATGTGAATTTTGGCTAAGGGAAGTTCAATTCCTTGGCCACAACGTGAACAAGGACGGTATTCAAGTAGATACGGGGAAGATAGAGACGGTAAAGAGTTGGGGGCAACCGACTACGCCTACGGAAATCCGAAGTTTTCTCGGATTGGCCTGTTATTATCGTCGGTTTATCCAAGACTTTTCTAAGATCGCTTCTCCATTGACGAAATTGACAAGAAAGAACGCAAGATTTAATTGGGAGAACGAGCAAGAATGATAAGCATGAAGTTTTCTGACGAAAATGATAAGTAAAACTTTAGACATGCAGACACGGTCGAAGTCCAGACTCACTAATGCATCCTAACGACTACTAGTTAGACACACTAATGTAAGACCTGGTTCGCTAAGACCATCGCTCTGATACCAACTCTAATGAACCGTCCTAATCCATCCGGATGAAGTCCATATCGATTATAAACCATTCACAACAGTTGATTACATCGCGAGGTACTTGACCTCTACATGATACATTTTACAAACATTGCATTCGTTTTTGAAAAGACAATCTTTCATTACATCGAAAATTGATGGCATGCATACCATTTCATAATATATCTAACTATAATTGACTTATTAATAATTTTGATGAACTCAACGATTCGAATGCAACGTCTTTTGAAATATGTCATGACTGACTCCAAGTAATATCTTTAAAATGAGTAAATGCACAGCGGAAGATTTCTTTCATACCTGAGAATAAACATTCTTTAAAGTGTCAACCAAAAGGTTGGTGAGTTCATTAGTTTAACATAAATAATCATTTCCATCATTTTAATAGACCACAAGATTTCATATTTCAATATACATCCCATACATAGAAATAAAATTCATTAATATGGTGAACACCTGGTAACCGACATTAACAAGATGCATATAAGAATATCCTCATCATTTCAGGATCCTCCTTCGGACATGATATAAGTTTCGAAGTACTAAAGCATCCGGTACTTTGGATGGGGTTTGTTAGGCCCAATAGATCTATCTTTAGGATTCGCGTCTATTAGGGTGTCTGTTCCCTAATTCTTAGATTACCAGACTTAATAAAAAGGGGCATATTCGATTTCGATAATTCAACCATAGAATGTAGTTTCACGTACTTGTGTCTATTTTGTAAATCATTTATAAAAGCATTTCATGTATTCGCAGTTCAAAATATATTTCAAAAGCATTTAATAAAGCAATTGTAAAAATAGCGCATGTATTCTCAGTCCCAAAAATGTAAAGAGTAAAAGGGAATCAAATGAAACTCACCTACTGTATTTTGTAGTAAAAATACATATGACGATACTGAACAATGCAAGGTTGGCCTCGGATTCACGAATCTATATCAGTTATATATATATATTAATACATGTAATCGTAATCGAGCAATTTATATATATATTTAGTTATGTATTAAAATTAATAGTCATATACAATTTTATTAATACTTATAATATATTATAATACTTATTCGATATGTAATTTAGTTATCGTTATAAATAATATTATCTCCTGATATTAAGTAATATTAGTATACGTATGTATTAAATATGTCTTTATAGACATTTCTTTTGTTTGCAAAAATAATATTTATAATAATATTAGAATAAGTATAATAATAATAGTAATAATAGTTTTAATACTAATAAAAATGATATTGATAATAAATAATAATTTTTAGTAAAACTGATAGTTTTAATAAACATGATAATTTTTGTACTAAGGACACTACTAATAATAATAATTAAAATGTTATTAATAATAATAATAATGATAATAAAGATAATACTTAATAATATTAACAATTTAAGTTTTATGACCATAACTTATAACATTCCCTTTTGTCAAGAACTTCGTTCTTAATACTTAATATTTATATATATTCAATTCTTATTAAAATATTTTAGTTAGAGTATATATATATGTCATTTATTATAAATTTTATATAGATACATAAAATATTATATAGTGTATCAAAATGTATATTTATATGTATGATTATGTTAAAATATATATTTATACTATATGTAAATTAATTTATATATAAAATTTATATATAATAATATTTTATAACAATTTGCATAATATTAATGTAGTATATGTTATAAGTATATTTTATATACAAACTATTTATTTGGTAAAAATAATAATAATTAAAATACTTGTATTAGTAACAATAGCACTCATCAATAATAACAATAACAAATAAAAATAATAAACACAGAAATAATAATAATAATAATAATAATAATAATAATAATAATAATAATAATAATAATAACAATAATAATAATAATAATAATAATAGAGATAAAATAATAAGGTATACCCTTTAAAATCTTTGAATAAAAAGAATTGCTGCTGACAGGAGTCGAACCTGAGACCTCCCGCTCACCCTCAAACACCCATCACCACTTAACCAATTCCATTTTTCTCAATTATAATAGATTCAAATTAAATTTATCTATAACCCATCTGCTTCCCTTTCTTCTCCAAATTCGAAATCAACTGACCACAGATCGAAACCATCAATAATATGATTTACAAATTAGTTTTTAGGATTTACAACTTATACAGAATCATTATAGGTCTTTTAATTTAATTAAAACACAATAAAAATCAAAATATATAATACGCTGTACAACATGATTTAACTGAAAATCAAAATCGAATTTAGAAGCCGTTATAGTCCATGATTACTTCATGAAAAAGGTTTTAACTCTTCATTAGAAACTTTATGAACTATCAATTTCAACAGAAACGATTTCTAAAATTCTAATTTGTTTGAAGAACACAAGTTTGACTTTCTAAATTTTTAGCTTTGACTCACGAATTAGGAATCAATAAAAAGAATTGAAGGCTCAAAACTTGCAGATAGTTGGATTACATGATTCCAAACAACACTGCATTTATAGATTTTGAAAATAATTTTGAATTCGAGGTTTTTGATTAAACGGTTCAAGAACAGGGTAAATACCTGTTGTTCTTCGCTTACTCTGATTAATTCGATTAATTTAGAAGTTGTTGTTGAGTTTCTATGATTTGTACTTAATAATGTGAAGTTGTATGGTATAAATTTTCAACTGAATTGAATTTATATATAGCCAAAATAAACTTGACAATAAAAATTGATCGTACGTAAAAAAAAATAAAAAAAATTGGAGGAAGATGTCGATTGTTAGCAGATTTGGATTCACTCATATATTTCAACACTAATTTGTACGACCAGACACAATCACCTACAGTTTTTTTGAAAACGATTTGAAACAGAATTCGTAATCAGATAGATTATCAGTATTTATATATATGTAAATATCATATTTATATAAATATATATCTGAATATATATTTTTATCCATATATAACTGAAATTTATATATATTTATCTATATCTGTATATTTAATTTCGTATATAAATCTGTATTTTATGTAGGTGTATATATATATATCTATAATTATATAACTTGTTTATATATCTTTATATATATATATATATATATATATATATATATATATATATATATATATATATATATATATATATATATATATCAAATTATTAACTTTTGAAACTAACAATTGTAAATATATTAATAGTATTAATAATTAATAATACTAATAATAATATTAATAATAATAATATTATTATTGATAAAGATGATGGTATGATAATATTAATACTAACAATAATGAGAATTTAAATAAATTTAATTTCTAATAATGATAATAATAAATGATAATTTTAATTACTAATAATATTTAAATCATAATTAGTTTTAAATTTTGAATCATTCTTATAATAATTCTTATATTTTTTAACTCTTGTTTTGATAAACCTACCTTACAATTATTAGAATTTTAATTATAACAATAATAATAATAGTAATAATAAGGTTAATAACACTAATGTGGATATTGATATTAATAAAAATATTGAAAGTAACTATAACAATTATATTTAATTATATTTTTAACCAGTAATCAAACAAAATATTACGTATTATTAATTATGACATATATATAATAACATATATATATCATTTAATATTTATATATTACAATATACATATAACATTACTTATGTATTGAAATCATATATATTTACATATTCAATTCAAATGATTAACTTGTTTACTATTTTTTCAAATTATTATTTATACTTATATATATATATATATATATATATATATATATATATATATATATATATATATATATATATATATATATTTACATATCTATTTACACACAATCGTTCGTGAATCGTCGGGAGTGGTCGAAAGTAATTGAATATATGAACATCGTTTCAAAATTTTCTAGACTCAACATTACATACTTTGCTTATCGTATCGAAATCATATAAAGATTAAGTTTAAATTTAGTAGGAAATTCCCGGGTCATCACAGTACCTACCCGTTAAAGAAATTTCGTCCCGAAATTTGAGTGAGGTGGTCATGGCTAACAATAAAAATGTTTCTATGACGAATATGAGTTGATAAATAGATTTTTATCATCAGTGAGTAATATAGATAAAACAACTCGATTTTTATGAAGAGTACGAGTGAAGCTATCATAAATGAGTGAAATGAGAAAGACATGTTTCATCATAAGTTTTGACTAGTCATGGTTGAATTTCGGAATTCAAGGAATATAAAGAAAATCTTTAAAATCTAAAAGATTTGATTCTTCGGCGAATAAGGAAATTAAGATCTCTATAATTAAATACGATGATCTGCTTCGATTACTCTGTCTGATATTTCCATTATAAATTAAACTCTTCCGTTCCATTATTCTCACCATTCCTATGCTTTCCTTCTTGTTTCATACATCCAAAAGATTCTGAAAATGCTTAATCCAGTTCTGATCTTTGTCCTCATCCTTACTATCGCAACAATCATTCTCCTTTTCCAACTTTCACCAGAGGAATCTGCTTTCTTCTACTTCGCCATTGGGATTATAATGTTTTTAATTCTCCCGTATCTTTATGTTGCGATAAACATTGATATACACGGTTTGTAATTTATGTGTTGTTATCGGGCTTTATATTCTCCCTTATATTTCAAAGCTCTATGCTTTTGTTTTCTCTTCCCGACTTCAAGTCAAGCGAATAATGGTCCAGAATTTGTAGATATAGAGTTTCGAATGATTATAATGTTCTAAGCAAGAAAGAACGTAATAGCACGATTCGATTTTCAAATTTATCAACATCACGAAAGATAGAACCATCAAGAATACATTTTCTTGATTTGTTCAGGAGTTAAGTAGAATGAACGAGTTATGTAACATGGCACATGATGACGTTATGATCTGTGAATCATCACATCCCATTAGAAGCTCAGCATGACTTACTGTAATATAATCACGTTGATCAAGTGTCATTATATTATATTAATTCATGCATCAATTTCTTTACATTTCTCCAGAATTCACTCATAATTTAAACTTAAATTTTACAGAAGTTTCCAATATAATGAAACACAGGAAGCACGAAGAGGTATATAATTTCGGACGAGAATATTTATGAAAATATCTTCAGAAATATCGAAGATATTTATGATGATATTTGGAATTTCTAAGTTCGATGGTTGATGAAGAAAGATTTTTCGCAAGATTTTAACATGACTTCGGAGCAAGATATTCTCTAAAGATTTTAACGGATCCAGAATTATCTGAATTCTTTGAATATAGGGTATGGTCCTTGTATTTGTCCTTGGTCTCCTTCATGGTTAGCTCAATCCGTTTTTCTGTTCCAACTTTTCTGAGCTTTTCCAACATACTATTCTTTATCATTAAACTTCTGACGATTAAGGTCGTTTACGGTTGTCTACAGTTTCTGCTGCTTCATTCAGCTTTTTCAACATTCAGAGTATTGATTTGTAGACTGAGTGCTGTTCAGAATTTCAGAATAAAAGACCATAATTCTAAAAGATAAATGTTATACATATAACTGTTGATGTAGATATGCTGTGCGTTTTCAAAGTACTGATTGCTGATTCCCGGTAATTGGTATGGCAGTTCTCGTTACAAGATGCGGACGAGTATATGATAGGGTTTCAATGAATAAATATAATGATTTATCATAGAGATTTAAACCAATAAGCAACGAGGTTGCTGGTACGTCTGCTAGTAATATGGTAGAATATAAAAGATTTCCTGGTAACAATAGAAGAGCATGCATATAAATCAAGGTGATAATAAGGTTGTTTCGAACGAAAAGTCGAAGTTGACTTGTTGGAGCTGTGACAAAATTTGCTAATTTGAAAAAGAACTGCAAAGTTATTTTGGGTAATAATAACACTAAAGGAATTTGCACAACTACTTGTTAAACATTTACGCAGGTTCCGAGTGTTTTCAGGTGCATAACTATATGCATCAATATTTTCATCCGTAGATGAAGTGCGGTTGGTTCATCCTCTCGATTGAGGTGTTTTCAAGAATCATGAAAGGTTTGAACGCAGATTGTAATCGTCAAGATACAAATGAGATTTCAGATGAAATCAAGTGGCAAACTTGAAGAATTATTTAGTTTTATATGTTATAATCAGTATTTTAATTCCTTTTAATTGTCCAATATTATTCGTCCACAGTCGCTAGTCCACAGTTAACAGTCCAATAATTCATATACAATTTAATATATAATATTCGAATTGATTAATATGTATCGTGACCCGTGTACATGTCTCAGACTCGATCACAACTCAAAGTATATATATTATTATAGAATCAACCTCAACCCTGTATAGCGAACCCGGTCATTACAGCATATAGAGTGTCTATGGTTATTCCAAATAATATATATATATGCGTCGATATGATATGTCAAAACCTTGTATACGTGTCCCGATATTTAAAGTGCGCAAAAATAAATAACATAAATTAAATGACGATAAATAAAGTGCGTAAAGTAAATAACAGAAATTAAATGACGATAAATAAAATTGCGAGAATGTAAATTGCGATAATTAAATTGCGATAAATAAAATGTAATCAGTTAGCTAGGAACAATTAGCGTGGATTCTTAACAAAATTTCTCATAGTTAATTTGTTTGTTTCTAACAAATTTTATTTTGTCAAATGTTTTCTTCATTATCACACTTGTTGGATTCTGATAAATCAAAATCCAAATATGAAATTGAATGAAAATGGTTACTCTGTGGTGAACGGATTCGTATAGTTGTGGATGTGAGTAGGATAGTAAATGACTGTTGAGTCAGATTCGAAGAATGTACAGTGTAACTTTTTAATGTGAAATCTAAATATTCCTCGAGTATTACCTACCCGTTAAAATATTTTCATCATTAGCAGTTTGTACAAGAGAAATTTTAATTACAATCTTTATGAAAACATATATACATATATATTTTCTTCAGATGTAATCATAGATTTAATGAATTAATATGATATTAAACTCATATGATTTTCGGTTTGAGATAGAATAAGTAATCTCTAAAACTATTAGGAACCACATATTCTTCGCAGAATATTTATGAAGTTATGGATCGATACTTCATCGTTAACTATTGTTGTTGGTACTCCTTGGTATCTATGGTGCGTATGATGTTGATGTTTGTGGACAGATTGTGAATTTAAGGTGTGAGATGTGGATGTTGCTGTCAGTGGTGGTGATGGTACTGTTGATGTTGTTGAAGCTGGTAGATTTTGCACCATATTCTCCAAATTGATTACTCGAGCGTGAAGTTCGCTAACTTCTTCTATTATTCCGGGATGATTGTCGGTCGGAACGAGCGGCTGAAAAAAGGTTTAGAATTTTAGATAGTACATAATCATAACGAGATATTCAGGAAATGATGGTGAAAATGGTGTTTCGGATTGGTTTGTCGGTAAGTGCTTCAGATTCTTTGCCAAGAGTGCAGGTTGATGGGTGGAAAGAATCGCTTTCTACTCGTCTTCATTGATTAAGTCGACTATGAACCCATCAGATGAATTGAGGATGGATGATTGGTTGATTCATTCTGGTGACACTGCTTTCGGAGTTTAGGTAAAACTCCATATCGAAATAGCTGTCAGAATCCGAGGAATTCGAACTGGTTGAGGGATTCATCTCGTACGATCAGATGAAGGATTTTCGATAAGAAATAGATTATAGGATGTAGATTAGTACCCTGCAAAACATAATTTATATATGCATATATGATACTAAAATCTCATAAGTTACGGATGTAACATCCCGCATTTTTCCGTTAAATTATTTTAACGCCGTCTTTTTTTTTATTTATTTAATATCCTCAGCATCTCGATTCGTATCCTCTTTTAGCTACATTCTTAAAATATTTTCGTTATTGGATTATAACGTCCCCCGTACTCTCGTGAAGTTAAATATTCGTTCGGTTAATTTCCGCACCCGACTACAAACTAGAGGGACTAGTTTTGCCAAAAAGACAAAGAGGTGACTAGCTTTTGACTAGTCAACCCCACCTCCCATCTTTTTCATTTTCATTTTTCCTTTTCTTTCACTACTTCCATAATTTCTCTCAATTCTCTATTTTGAAGATTCATCATCTAAATCAAATCGGTCAAGCTTCAATCCAAACAAATTACATATTTGGAATCCTTGCAACTTCCTCTTCGATTCCATACCAATTTCATCTCATTTGGGTAACTTTCTAAAATCACTAGATTTCTTTAAATTCGTGTTCTTGACTTATAAAGTAGTTAATTAGTGTCTATGGCTCATTGTGATGTCGTGTATGTAATTTGTATGCTCGATTTGTTGTTTTTGGTGTAACTAGTTCATTATGAAAATTGCTTGCTAAATCTTTGATTTTGGATGATTAAAAGTTGTTTAATTGTTAAAGTTCATGTATTAAATGTGTTACTAGCGTCATTAGCTTCAATTTGATGTGTAGGTTGATTAAGAAAACTTCAAAAACATGATTATTGATTTTGAGATGTTTGACTAGGGTTTGATAGTTCTTGACATGAATTTTTGGATGCTTGAATGCCATGAAATGTTAATTTTTAGTGTTTAGTAGTAATGTATGCTTCATTACCTTCAAAACGGCATATCACATGTGTGAATTGGATTCCCGAAACTTAAAATGCATTTGATGAACTTGAAACTTTGAAAATGGATTCTTAATGATCACTTGACGGAAAATCGGTTATTGAAATTGATGTTTTTGTTTGATGAAACGTGTTTAGTTGTTTTCCTTGTCAAATTACCTTTCCAACGATATATAGTATGCATTTTGGATGTTTTCGGTTCATAAAATATGTTAATTTGAGTTTTGGTTCGTGACTTGGTCTATTTTTCTGCAAACAGCAAAAATTCCAGGTATGCGCGCCGTGCAACCTCAGCGCGCCGCGCAAAACAGAAATCCCAGATATTTGCCCCCTTTAGTTGAGTTCTGACCCGGATTTACACTAGGGTGCGCGCCGCGCAACCCATAGCGCGCCGCGCATATGCCCAGCTCATTTTTGTTTTTATTTTTCCTTTCACAAAATGTTTCCCGCTTAACCGTAACTCCGATTAACATGAAACTTGGCCATTCTGCTCATAAATGATTTCTCATCATGGGAAAATTGTCGGATACCCGACCCGACCCCGTTGACCTTGACTTTGACCAAGTTTGACTTTTAGTCAAACTTAACCAAACAATTATACGATCGTTCTAACATGCTTAATTACTTGTATCGTGCATGAAACTTGACTAATTGATTCACATGCTACATAATCGAGTCGTAACGAGCCATAGGACTAATTGAACATCTTTGACCGTTTGTGTTTACCGTTATTGATATAACCTATATGTTTAGGTCAAGACTAGCTTTGTCTTTGCACGCGTTTACTTGTTGAAGTACTTTATTAACTCTTGCACGCAAGGTGAGATCATAGTCCCACTTTTACTCTTTTTGAACTTATATTTGGGATGAGAAAACATAAACGATTCTTTTGAACTAAGTGAACACAAGAACGGGAAAACAAACATTCTACATACGAGTTTAGAACAAAAATCCTCAATTCGATTATCATTAGTTACACTTGACGGGTGTAAGCGAGAACTTATGTTATATGGCCATATGGGTTGACAACCCTCATCTTTGACGGTTCGCTACCGTCTACAGATGAAATATATTTTCGAGAATCAGTGTTTGTTCTAGCACTATGGATGGGGTATACAATGGATGGAATGTTAAGCTTTGATAATTGGGTGCTCGTGAATATTAACTTTTAGAATGTATTACTATTATTTCAACTTTTCAAACCTTGTGGTTCGACTTACTTACTTTTACTCACTTACTTACTTAAACCTATGATTTCACCAACGTTTTCGTTGACAGATTTCTATGTTTTTCTCAGGGCTTGCACGATATGTGAAACATGCTTCCGCTTACTATTTGATACTTGCATTGGATGTCGAGTATACATGCATTTCATGGAGCGTCTTTTGACTTTACTTTAAACCGTGTCGTCTAGATTTCATTTGTACTTATAACCTTGTAACTTAACTTTTGGTTGAACAATTCTTGTAAACTTTGGAAACAATCTTTATTTTGAAATGAAGGCGACATATTTTGGTCAAACGTTGTCATAAAGACTTATGACCAGGTGATGGGACCCATGTAGACGACGCCGTCACTTGACGATTTGTCGGGGTCGTTACAAGTGGTATCAGAGCCTTGGTTGTAGGGATTTAGAGTTCATTTATGTCCACCCCGAGTCATAGGGTACATAGGTGAATCTAGACTACAACCAGCATATAGACTGAAGTAGGAATTACTTGACTATTTGTGCATTTATACTCGAACTCTTCTATCATATCTAACTCGTATTCGATCTTGATCTTACGTTGATAAATTTTGTTGACGCGCCACCTTGACTTTATAAAGTAATGTTAAATGCACATGTAAATCAGGGTAATATAATTTCCGGGATTATATTACGGTGATTCACATGGACGTTCCGACATTATGACGTAAAGAATTTAAGGCGAGTCAAGGAAAAATTTCCTCTCTATCCTTATTCCATACTCCGGTTAGTATTGTTGAAAATACTAACCAACGATATTCTTGTGTCATGAAGGAACAATGGCTCACCAAGGTCAACACAATACTCCTCTCGAAACCCTAGAACAAGCTCTTCAACGAATGATAACCACCGCCGTGGGTACGGCCGTGGCCGATCACTTTTCTAACAACAACAATCATGGAACCGGTAATTCAAACGAAGGTTGCTCCTACAAGAACTTCATGAAGTACAATCCTTCCACTTTCGATGGCACCGGAGGACCGGTTACTCTCACCCGATGGTTTGAACAAATGGAGACCGTTTTTAACACAAGCGGTTGTCGAGACCAAGATGAGGTCAAGTTTTCCACCCTCACTTTCACCGGCATTGCTCTCTCGTGGTGGAACACGTATGTACAATTGGTGGGAAGCGATGAAGCCCACACACTCTCTTGGACCGAATTAAGAGAAAGAATGATCACCGAATACTTCCCGCGCGACGAGACTCGAAGGCTCGAGCAGGGTCTAAGGAATTTAAAAACGGTCGGGAACGACCTCGAAGCTTATAATCAACGGTTTACCGAACTAGTCACAATGTGTCCAAATATCATGACTCCCGAATCCCTAAGAGTCGAACTTTACATGGATGGCCTCCCTAAGAGCATTCAACACAGGGTAATGACACCTCGACCCACTAACCTACAAGAGGCTTTAACAATGGCCCGCCATACTTTAGACACGGCGAATGAAATGGAAACGCCGGCACCAATGGTCGAGAACCAATCGAGCGGCAATAAAAGAACATGGGAAGCCTCTCAATCAAGCAACCACAACCACAACAACCTCTCCAAGAAGCCTTTCGCCTCCAATGACAAGAAAGGCTATACCGGAAAACTACCTTTTTGTAACGAATGCCGCAAGCATCACTTTGAAGGATGTGGCAGGTTTCGCCACCGGCGCCAAGGAAGTGGTCACATCGCCAAACATTGTGGAAGTGCCACCCCCATCACTCAAAAGGGACCCAACCCACGAAAGTTGGTCACTTGCTACGCATGTGGCCAAACGGGTCATTTTAGGAATGAATGCCCAAATAAGAAAATCAACCCCAACGCACGCCGTTGAACTTTCAACATCAACGCCTAGGATGCCCGAGACGACGATGGACTAGTCACGGGTACGTTTCTTCACAACAAACCGTATGTTTCATACTTATTCGATTCAATTACCGCTAGACGTTTTACAACCAAGACTTTGACTTGTACTCATTACATTCCACCTTTTTCCCTTAGATACTACTTAGGCAAATTTAAGCGACCAACGGAAAGATATTGTGTGTCTATAAATTCTATCGGAGGATATACGTTAAGAATATTGACTTAACACCTATAGAACTAGGGAGCTCAGAACCTATTCGTTAAGGAGAAATTGTTTCCCTACAACTAGGTATAGATTATTGTGAACTAAATAATTTTCGGTTGAAAACCGATACCCTCTTCCTCGTATCCATGACCACCTGATTACTTGCATGAATCCCGTGTGCATTCCAAAACGACCTCCGTTCCGGTTATCATCAATTGGGGGTTAAGGGAGACGATGTCTCCTAAGCCATTTCCGAACTCGTAACGTTAGTTGTAAATCTCTCTTAGTACCGTTTGATTTATTTAGGACTCCGTCCGTATTCATGAACCTCCTAAACCACGTATGCAACTTATCTAGACAAATCTGTTATCGTATTTATAGATGACATCTTAACTTATTTAAGTAAAGAAGGAAAACGAACAACATCACCATCTTACGCTCGAACTTTTGAGAAAAGAGCAACTTTATACCAAATTCTCCGAGTGAGAATTTCTGTTGAACGAAGTCCAATTTTCTAGACCATGATGTTAATGGTCAAGGCATTACAATCAATCTCGAAATCAAGCCACATGTAATCAGGAAACTCTCCCAACTCAGACTTGTATTCGTAAAATCTTAGATCTCGTCTATTTTTACCGAAGATTCATTTCTGACTTTTCTCGTGTTACACGACTTTTAAACTCGTTAACTCACTAAGGAAAACTTTAAACCTCTCCGTGTTCGAACCTTGAGCGTGATTCTTCACACCAACAATTCTAGTTAAAATCGTATAGCAACAGATGGAACTCAAACATGGAAATATTTCTACTTGAACGCCGAAAGGCATACTCTCTCGTCTCAAAAATCAACATAACTAAAATTCGTTATTTTGCACGAAGAATTCGAATACTAAATTGTGGATCCGATCAATTTTCTCGTCATCCCGTACCACACTACCTACCTCTGTTATTTCACCGTCACCGTCTAATATTACTGGAATTTAAGATAACACAATCCAACGATACTTCACTCTTCTTTGACTTAACGCCCTTGTGTTTCTGATAATCGGTCAACTATTATTCAACCCCGAACTATACAGCTACGTGTACTACCTCGTTTCTCTTTCAGACTTCAACTTTTGACAACTAGAGGCACGTTATGGCAACCCCGAGATGTAAGCTCATCCTATTCTAAGTCCTCATTTCACTCCTATCTTTATCGCTCGCATTTCCGTTTAAGGAAACTCCTTGTAACATTTCTCCATGGATAGAGAAACTCTTCATATTACAATAGTATTCGCCACGAGGGTGAATAGTTCTAACGAACATTTTCGAACCCTAACTAACTTGTTCAAACGTATATTAAGAGATTCTATTCCAACACGGTGCATCTTTGTCAATTATCACGTATCGAAATACTCGTTTCACTTCTAGTTTTGCAAGAAACCTTGGAGACCCGCTTAGACATGAGTACCGCGTACCACCCACAAACCGACGAACCGAGCAAACGAACGATTTACGTCTTGGAAAGACATGTCACAAACTCATATTGTCACCTTTAGTAGATCACTCTTACAACAGTAGATACCACTCGTGTGTTCACACGCACTTTCCGAAACCCTATATGACCGCTAATGTCATACCCCTGTTCATTTAACCAAAGCATCAATCACCGAAATCTGAACTCCATCAAGAAACAACAATTGAGATCGTTCAAGTCCGAGAAGGGCTCGAGACAACCCATTGTCGCCAGAAGAGTTATACCAAACTTAGATGAAAACCTCACCAAACCCAGTGTGTAACCGCGTAATATTGAGAAACCGCACCTTGGAAGGGTGTAATCCATTTTGGGAAATCGAGAAAGGCTATATCCGCAATATTGAACCTTTTGAAACCTTGGGGCGTATTGGAACCGCTTCCTACCGTTTAGAACTTCCGACTCAATTAAGTTTCCGTTTACCCTACATTTCGTGTAACAAACTTAGAAACGTGTCCTGCGGAACAGGAACGTGCAATCCTGCTAGATACATCAACTATCGATGACAAACTACTCTTCATAGGAAAACCAGTTGAAACCAGGGATCGTAAAAACCAAACCTTAATACAACGTGAAACCCTAACTATCCAAATTCATGAGAACACTCAAGGACGTACCTTCACTTATTCATAGCATTGACATCTCCGGTCTCGAGTGAGAGGCATCGATTATTACTTCCAACTAAATTTCGGGACGAAATTTCTTTTGAGGTGTGGATAATGTAACATCCCGCATTTTTCCGTTAAATTATTTTAACGCCGTCTTTTTTTTTATTTATTTAATATCCTCAGCATCTCGATTCGTATCCTCTTTTAGCTACATTCTTAAAATATTTTCGTTATTGGATTATAACGTCCCCCGTACTCTCGTGAAGTTAAATATTCGTTCGGTTAATTTCCGCACCCGACTACAAACTAGAGGGACTAGTTTTGCCAAAAAGACAAAGAGGTGACTAGCTTTTGACTAGTCAACCCCACCTCCCATCTTTTTCATTTTCATTTTTCCTTTTCTTTCACTACTTCCATAATTTCTCTCAATTCTCCATTTTGAAGATTCATCATCTAAATCAAATCGGTCAAGCTTCAATCCAAACAAATTACATATTTGGAATCCTTGCAACTTCCTCTTCGATTCCATACCAATTTCATCTCATTTGGGTAACTTTATAAAATCACTAGATTTCTTTAAATTCGTGTTCTTGACTTATAAAGTAGTTAATTAGTGTCTATGGCTCATTGTGATGTCGTGTATGTAATTTGTATGCTCGATTTGTTGTTTTTGGTGTAACTAGTTCATTATGAAAATTGCTTGCTAAATCTTTGATTTTGGATGATTAAAAGTTGTTTAATTGTTAAAGTTCATGTATTAAATGTGTTACTAGCGTCATTAGCTTCAATTTGATGTGTAGGTTGATTAAGAAAACTTCAAAAACATGATTATTGATTTGGAGATGTTTGACTAGGGTTTGATAGTTCTTGACATGAATTTTTGGATGCTTGAATGCAATGAAATGTTAATTGTTAGTGTTTAGTAGTAATGTATGCTTCATTACCTTCAAAACGGCATATCATATGTGTGAATTGGATTTCCGAAACTTAAAATGCATTTGATGAACTTGAAACTTTGAAAATGGATTCTTAATGATCACTTGACGGAAAATCGGTTATTGAAATTGATGTTTTTGTTTGATGAAACGTGTTTAGTTGTTTTCCTTGTCAAATTACCTTTCCAACGATATATAGTATGCATTTTGGATGTTTTCGGTTCATAAAATATGTTAATTTGAGTTTTGGTTCGTGACTTGGTCTATTTTTCTGCAAACAGCAAAAATTCCAGGTATGCGCGCCGTGCAACCTCAGCGCGCCGCGCAAAACAGAAATCCCAGATATTTGCCCCCTTTAGTTGAGTTCTGACCCGGATTTACACTAGGGTGCGCGCCGCGCAACCCATAGCGCGCCGCGCATATGCCCAGCTCATTTTTGTTTTTATTTTTCCTTTCACAAAATGTTTCCCGCTTAACCGTAACTCCGATTAACATGAAACTTGGCCATTCTGCTCATAAATGATTTCTCATCATGGGAAAATTGTCGGATACCCGACCCGACCCCGTTGACCTTGACTTTGACCAAGTTTGACTTTTAGTCAAACTTAACCAAACAATTATACGATCGTTCTAACATGCTTAATTACTTGTATCGTGCATGAAACTTGACTAATTGATTCACATGCTACATAATCGATTCGTAACGAGCCATAGGACTAATTGAACATCTTTGACCGTTTGTGTTTACCGTTATTGATATAACCTATATGTTTAGGTCAAGACTAGCTTTGTCTTTGCACGCGTTTACTTGTTGAAGTACTTTATTAACTCTTGCACGCAAGGTGAGATCATAGTCCCACTTTTACTCTTTTTGAACTTATATTTGGGATGAGAAAACATAAACGATTCTTTTGAACTAAGTGAACACAAGAACGGGAAAACAAACATTCTACATACGAGTTTAGAACAAAAATCCTCAATTCGATTATCATTAGTTACACTTGATGGGTGTAAGCGAGAACTTATGTTATATGGCCATATGGGTTGACAACCCTCATCTTTGACGGTTCGCTACCGTCTACAGATGAAATATATTTTCGAGAATCAGTGTTTGTTCTAGCACTATGGATGGGGTATACAATGGATGGAATGTTAAGCTTTGATAATTGGGTGCTCGTGAATATTAACTTTTAGAATGTATTACTATTATTTCAACTTTTCAAACCTTGTGGTTCGACTTACTTACTTTTACTCACTTACTTACTTAAACCTATGATTTCACCAACGTTTTCGTTGACAGATTTCTATGTTTTTCTCAGGGCTTGCACGATATGTGAAACATGCTTCCGCTTACTATTTGATACTTGCATTGGATGTCGAGTATACATGCATTTCATGGAGCGTCTTTTGACTTTACTTTAAACCGTGTCGTCTAGATTTCATTTGTACTTATAACCTTGTAACTTAACTTTTGGTTGAACAATTCTTGTAAACTTTGGAAACAATCTTTATTTTGAAATGAAGGCGACATATTTTGGTCAAACGTTGTCATAAAGACTTATGACCAGGTGATGGGACCCATGTAGACGACGCCGTCACTTGACGATTTGTCGGGGTCGTTACAACGGAGGAATATACGGAATCTGTCAGGCAAAGTCTACAGTAGCAGATACGCTAAGATATGAATTCTATCTATACACTATTCATGCAGTCAATGCAGTAAAACGTGTCTAGACTAAGAATGATAAGCATGAAGTTTTCCGACAAAAATGATAAGCAAAACTTTTGACATGCAGACACGGTCGAAGTCCAGACTCACTAATGCATCCTAATGACTACTAGTTAGACACACTAATGTAAGACCTGGTTCGCTAAGACCATCGCTCTGATACCAACTCTAATGACCCGTCCTAATCCATCCGGACAAAGTCCATATCGATTATAAATGATTCACAACAGTTGATTACATCGCGAGGTACTTGACCTCTATATGATACATTTTACAAACATTGCATTCGTTTTTGAAAAGACAATCTTTCATTACATCGAAAATTGACGGCATGCATACCATTTCATAATATATCTAACTATAATTGACTTATTAATAATTTTGATGAACTCAACGATTCGAATGCAACGTCTTTTGAAATATGCCATGACTGACTCCAAGTAATATCTTTAAAATGAGCAAATGCACAGCGGAAGATTTCTTTCATACCTGAGAACAAACATGCTTTAAAGTGTCAACCAAAAGGTTGGTGAGTTCATTAGTTTAACATAAATAATCATTTCCATCATTTTAATAGACCACAAGATTTCATATTTCAATATACATCCCATACATAGAGGTAAAATTCATTCATATGGTGAACACCTGGTAACCGACATTAACAAGATGCATATAAGAAAATCCCCATCATTTCGGGATCCTCCTTCGGACATGATATAAATTTCGAAGTACTAAAGCATCCGGTACTTTGGATGGGGTTTGTTAGGCCCAATAGATCTATCTTTAGGATTCGCGTCAATTAGGGTGTCTGTTCCCTAATTCTTAGATTACCAGACTTAATAAAAAGGGGCATATTCGATTTCGATAATTCAACCATAGAATGTAGTTTCACGTACTTGTGTCTATTTTTTAAATCATTTATAAAAGCATTTCATGTATTCGCAGTTCAAAATATATTTCAAAAGCATTTAATAAAGCAATTGTAAAAATAGCGCATGTATTCTCAGTCCCAAAAATGTAAAGAGTAAAAGGGAATCAAATGAAACTCACCTACTGTATTTTGTAGTAAAAATACATATGACGATACTGAACAATGCAAGGTTGGCCTCGGATTCACGAATCTATATCAGTTATATATATATTAATACATGTAATCGTAATCGAGCAATTTATATATATATTTAGTTATGTATTAAAATTAATAGTCATATACAATTTTATTAATACTTATAATATATTATAATACTTATTCGATATGTAATTTAGTTATCGTTATAAATAATATTATCTCTTGATATTAAGTAATATTAGTATACGTATGTATTAAATATGTCTTTATAGACATTTCTTTTGTTTACAAAAATAATATTTATAATAATATTAGAATAAGTATAATAATAATAATAGTAATAAAAGTTTTAATACTAATAAAAATGATATTGATAATAAATAATAATTTTTAGTAAAACTGATAGTTTTAATAAACATGATAATTTTTGTACTAAGGACACTACTAATAATAATAATTAAAATGTTATTAATAATAATAATGATAATAAAGATAATACTTAATAATATTAACAATTTAAGTTTTATGACCATAACTTATAACATTCCCTTTTGTCAAGAACTTCGTTCTTAATACTTAATATTTATATATATTCAATTCTTATTAAAATATTTTAGTTAGAGTATATATATATATATGTTATTTATTATAAATTTTATATATATACATAAAATATTATATAGTGTATCAAAATGTATATTTATATGTATGATTATGTTAAAATATATATTTATACTATATGTAAATTAATTTATATATAAAATTTATGGATAATAATATTTTATAACAATTTGCATAATTTTAATGTAGTATATGTTATAAGTATATTTTATATACAAACTATTTATTTGGTAAAAATAATAATAATTACAATACTTATATTAGTAACAATAACACTCATCAATAATAACAATAACAAATAAAAATAATAAACACAGAAATAATAATAATAATAATAATAATAATAATAATAATAATAATAATAATAATAATAATAATAATAATAAGGTATACCCTTTAAAATCTTTGAATAAAAAGAATTGCTGCTGACAGGAGTCGAACCCGAGACCTCCCGCTCACCCTCAAACACCCATCACCACTTAACCAATTCCGTTTTTCTCAATTATAATAGATTCAAATTAAATTTATCTATAACCCATCTGCTTCCCTTTCTTCTCCAAATTCGAAATCAACTGGCCACAGATCAAAACCATCAATAATATGATTTACAAATTAGTTTTTAGGATTTATAACTTATACAGAATCATTATAGGTTTTTAATTTAATTAAAACAGAATAAAAATCAAAATATATAATACGCTGTACAACATGATTTAACTGAAAATCAAAATCGAATTTAGAAGCCGTTATAGCCCATGATTACTTCATGAAAAAGGTTTTAACTCTTCATTAGAAACTTTATGAACTATCAATTTCAACAGAAACGATTTCTAAAATTCTAATTTGTTTGAAGAACACAAGTTTGACTTTCTAAATTTTTAGCTTTGACTCACGAATTAGGAATCAATAAAAAGAATTGAAGGCTCAAAACTTGCAGATAGTTGGATTACATGATTCCAAACAACACTGCATTTATAGATTTTGAAAATAATTTTGAATTCGAGGTTTTTGATTAAACGGTTCAAGAACAGGGTAAATACCTGTTGTTCTTCGCTTACTCTGATTAATTCGATTAATTTAGAAGTTGTTGTTGAGTTTCTGTGATTTGTACTTAATAATGTGAAGTTGTATGGTATACATTTTCAACTGAATTGAATTTATATATAGCCAAAATAAACTTGACAATAAAAATTGATCGTACGTAAAAAAAATAAAAAAAAATTGGAGGAAGATGTCGATTGTTAACAGATTTGGATTCACTCATATATTTCAACACTGATTTGTACGACCAGACACAATCACCTACAGTTTTTTTGAAAATGATTTGAAACAGAATTCGTAATCAGATAGATTATCAGTATTTATATATATGTAAATATCATATTTATATAAATATATATCTGAATATATATTTTTTATCCATATATAACTGAAATTTATATATATTTATCTATATCTGTATATTTAATTTCGTATATAAATCTGTATTTTATGTAGGTGTATATATATATATCTATAATTATATAACTTGTTTATATATCTTTATATATATATATATATATATATATATATATATATATATATATATATATATATATATATATATATCAAATTATTAACTTTTGAAACTAACAATTGTAAATATATTAATAGTATTAATAATTAATAATACTAATAATAATATTAATAATAATAATATTATTATTGATAAAGATGATGGTATGATAATATTAATACTAACAATAATGAGAATTTAAATAAATTTAATTTCTAATCATGATAATAATAAATGATAATTTTAATTACTAATAATATTTAAATCATAATTAGTTTTAAATTTTGAATCATTCTTATAATAATTCTTATATTTTTTTAACTCTTGTTTTGATAAACCTACCTTACAATTATTAGAATTTTAATTATAACAATAATAATAATAATAATAATAATAATAATAATAATAATAAGGTTAATAACACTAATGTGGATATTGATATTAATAAAAATATTGAAAGTAACTATAACAATTATATTTAATTATATTTTTAACCAGTAATCAAACAAAATATTACGTATTATTAATTATGACATATATATGATAACATATATATATCATTTAATATTTATATATTACAATATACATATAACATTAATTATGTATTGAAATCATATATATTTACATATTCAATTCAAATGATTAACTTGTTTACTATTTTTTCAAATTATTATTTATACTTATTTTTATATATATATTTTTACATATCTATTTGCACACAATCGTTCGTGAATCGTCGGGAGTGGTCGAAAGTAATTGAATATATGAACATCGTTTCAAAATTTTCTAGACTCAACATTACATACTTTGCTTATCGTATCGAAATCATATAAAGATTAAGTTTAAATTTAGTCGGAAATTCTCGGGTCATCACACAAAAGCCGTATGGTAAGTTACAACCGTTGAAAATTCCGAAATGGAAATGGGAGCACATTACCATGGATTTCATTACAAAATTACCAAAGACGGCGAGAACCCAATTTGATTCGATTTGGGTGATAGTTGATCGATTGACGAAAAGTGCCTTGTTTCTTCCCATTCGGGAAGCTATATCATCGGAGACTTTGGCTAAATTTTTTATCAAAGAGGTAGTCGCTCGACATGGGGTTCCTATATCTATTATTTTGGATCGAGATACCCGTTTCACATCTCGGTTTTGGGAAAAGTTTCACGAAGATATGGGTACACAATTGAAATTGAGCACGGCGTATCATCCTCAAACGGACGGTCAAACCGAACTTACGAATCAAACTTTGGAGGATATGTTACGGGCGTGTATTATTAATTTCGGTGGTAGTTGGGATGAGCACTTACCTTTGGTGGAATTCTCGTACAATAATAGTTATCATACTAGTATCGGGATGCCACCTTATGAGATGCTTTATGAGCGAAGGTGTCGAACTCCGATTTGTTGGGGTGAGATTGGTCAAAAATAAATCGGGAGCAGCGATTTGGTCTTAGAAACGAATAGCAAGATTGATATGATTCGGGATCATTTGAAAAAGGCTCAAGATAGGCAAAAGTCGTATGCCAACAAGCGTAGACGAATGATCGAATTTCAAGAAGGTGACATGGTGATGCTTAAGGCTTCGCCATGGAAAGGTGTTTCGAAAACGGGGAAAGTTAGCTCCTAGATTTATTGGGCCATTTAAGGTTTTAACTCGTGTTGGTAAAGTTGCGTATCGTTTGGAATTACCCGAAGAGCTTGCGGGGATCCATAATACATTTCATGTTTCCCATCTCCGTAAGTGTCTTGCGGATGATTCATCTTGGGTACCGTTAGACGAAATTGAGCTAAACAATAAGTTAGAATATATTGAGGAGCCGATTGCCATACTCGATGAGAAGGTCAAAAGGTTGAGACATAAAGAGGTTAGGACTTTTAAAGTTCAATGGCGTCGTAGTAAAGGTTCCGAGTTTACTTGGGAGCCCGAAGAATTCGTGTTGGTTTATCTTCCCTCTTGTCATGCGGCTTGGATCGCGAGGACGCGCTCCGATTCAAGTGGGGGAGAGTTGTAAGACCCTAATCTTCATTGTACAGCAGAGTAAATAGGGCACATGAAGTGTGGGTGACCTTGTATATTAAATCAGAGGTCAGAGGGGGAACTGAGCAGGGTGCGCTCAGCGCACACTTAGGGGTGCGCCTGGCGCACTCCTCACTGTAGCCGGGTTCTGTTTGTTTTATTCAGATATTTTGATGGGCATTTTGGTAATTTCACTTGTGGACGAGTTGGAGGCCAGTAGGTCAGATCTTGGGGTATCATTCACTCCATTTTCAACAACCTTATCTTCTTTACTTTAATTTTGGAGAGAGAGAGAGTGATTTCTTGAGTGAGAAAGCTTAAATCCAAGAGGAAGAAGTTGTTCTCGGGCCAAAGTGCGGGTATTAAAGTCGTTCATCTACTCATTAGCTACGTTGTGGTTGTAGTGGTAAGCTCTAATCTTGTTTTCCTTACTTTAATTTTGTGTAGGGTTAGGGTTTGGGTAAACGAAGAACATAAAACCCGTATTTGTTGATTTTGGGTGTTCTTGGGTAAGATGGAGTCATGAAGACTCAATGGTAACTAACCTAGGGTTTCAAAGTGTTAATTGAGGTTTATGAGTCCTAATTGCTAATTGGTAAATGGGTGTTAGTTGGGTTAGTGGATGACTCGAAATGGGTGTGTTGATTTTAATGAGTCAAAGGGGTTAATGATTGACCTAGTTGGGAATTATGGGTATGAATTACCCTAATTGTATTATAGTTAGTGTTGATAGACCTTAATCACTAGCTTTTAAGTGATTGACGATGGTCTTAACCCTTAAGGGGCGGTTTTGGTGAAAATGGGGCATTTAATGCATTTAAGTCATTAAATGCACTTGAGTGAATTGTTGGTGTTTAGCCCAACAAGTTTGTTTGTTGATTAAGTACTTATTGTATTAGGTACTCGGCTTGGAAGCATTCGGAAGTATAAAATCATCACCAAATCGTTGAAGTGAGTGGAATAATTATATATGTATGTATATGATTTATTTGCTTGTGGGGTATGGGTTAAAGTTCGATGTTGACGATACCATATCCTAGAGTATATTGTTGGTACGTTTTGATGAGGGTTTAAGTTCGATGTTGACGATACCTCATGTATGAATTTAAAGTTCGATGTTGACGAAGCCATACCACTATTGTAGTGAAATTCGATGAGGGTTTTAAGTTCGATGTTGACGATACCTCATATGTGGGTTTAAGTTCGATGTTGACGATACCACATTTATTGGGACGAATGGGAATTAAGTTCGATGTTGACGATACCATTCGTTAAGCTAGCCTTGGAATTCGAATACTAATGGATGTTGTGAACATCAATGCTTATGTATTGTGTTGTAGCATATTGTATTGTTGCGTTATATGATATTGTTATACTAGCTTGTGTTATCGAGGACTTGACGTTATACATTACAATGGTATGCTAATTATGTTGCTAGTAGGTATACGGATTTGTTGTAAGTGTATGCAAGTAAGTAAGTTATATATATATATATGTATAATTATTGCATTCACTAAGCTTTAGCTTACCCTCTCGTTGTTTATCTTTTTATAGGCTCGGGCGTTGACAAGGGTAAGGGCGTACGGTTGGATTAGAGATTCTCGCTTGTTTGATAGGGGACACTTTTGGATGTGATAGCTTTTGAAGTTTGACCGAGATTTTGGTAGTTTAACCCCAAACACCATGCTCTTAGTGTCGTTTAAAATTTAAACTAATGTGGTCGAAACTCGTGTTTTGTATGAAACTCGTAAAACAGCCGATGTGGGCCCCGTTTTGTAAAACTCATTTTATTATTGAATCGTGTGAGTTTTAACTATTATGACATGTTGTGAAAAGCGTTTTGTCTAAATATGTCGGGAAGTGGGAGATCTTTATTTGAAAAATTGCCAAACCGGACAGAACTGAAAACTGACCTGTGCGCGTCGCGCACCCTGAAGTGGTGCGCGTGGCGCACTCCACTGTAAATAAAAAAAAAAAAAATTTGTTTCGCGTATTTGGTTGGTTATTGGTTTGGGTTGTTACATGCTTATAACCTTTGCACCATATTCTCCAAGGCCACTACCCGAACGCGAAGCTCGTTGACTTCTATTACACCGGGATGATTGTTGGTTCGGACGAGCGGATGAATAAGATTCAGAATTTGAGATAGTATATTATCGTGACGAGATACTCTGGAAATGAGAGAGAAAATGGTGTCTCGAACAGGTTCGCCGGCAAGTGCTTCAGGTTCTTCGCCAAGAGAAAAATGTGGTGGATGGAAGGTATCACCTTCTTCTTGTCTCCAATGACTAAGTAGGCTACGAACTCATCCCCAATTCATCCAGAATATGTGATGGCTGATTGGTTGATACATTCCGGTTACACTTTCGGAGTTCAGGTGAATATCCATATCGGAATAGCTGTCGGAGTTTAAGGAATTTGAACTAGATACGGGATCCATCTTGTATGATTAGGGAGATGATTTTTGATACGAAATAGATTATAGAATTTAGATTGGTACTCTTCAATACATAATTTACATATGCATATATAATACCAAAATTCCATAAATCACGGAGGAATTTTCGAAAGATGTCAAGTAAAGTTTACAGTAATAGATATGCTAAGATATGAATTCGTGTGTACATTATGTATGCAATAAATGCAAGAAAAGTGTCTAGACTTAAGAATGATAAGCAAGTAATTTCTGACAAGAAATGATAAGCAAAACTCGATAAAAACAGAGGGAGATAATAATAATAATAATAATAATAATAATAATATATACAGAGGGAGATAGATAGATGAGATATGTGTGAGACGAAACCAAAAATGATCGAGCTTTTATAGATGTGGCTTGTCCCTGGTGGCCATGTGATCGCATGGCTGGGATGGTCTGCCAGCTCACACATGTTTTGTTATTTTCCTCGTCGACATATTATTATAATTATATTAATATTATATATTATATATAATTTATATTAATTATATGTATATATATATATATATATATATATATATATTCCTCGTCGACATATTATTATAATTATATTAATATTATATATTATATATAATTTATATTAATTATATATATATATATATATATATATATATATATATATATATATATATATATATATATATATATATTATATTATATTATATTCTCGTGTAAAGGTAACTTGTAATTTTAGTTCCGATGACTTGTACGTTGTCGCTTGACTTAAGCTCCGGTTTCGGTTTCTCGAACGTTATCTCGTACGCTTAGAAAACTAGTACTTTACGTTTCGCGACGTGTATCTTTACCAATAGTTAGACTTAAATCATCAATACACTATATCACTCGAAGTATAACCTGAACGTTCGAATGTTTTGATCATTTGCTTCTTTAATTCATTCTCTCGTTATTTATTAAAATATATTTAATATTATATTAAGTCATTATAACAAATCATTTTAAATCTAAGTTTATATTATAAAACATATATATTAACATTCAGGAATGTATAATCGGTACGTTTGAAAATAGGTCAAATCGAATATTATGAATTTCAGTTTTTCACTAACTTTTGTCTAATTTTCGTTATTTGACATTTTGTTCCTACTTGTAGAACACTTTACTATTTATTCCGAATATTGTCAAAAGAAACGATTTCTCAAATCAACGTGAACCTCACAATAGAGACCTTATAAATCATATCATAATATTTACGGGATTTATAAGTGCCGAAGTATCTACTAAATCAATCATCGGTATTACTTTCTAATTCGTAGATGAATATATTAAACATATATATTCATATCCAATTATATAGTGGTTCGTGAATCGTCAAAACCTGGTCGAGGTTAAATGAATACATGAACATAGTTTAAAATTTTTGAGATTCAACTTAACAGACTTTGTTTATCGTGTCGGAAACATTAAATCATTTAAAGATCAAGTTTAAATTTGGTCGAAAATTTCCGGGCCGTCACACATGGAGGCATACATCACGTCATAATTCATTAAAAAAATTAGAAAACATTTATATTGTAAATTTAGCAATAAAAAGACACCGGCTATAACCCTTTATGGAAAAATTGTGCAACAAATTCAAGATTTATATTTGTGGAGCCTTCTGTAATACCTTAGAAGCCTCGAATCTCTTGCAATCCATTTTCTCTGCATGATTGACTACCAAATTTCCCCTTTTGGTGGGATCCTAATTCCTAAGTATCCAGCGCAGTTGGGCTGCAATGTTCTGGTGCGACAACATTTAAAAGGTAAGCATAAGATTCACCATCCTACAGATGTAGAAACAACACCATGAGCTTCTGTCTCGTAATGAATAAATGAAATCCACATCTGAATAATAGTTTACTATGTTAAATTGTTAATCTATATAGTTTACCATGCCATGTAAGATATTTTATTATGGTACTCATTTTTTTTTGAACGGCTGGTTAGTTGGTTAGACTCACGCACTCGTTGACCACAAACCCAGGATCGAATCTCCCTCACACCCATCGTTAGGAATGATACCTAATACCCAAGTGCTTTGAACAGTGTAGGGCCCACTGCAGGACAGATGGCGCCACTATACAGCCCTGGGAAACCTCCTCTGGGAAAACTGGCCCTCCTTGGATTCGAACTCGCACCGCATAGTGGGATACGGGCCCGCCCCCAAAGAGCTTGGTACCACTCAGCCAAAGGCTCGGTGATTTATTATGGTACTCATTATTTTATTGTCAATAGACATTTAGTTTCATTATGTTCATAATCATAATGAAAAAGGACACTGAAGTAGCTGAAGGAATATGATGGTGATTATCTGAAGGTACAAAATTTAAGGGTAAACTATATGCTTGTCATTTTAATCAATTGAATTGAAATTTACTAAAAAGGCATATTAATGGGTGATTTAATTCAACCTATCACCATATCTTGTTGTGCTAACAGTTGTACAATAATGTCAATTATTTCATTGTAGCACTGATAGTACCTTAAAATCGGACGAAAATTTGGGACTGGTTTCTTGTACCCTGCTTTCTGAAGGTGGAATATCATCCATTTTAATAAGAGTTTCTCGGAAGATAATTTCATAACCTCCTCAACATCCTGCATGTGACTTTAAGTAGGGTCCATAAAGACTGAAAAAATAACTGATAGGAAAATCACGTAGACTGAAACACATACCATTCACTTGATAATTTTCTCTGACAGATCTCAATACTTCTCCTGTCCCCAAAATGTAGAAAGCCAAACCCAATGGTATGCAAATGGCAATCTGCAGCCAGTCAAAACGAAAAGAGATTATCATCGCAAAGGTTGGTAACCTACTACCCAAATCGGCCCATAAAATTGTTCATGAAGTTTAAATCAGTAATAAATCTGTTTCAGACAACAAGATGGGGTTGCAAAACTTACACACGCCAACAATTACAGATGCGGAGACTGTAACATAAACCAACAATTACTAGATATCAATATATAAATATAATTGTTCCAGAAAATGCACCAAATGAATTACATGGTTTCAAGAAATCCAAATAACAAATTAGAAAAGTCCATTTCTAATTATTGAACAAAAATTCAGACCACCAGCTTACAGATGCAAAGAGATAAATAAAAGTATCATACACAACCAGTATATATCGGCATACGAATTCTAATATATATATCTAGTACGTATTTATAATTCGATTATTCATATATTCAGTACAGATCAGCGATAAATTGTCTGAAACTAATCTTAAATGATATAGGATATCATGTCATATAAACATTAGAGATTGAATTAAATTGATTAAGAAATGTACCCTTTGTTGTGCATACGACCCATAATTACGGACCTTTTCTTTGATCGTTATCATCCCCAAACCTGAAACCATAGATTTTACAGAACCTACATTATATCAACAAAAGCAAATTTTCTAAAAAAAAAGAAAAACAAAGTTTAAATGTCAGTTCGAGACTGAAAATCACATACACGACGTTGAAGACGATGACAGTTGTTGCGACGGAAATCATTTTTTCAATTAACATAAAAATTCTCCTCACTCTAAATTCTTAGGATTCAAACTCAATGATACCAACTTTTCCTTAACAATCCTAGGCAAATTATCAAACAATTGATATGTTGGGTTAAATGGGATGACACTTTACTACCTTACGACTCGGGAGGTTTAGACATTGGATCGCTTTCCGCCAAAAACCTAGCCTTGCTAGGAAAATGGTGGTGGCGGTTCAAATCGGAACCTTGCTCACTTTGGACTAAAGTAATTTCTAGTATTTACGGTAGGGACGGTGGGCTTGTCACTAACGACTTTTGCAGGTTTAAGAAACTCGGTGCCACTTGGTTTAACATCATCAATATCACTAAGGATTTCGAGAAAGCTGGATGGGATTTTTCGCATATTTTTTGCAGGTTTCTAAAAGATGGAAAACGCACAGCTTTTTGGCACGACCGTTGGCTTGGGAGCTTCATTCTGAAAGAAAAATACCCCCGATTATTTGCACTTGATACTGATAAAAGTTGCACCGTCTTCGATCGGGTGGACTTAGCTGGGTCATCCTTTTCATTCAATGGCAGTTGGCTCCATTCTCCAAGGGGCAGAAGCGCTAGCGATATGGAGGAGCTATCAAGTTTGATCGAGAACTTTACTCCACTTCAGAATACTAATAACGTTACCGAAGACTCGTGGCTTTGCACCCTAACAGATTCGGATAACTCTTTCACCAAACAAGTTTCGGCAAACTTAGACATGCTTCGTCTCCAACCTTCAACTGTAAAACCACCTACAAAACGCAACAGATCTGTCCCATTAAAAGTTGAACTTTTCGTTTGGCGAGCAAAACTTCATCGACTTCCAGTTAAACTCGAACTTGACAAACGTGGTTTAGACCTCGGTTCGGTTCTTTGCAATATCTGCCAAGACTCGTCCGAGACAACCGAACATATTCTTGCCACATGCCCCCAGGTTAAAGCTATATGGTTGGATTTTTACAAATGGTGGAATTTTTCTCCCCCGGCAGAACTAAACGTCGCGGATTTATTTTCAAGTAGCTGCAGCTCCAGTCTCTCATCGATAGGTTCAAAAATATGGGAAGCCACCAAGTGGGTCTGCGGTTATTCTATTTGGAGATATCGCAACCTAAAAATCTTTCAAAACCAAATCTGGGACATACATTCAATTCTAGCGGATATCCAACTTTCATCCTTTAAATGGATTTCGGGTCGAATAAAGAAAGCTCAAATTCAATGGTCACAATGGCTCATTAATCCGAGCTCGTATTGCGTTGTTACATCAAGAGTGGGCATTGGCTAATACCCCACAGCATCCCCTATGCTTCTCGTGGCTAACCTTCTATAAGGCAAGATCTTCAGGGGTTAAACGGGCCTTGGAGTTTATGCTTTGTCGCTGCTCGATCAGCACTGTGTACTACTTCGTGTCCCTACTCGATTCGTTGAGTCCCCTCTCCTGGGGGTTTTACTTATAGTCGGTTTTTTATTCCATTTGTCTAGTAGTTATAATCGTTGGATGTTTGTTACTTTTCGGGGATGTATAATGTACATATATTTATATATTAATAAAATTATTTTGCCTTTCAAAAAAAAAAAATCAAACAATTGATATGCATTATTTAAAACACTTTAAATAAAATTCTACAATACTACCGACAACAGTAGTAGACAAAATTGAAATGCAAAGAGGAATATGTTACCCATAACACGTAAGGAAGGTCTGAAATTCAGCAACACCAAAATTAAACTATGACAGGGCAAAAGAACATCACAATAGGGGAAATAGTACCAAAAAGGCATCGGAAGACCTAAAAATCAATAAAACCACGCATTTGATGATGGAGACTGATGGATTCAAATCGAAGATCGTAATCGCCATAGGTGGAGCAGGTGACAACAGATCCACAAAAAAAGGGCTTGTGAAATTAGGGTTTCTAGGGGTTGGAAAGTAGGGAGGTTCGAAAGTGAAACGATGGAGGAGGAAAGAGTCGCAAAGTATCTGGAGATGAGAGGTTGATAAGGATATTAAAAGTAGAACGATTGTGTAAATGATGGAAAAAATTGAAGGAGAAGAAAAATCGCCAGAAGCATCTGGAGTGTGGAGGAATGGCGGAGGAATGGCGTATGATGTAGGGTTAGGTGATAAATATCTAGAGGGTAAAAAGACTAAAATACCCTTTATTAATAAAATAATAATGTAAATAGTAAAATTATTATAGTTTCATAATATCCAAATCCGAATAATCCGAAAATCCGATTCGAAATCGGATATCCGATTTTTTGGATTCGGATTTCAGATGACATTTTCAAAATTTTCGGATATTCGGATATCTGAATATCCAAAATTAAATAAACTTTATTATATATTTTTTATATATATTATAATTATAATTATTAGAATGGGCTTGGGCTGTAAGTAAAGTCTAAAAGGAATAAAAGTCTAAAATGAGTCTTCGAGAGTAGTTCCAGGATTTCATGTAAATTCAGTTTATCCTTAATTGCAACTGCTATTCGATTACTAATTTTATCATGTTTGACATGTAAAATCAGTTCATCTTTGAAACGTTTATATGTACACTCATGGTGGTTGTGGATGGTTGGTGAATTATCATCCGCTATGAAAAGCCCTAAAATCAAAACCCTTAGACCTCGGAAAAAAAAATAGTATACAGTTTTCTTCTTTTGTTTAATGATTATGATGAAGTGCAGAGGGTGGAAATAAATCAAATCCACAAGAGCCCAAAGATTTCAGTAAGTCAATTGACTATGTTTATTATATATTAATTTCTTGTATATAACTATGTTGTGCTGCTGTTCGAGCCCAAAGATTTCAATATGTTAATTATATGTTACTCCAAGCTGTAGAAGATGGATAGTGATGATGGTTGAACTGTAATGGGTCAATAAACTTTATTGAAGTTTCGGATATTTGGATAATCCGATATTCGAATCCGAAATTTGGGATATCCGAAAACCGGATATCCGAAATTTCGGATTCGGATATCGGATGACCAAATCCACTATCCGAATTTTCGGATATCCGAAATTCGGATATCCGAATTTTTGGATATCCGGTTTTGAACACCCCTAATACAAATGAAAGCATCAAAGGGGCTGAGCAATTAAATATGTGATGAGAATAAAAAGACGATAGTACCCTTGGACGATTTATAGAATATTTAATTCCGGTGAATAGTAAAATCATACTTTTGATTGATATAATTGTAACTAGGACGAGGTCATAGGCCCATTTGAGCCCAAAATTTTAGATAAAAAAAAATTACTAACGTCATCATGTTACTATTCTTACTATTCATTCATGCTAGCTGATATACTTATTTATAATTATAATGTAATGGCCTAAATATGTGTCATAAACTCATAATAGATTATGGGCTCGTACATTTGGGCTAACAAACTCTTAAAAATTGTTGAATTTATCTTATCAAGCCCAATAAGTAGTTAAAATTCTACTTTTAAGTATATTTACTTAACTTTGATCAGTTTTGCTACAAAAACCTTTATCATACTAACATGTTCACGACCAACTTGTTGTTTGCCTTTTATATATATATATATATATATATATATATATATATATATATATATATATATATATATATATATATATATATATATATATATCACAAACAAGTTAAACATTTATTTCAGTTATATTCATTAAAATCATGAAAATGTACCCAAGAATATAGATCATAGATACCCATGTTGGGTTTTGCTAACATATGTCTGACAAACGTTAAGGAGCATTTAATGAATTCGTAATTTTCTTAAATATTAAAATTTGTAATTAATGCGTGCATATAATTTTTTTTAAGCGATGACAGTGACGGCGGTGGTTTGTCTATAGCCGTCAGTGACGACGGTGGTTTGAGTCCATCCACCTCAAACCGGGTGTATGATGATGAACATTGTTTGATAATGAACACTTCAATGTAATCAGATGTATGTACCGAATGGTTGGGTATTGTGTGGTGGATTTTAGATGCGATTTTCTTAACCCTAATTTAGTGTTTTTGGAAGCGGGCAGTTTCTAATCCGTAATTTTACGGGGATATATGGACTAAATTATTAATAATTATGATTAATTAGGAATTTAACATGTAAGTAAATTTAGGATAGGATTAAGGAGGAGTTTACACATTGGATTAAGCTTCACGATTTATATAATATATATATAGATATATATATATAATATATATATATATATATATATATATATATATATATATATATATATATATATATATATATAGAGAGAGAGAGAGAGAGAGAGAGAGATCTGAAGACCTGCTTGAGTTACAACAATACAAATCGGGCGATTTGTTATAACAACATTGTTACGCCAAACACGTCTAGCTTGACCCCTAACCAATATATCGTACGATAAACAACCAATTGACTACCCGTGTAAATGAAACTCTAACGCAACTAACAATAAAGAACCACACTCATATCAAAAAGCATTTAAGTCGAACTAAGTCTCGCAACACAAAAGCCCCCAACAACAACTCTGGCTACAGAACACACACCCACCTCAATACACTAAGCTGGAAGAATCGCTCGCCGGAATGTCCGAGAATACTCTCCTCGAGACCACAACCAGGAAACCAAAAATAACACCCGATAGCCAAAAACCTAAAAGCACCCGTCAAAAAATAGACCACCTAGAAACCTAAAATGTGTGTATAAATGGTAAATACTTAGATTGAATTAATGAATATTAAATGCAAATTATAATATATATATATATATATGGTAGCATTCCCATGAGAATGTTCTCATAAATATATAAAATGAGAACATGGGTATAAATGTAATTTTTACAATCCTATTTCTTAGGCTTAAACTCATATAATTTATTAATTTTCATATATTCACGTTGCATTCATAATTTCTATGTACACTTTTAAGATCAACAGCCCATTTTTAACAAATGCTACGTATATGGCTTGTTCATTAATTATGATCGGTATGCATCCATCGTTCATTTTAAAAAAGTTATTTAGCATCCCTTTAACGAATTAACTACCAGTTAGGATTCAAAATCTCCCCTGTTGATCTTTTTCAATTACCATCGTGATGCATCCCTTTTACTCGCGACGATCCGGACGAAAACACAGGCCGGTTGGATGAAGGATTACTTTTGTTAATTCATAAAAATACATCCAATGGGTATTTTCACTATTTTGTATGTTAAACAGATCTATACGGAGTAATATTCAATCAGTTAATGTACTCGTGGCCGTTAAAAAAAAAATGTGCTCGTCTATTGCTTCTGTGTTTACAAATATAATTTAAAAAAAAATGTGCTCGTCTATTGCTTCTGTGTTTACAAATATAAAAGAGAAGGATGCCCAAAAAATAAGTCTTTTCTATTTTTATAAAATTACCCAGTACGTGGATACATCGATTCGATTTAATAATAATAACGATGCATCAATCGATACTATTTAACACTTATATTTATGGATCACCAGAGCATAAAATTACTTGCATCCAAACTTACTTCTCTGTTATAAATCATGCCACTTTGCCCGCATGAATGTATAGGAAAAGATTTTAACGGTTAGCGATACATGCAAAAAATAAGGAATATTTTGATATTGTATATGGAACTCCATTAAAATTAAATGAGAGTTCCGGGAATTATGCTAAATACGTCGTGAATTTCATACCACAATTTAGAGAGAGAGAGATAGGTGGTTATAGGATACAAAGTGGATGAGATGTTTAAGGGTGCAATTTTCCACATATGCCCTTTTTCTTTATTTTTAATTTTAAATACTCTTAAAATTTCTAACCATTGATCAAAAGCATTGATGGTCTAGATTAGTTCTCAGCATTTATATAAATGAGAACATTCTCACTTGATCACATTTATATATATATATATATATATATATATATATATATATATATATATAGGGGCAGGATCAATGGGGAAGTAACCAATCGGGGGGAAGTAACCAATCGGGGGGAAGCGGAGGGAAGCAAAAAAAAAAAAAAATCGTTTTTTTTTGGAATTTTTTTTTCCGGCATCAAGATCACACGAAAATATGAACATTTAGAAGAGACACTTCGTGATGAATGTTATTATTTAGGCGGAAAAACGATCGACAAAAATAACATTCAAGATAATATTGTTCATGAAGAATATGAACGTTTTTTTTTTCTTCATGTTTTGTGAAGTAAAATTTAGCCCGATTTAGAGTTTAGGGTTTAGGGTTTGGTGTTTTGGGTTTATGGCTAAACCCTAAACTCTAAACCGTTCGAGTTAAAAACTTAATCTAAATCCTAAATCTAAACCCTAAACCCTATATTTCTAAACCCTAATATCTAAACCCTATAAACCCTAATATCTAAACCCTAATATCTAAACCCCAATAGCTAAAACCTCAATATACGCTCGAAAAACACGATAATTGTTATATATTACTTCTTCGAGAGTTTTCCCGCCAAAATAAAAACATTTATCACAAAGTGTCTCTACTAAATGTTCATATTTTCATCTCATCTATAATGTTCGTGAACAAAGTTTTTTCAAAAAACGAAAAAAAAAAAAAGTTTTTGCTTCCCCCCGCTTCTCTCCGATTGGTTACTTCCCTCTTGATCCTACCACTATATATATATATATATATATATATATATATATATATATATATATATATATATATATATATATATATATATATATATATATATAAAAGAAAACTTTAACATCATTAAAAGCAACTTACTATGAAGCATGAGGGTACACATTAGCAAAACCCGTGTTTTATAAAGCATCAGAAAAGAAAACGGCTTTTTGTAGTTGACTTCGATAAAGCCTTCGATTCGTGAAATGGGATAGAAAGCTTTGTTGGGTTAAATGAGAACACACACTTTTACGTTTCGAGGTTGGCTGTTTAAATGTAGGTTCACTTGATGTTAAAAACCTAGCATTGCTAGGAAAATGGTGCTGGAGATTTAAAACGCAATATAATTCCTTATGGGTCAAAATAATTTATGGGTCGCATGGTGCACTTTGCAGTTCTAACTTCAACAGGTACAAGAGCCACAACAACACATAGGTTAACATCATCAAGGCTGCAAGTCGCATTGATAATTTTGGCACTAAATTTCCACATCCTTTCACAAAACAATTGGTAACGGGGAAGATACTAACTTTTGGAGCAATTGTTGAATTGACATTGCCCCTTCGAAAGTCAAATTCCCCGGACTCTTCACACTTGCAATCACCAAAGACATCACTGCTTTCGATTGGTTCAAAGACATCACATGTGATCATTCTGAGCTGTGGTCTCGTCCCCCTCGAGGTAGGGTAATCGGTGAACTCAATGATCTTATCAACTTACTTTCTTTCGTTTCTCTAATCAACAGGAAAGATGTCATGGAAATTGGATGCTTCGGGAGAATTTACAACTAAAGCTCTCGCGAAAACTATTGACAGCTGCATATTACACCCAAGATCTCCACATCAAAACTTGGCGCAACTCTGTTGCCCCCGTGCAAAGTAGAAATCTTTATTTGGCGCTTCATACTACAAAGTTTACCCACGAGGGTCGAGCTCGACAAGCGTGGTTTTGATCTTGATTCCATTCTTTGTCCGCTTTGCAATGATCATCTCGATACCACTACCCATGTTCTGATTGAATGCATACAAGTTAAGCGAACTTGGTCATGCTTCTTTTCATGGTAGGGGCTGAATATTCACTCCCTGTAGAATATCGACGAAGCATTTTCAGTTTATCCTGATATCATTACTTCGAACAATGGTAAAACTACTATGGCAAACTTGAAATACAGCTTAATAGCGTTCAATGGATTTCTCGCTGCTTTATGAAAACATCCCTCGTTTGACACAAATGGTTGATTAATCAGGGCTTCTTCTGTGTTCACGTCAAGAGACAGAGAAGGCATTGGCTAATTCATCTCTCTCAGACTGATCTGCATTTCAGTTTATAATTCTAATTTTGGTTTGATACTTGCACCTGATAGTGCTGCTGACCTGCATAGTCTCATACTCTTATTTTATTTTCTTTTTTTTCTTTTTTGTATCTAACCTTAGGATGCTCACTGTATTCCTCGTTCCTACTTTTATTTCGGCCACAGGCTTTTGTAACATACCACTGATCATGGTTGTATATATTCCTTATCATCAATAATAATCATTTTTGCCTTTCAAAAAAAGGAAAAATTGTAACATAAATTATAATACTTCATTATAAATAACACAATAGATGCCTCATATATAAGAGATGTAGAGGCTAAAGCAACCAATTAAGTAAAGAGATAACAGAAAAGTAGCAGAGGTCTGTATAGACTGGATAGATTACACATTAAGATAAATAAATATAAGGATGCATCAACAAATAAAAATATGAAGAGTCTGGGATCAAGATATTAGATAACATTGAATAAGCCTTGAACGTTTTACTCTTTGCCATCAGCGGCCCTAAGAGATCCAAGTTGGACCGGTGCTTGAGTCCCAACAACCTTAGACGACCCGTACACTGAAAGATCAAAACCATCACTTCTTTCTTTCTCAATTTGTTCCTTGATCCAGAAATAAGTGATCCTTAATCCATCCTGTATCATCAAAGAATGTGTGAATGAAATGATATAATGAAGTACAGTAACAAAAGTATGTACAAAGATTCGACTTGAAAAGTCAAAACACATAAATTTTACAGTTCTAATCATGGTCAGAAGTAAGAGCTATGAAAGTATCCTATATCAATCATATATCTAATCTATGTAACAACTGCAACAGGGTGTGGTCTAATTGTATGCATGAGATATTAGTCACAATTACAAGATGCTGAATCAAAAACGCATACGGCAAACATAAACATGGTGTAAGAGGTAACTGCAGAGATTAGAGGTGGTTAAAGTGGTGGGTCAATGAGGTCGGGTTGCGCTGGCAGTTGGTGAACCAAAACCTTTTTGTTCAATTTTAATAAATTTGATTGTTAATAAATTAGTTTGTAAGATATGATTACAGTTCATAGAACATCAGAAAATTAAGAGGTTTTATGCACTGAAATACAACTTGGTCTCCATTTGACTCATTAAACATAGACAAAACTGGGGTTGCAAACGACGGTTGCAACGGCCAATGCAAGGGTTTGGTGACTAGCCCGTCCCATTTAGACCAAATACATGTAATCAGTCTGTCAACGCTAAAAGGTAAGGTCAAAGTCGGTCTACATCCGTCAACAGTTAACTTATTTGTCTGGTTTTGTTCTATTGTAAACGAAAATCACAAGCCCACTTAAAAATTAATTGAGAAAAACACCGGCTTACATAGTTTCCCTTTAAGATAAATTACTCCATAATAAATACACTATTACATTACACAATTTATTACTATAGAAAACGTAATAAAAAAACCTATATACTACATATTATTTAAACTCATGCCACATCATCTTATTTGTAAATCATTTATTTTCAAAATAACTGTTTTTAATATATTTTTATTTAAAAGTCAACGTTGGTCAACGTCCATCTCGACCCCGACTCGACGGACTCGTCTCCTCTAGCGTCTTTTTCAACTTTCAAAAACTGACCCATATATAAGTAACTAAGTAAAACATCCACCTTTAACTGAGATAAATGTATCTTTATGTAATGAGCTATTAAAACGTACGAACTACGTTTTGCATGTATATTACGTACTTACGTTACATGTAATCTTACAACAAATGTAAAAAAAAAAAAAAAAAAAAAAAAAAAAAAAAAAAATTACTACCTTTAACCTCATGGTAGGGGCCCACCCAAGCTTCTCTTTGATCAAAGTGTTGTCCGAGTTCCTACCACGTACACCTTCGGGTCCCGGAATGTGATGAATCGGGAGCTTCTTGTCCTCAAAACTGAGCACAATTTCAGCCATTTCATTCATGCTTACCATTTCATCACTTCCAATGTTCACCGGTTCACGGAAATCAGATTTTGTCAATCTGTTAACACAAACAAATATATGTTTACATTTCAATATAATCAAGAAAAAACAGCTACGGGTCACAATACAAAAACAGCATGAATTGGGTACCTTAAGACACCTTCAACACATTCATCAATGAAGGTAAAAGATCGAGTTTGTAGCCCATCTCCCCACATTTCAAACTTATCCGTAGCAGTTAGGGCTTTTCTGCAAAAAGCAGCAGGTGCTTTCTCCCTTCCACCTACAATTGTTATGATGCAAAAAAAAAAAAAAAAAAAACATCATTTGATGAAACAAATTTGATGTTGGTAATACGCTCTTAGTTTATGTAATTCGAAAACAAAGTTTGTACCTTTCCATGTGCCGAAAGGTCCATAGATGTTATGAAAACGTCCAATTCGGCACTCAATTCCAAAGTCTTTGGTGTAGTGCCTACACAACTCCTCAGTTGCAAGCTTCTCCAAACCATAAGCGTCTTGCGGCTAAAAAATGCAAGCAAAAAAACGCGAAAACATAATTAGAGAGGGTATTAAATGTATTAAATAATGTAGCATAGTTTGTGATTAGTCGATAGCTATTAACCTCGGCGGGCCAGGCGTCTGCTTCCTTCAAGCTCACATTGGTTTCCAACTGTTTAAACTCGGGGTAAATGCAAGCACTAGAGGCATAGAAGAACCTGTACACCGTAACATGAGAGTCATCATAGTGTTTATGTCTATAAAGGCAATATTTTACGAGGCATGTAGTTGTACAAGAGTTTGACAAACCTATTTGTTAAAAATGTATTTAATGCTGACAAAATTAAAGAATTTTATATACCAAAACAAATCGAATGAAATTTAATGATGGTGAGAATTGGCAAATCTGTAACTTTATACTCATGTCTCATAAAATATGAAAAATTGCAATTTTTGGATGTTCCTTTTACAGAAGCAGCGTCTTGTTTTTTAGGAAGTTTTCAAGTTATGATTTTTTAAAATTGCTCCTTCGCATCATTACAAAGATATGGATGACGTTACTTCAGTTACACAATATAACATGGAGCAGACAAAAACACAAGCAGATAACTGTTAACGAGTTTTAAAACGCAAAAATAGACACATTAAACGTAACTTAAAAACACATATTTGATTTTGTATACAAGTCAATGCAAACTGGTTCTCATTTAAAAGTCTGTATCTACAAATATGACTACCGAAATGTTATGTAAGCATATCTAAGGTAGATATAGATACTATTTAGAGTTCCAGATAATACATCTTCTGACCTAAGATATACAATATTAACGAGACATATAAAATTAATGACACTGTTGGGTCATTGACAATTATTAAAATATTTAGACCATTTACAAAGCGGCGTCAGATTGACACGTCAGATGACCTAGCCCATTTTTGACGGAAGGTAAAGAAGTTAACGGGGCATCAGTCAGAGGCGTTAGTCACAAATGTGACTAAAAGTGAAGAGGCGTGAGAGGACTGACTAACCAATTAGCAATTTTCATTTTATTATTAATTTATTTTTTCCCACTCAATCTCAATCAGATTTTACCACATCACCCTACAAATATTTGACACAAAATTTTTATCTTTTGGGTTATTGAAGGTCAAATACAGTCACAGTCAAAACCCGACTTTTTCACCAAAAAAATGCACAATTTGCCTCTGAAGTCACAGTCAGGGTTAGAAATGGTCTTAGAAGCCATAAATAACTTTCTCATGAACAAGAAATAAATGCTCTACTAACAGATAATTACGAATTAAATCAATAAAATAAAGGTAAACGTTGCGGTTACTTTAGTACTTCACAAAAGGAAATACGGACAAACCTCTTAACACCAGTTATTCTAGCAGCCTCGAGCATGTTAAAGCTTATCATCGTGTTGTTATACATAATAACAGAATGATTCGACTGAATAAACCCCATACCACCCATGTCAGCAGCCAAGTTAAAGACATGATCAACTTTCTCCGTAACTTTCAAACAATTATCCATCACTC